>NC_081354.1:48474039-48790289 GCF_030684315.1 Stegostoma tigrinum | reverse complement strand
TGGTAACTTTCTCAAAAAAATTCAACCAGGTTTGTGAGATACAATTATCCTTCCACGAAACCATGCTGACTATCCCTAATCAATTTTTGTCTCTCTAAACGTCCATAAATCCTATCTTTTATAATCACATCCAACAATTTACTCACAAATGAAGTCAGACTCACAGGTCTATAATTCACTGGTTTCTCTTTACAACTTTCTTAAACAACAGTACAACATTCGCCATCCTCCAGTCATCAGGCACCTCACCCATAGTTACAGATGGTGCAAATATTTCTGCAATATATTCTTTTATATTCTTTAATACCTCCCAAACACCTTATTCTGTAATGTGAGCTGTTTATAAACAAAGTTTATTTCTCTGAATTCTTTAGACTCCATTTCTTTCTCCACATTAAAAACTGACAAGAGGTATTTATCTAGTATCTCTCCCATCTCCTGGGGTTCAACACAACATGTTCTTTAAGAAGCCCTATGTCCTCTCTGGTTATCCTCTTGGTCTTAATGTATTTGTAGAATCTATTTGGATTATCCATGATCTTATCTGTCTATGCTATCTCATATTCCCTCTTTGCCTTCCTGATTTCTTTCTTAAGAATGCCACTCCTTATATTGAGTTAGAGATTCAGTTGAACTAAGTTGTCTGTATCTAAAATAAGATTCTCATTTATTCTTGACTGGAACCTCAACATCTTTATTCATGCATTGTTCCTTAATCTCACTTGCCTTATCCTTCACTCTAACAGGAATATATTGCCTCAAAATCTTTTCATCACACTTTCGAATGCCTCCCACTTGTTAGACATCCTTTTGCCAGTGAACAGTCTACTCCAATCAACTCTTCAAAGTTCTTGTTTCATACCATTAAAATTTGCCTCTCTCCAATTAAAAACCTTAACTTTTATTGAAGGGTTATCCTTTTCCATAACCATTTTGAAACTTATAGAATATGATTACTAGACCAAAGTGTTCCCCCACTTCAGTCAGGTGCCCTGCCTTTTTGCCCAAAGGTCTAGTTTTGCTCCTTCTCTAACAGGAGCATCCATGTATCAATAAAGAAAATTTTACTGAACTCATTTGACAAATCCAAACCTTTAACACTACGGTAGCCCCAGTGTTCAGAAAATTAAAATCCCCCATTATTATCATTATTACATATATCCGAGATCACCCTACTTTATTTTCTTAATTTCCCTCTTACTATTCGGGGACCTATAGTACGATCCCACCAAAGTGATCTTTCCTTTATTATTTGTCATTTCTACCCATATATTTTTAAATCAGCAATTTTTCAGAAATGTCTTCCCTAGTTACAGCAGTAATGCATTCCTCAATCAAATATGTCACATTCCCCCTCCTTTCTTGCCTCCTTTTCTATCATTCCTATAGCATCTAAAACCTAAAACACTAAGCTGCCACACTTGTCCCTCTCTCAGCCAAGTTTCTGTAATAGCTATGACATCCCAATCCCATATACTTAAACATGCCCTGAGCTCATTGGCCTTACCTGAAAGACCCGCTGTATTGAAATAAATGTAATTTAGTTCTTCAGAGTTGCTGCATACTCTGCCTCTCTCTCATCTTCCTTTTCTAATTGACATGCTCTCACATTCAGAACCTTCCCCATCAATCCTTCTGTTCACACTGCTACTTAGAATTTCTCCACTCCCCCTCCCGATCAGTATAATGTCTCCCTTAATGGAATAAGCAGGACAGTCCCCTATAACAATAATTCAATTAAATCTCGTCAAATGCTGCCTAACATAAGGATCATTTCAAATGTCCAATACTGATTGGCCCTTCCATTTTCCTCAGAGACAAGCCCTTCAACAGGTTGAAAAACTGAATATCTATTTTATAGAGGAATAGCCACCGCAGACTTTTGGGCTTTTTTTTTTTACCTTTCCCAACAGTCACCCATCTATGTGACTAATCCTGCTGTGTAATAACTTTTCTACATCTACTAGACATCTCAGTCTGTACTTCATATATGACCATAATAATGTTAAGCCTAAAAAAGGAACTTTCAATAACACCTTATATACAAAATAAATTCTTTCATTTATATCAAAAGGATAACACTTAAATTAATCAACCATTTAACTGAATAACTGAATAAAAAAGACTCTTATTCATTAAGTTCCCTTATTAAAAAATAACCTCCTCCGGAGCTATGTATAAGACTTGAAACGAAAACACAACCCCTTATTTTCAAAAGGAACTTACGTTTTACAAGAGAAAAATCTTCTGCGATGTAAAAAAAATACCCTTGAAAACACTTATGCTCATATTTAACCTCTGAATTTAGAACGAAAAAAAACTCAGCCATTCATTGGAGACCCTGAAAAGTTCATTTAAAATCATTTAAAATCATTCATTTAAAGTCCGATTGAAAAAAAGTGAGACCTTTTTGGTTGGTTAAATGAAACAAAATGAATAAAAATCTTACACTAGTAAAATACAACAATGGTAATAACTGTTTAAAAAATACATAATAAATTTCTAAGCCCACAATCCCAGGAGCAGCAGCAAGATCCATGCTGCCTCCTTCAGATATCTTCTGCTACTTTATCAACATCCGAGCCACTAAAGAATCAATGAATACCAGGCTACAGTTTATTAGGATGTTTTAAAATTTTTAAGTTATTATCGGAAGCAAATTTTGCAGCCTGTTTAAATATTGAAAAGCTTAAAAAATACTGAGCTTTCCCAGCACTTTCTGTTTTTGTTGGTTATCGAGACACTGTGACTGGGAATAGGCAATAAGATGCCAAGAAGACCCCAAGTGACAAAATGGCTTTGCTATCTGCTGTTGGCACCCCTCCTCTGAGCTGAGTGGCTTCATTTAGCTTTTGCCCTTTGCTTTAGACCATATCTCAAGAATGACTAGTTAGATGGGACACTTGATGGTTGCTGTGGAGCCATATCATAATAAAACTCAACATCTCCATGAACAAAGGAGATAAGCAGGCTAAACAGAAATTGCAACCTTTACAAAACTTTGGAATAAAGCCAACTTTTCAGTTGAAAACAGAAAATGCTGGAAATACGCAGGAGGTCAGACAGCAACAGTGAAGGGAGAACAGTTAAAGTTTCTAATCATGGGTCTTTAATCAGAACTTGGAAAAGTTAGTAGTATTGGAGGCTCTAAAAAAGGGCCGGGTAGGATGAGGACAAAGGAAGATCTGCGATCGGCAGACATTAAACACCATGCCATTCTTTTCATAACAGATGTCATTGTCTCTAGTGATCTTCCCTTCATAATATTCAACTCAGTTCCTCATACTATACAACTTATTTTTCCCTCCTTGCCAATATCCACAAGCAATACTGCCTTATAAATCTTCCATATCAGCCAGTATCTGTCCTGCTGAACTGATTTTTCCACATTGATTGTATTTTTCCTCCCTTTGTCAAGTTTCAACATCTTGACTCTTCCATTATCCTCCATCACTTAAATAGTTTCCAATTTGGTGCACTAACCACCTTCTCTGCACAAAGATGTCTGAACTCCACACAACTTCATCCTCCAACAGGACAGGCTGAGGGCTCTCTGCTACATCCAGAGTGAAAAAGTATTCCCAAGAACATCAACAAACTTAGTCAAATGCAGTTTCTGACCCAGATATTCCAACTGCAATAAACATGAGTCACCTGATGACTCAAAAGTCATGTGTCCATTCTTGCTGTCATCATGGTTGCATACCTCCGTCCACAAAGGAGCTGGCAGATTCTTTCAACAGTTTCATCAATTTGTCCTTCAGTACAGTACCTGGGTTACTGAGACGCCATCCCAAGGGAGTGACATTGATGCCATGGAACAGAAACCTGCTGTCCTTTCTCAGATTTACAGCCAATCTGCCAGTAATCATCATGTCATCTCTCAGTCCAGACTGCTGCTAGCCGAGCCAAAGTGGTGCTGTTAGAAATTCGGTCTGCTCAGCATAGAATTGCTCAGTGACCTGAAAATTCATCTGTAGTTTCTCCCACTGAAGACCAGTAGCATTTCATCAGACATGCTGTTGTCATTGGAGTAGCATACCAACACATGAATTAGGAGCAGTAGACCATTTAGCCCTCTAAATCAAAACCAGAAATTGTTGAAAAAACCAAGCAGGTTTGGCAGCATCTGTGCAGTGAAACCAGAGTTAACATTTTGGATCCTTCAACTGAAGTATCATTTATCCTTCTTAGTTTGTTCCACCATTTAATAAGACCATGGCTTATCTGATTGTGGTCTCAACTCCATCTTTGCACCAATTCTGACAACCCTGGACTCACTTGTTGACCAAGAATTGACTTGCCTAGAGAATATTCAATTAATCTGCCTCCACCACTCTCTGGGAAATGGAGTCTGAAAGCTGCAAAACTTGTAAACAAATTTCTCCTCATCACTATTAAAACGTGACAGCCTTTACTTTTGAATTATGTTCCTAGTTCTTGTCTTTCCCACAATGGAAAACATTCTTTCAGCATCTACCTTACACAAGATCCTGAAGAAACTTGATACTTCAAAAAAAAAATAACCTCACATTCTTCTGAACTCCAATGGATATGGGCCCCGCCTGTACAACCTTTCCTCGTGAGGTAATCCCATCATTTCAGCTATCAGTCAAATCAAGCATCCAAAATTTATTTAGTCCTCTAGTTGTGCTCAAATCAACAGCCTGTACATGCCTACCAATTATATTACGCAGAACAAGACAAGGTCATCGTTAAGGAGACACCAAGGGAATTTGCAAGAGTGAGTAATTAAATTCCTAAAATAAACACAAAAGAACCATGGATACTCCCTGTTCAGCATTCTGCTGGTATTGTTCCTCCTTGGACACCTTGGTCCATTCTTCATATCACCTCATGGCACCCACCCATGCAATCGCAGAAGGTGTGACACATGTATATTTGCCTCCTCCCCCCTCACTACCCAACACCAGACAGACCATCCAAGCAAAGCCATGATTTACCTGCACTTCATTCAATCTAGACTATCCATACTGGCTATTTACAACGTGGTCTTCTGTATACTGGGGAGACAGAACTGGGGTTGATCACTTTGTTGAACTCCTACGCTTGGTCCATAAGAGTGCTCCGGAGCTTTGAGTTGCTTGCCATTCCAACACATCACCACGCTCCCTCACCAGCACTTCTGTCTTAGATCTGCTTTAATGCTCCAGCAAGGTTTGACACAAGATGGAGGAACACCACCTTATCTTCCACTTGGGGACCGTACAGCCTTCAAGACTCAATACTGAACTTAACAACTGCAAAATATGAACATCTATATCCGTATCAGTTACGCTCCCCACATACTCCTAGGTCCTGAGCTGTACAAGTTGCTCCCTGCACAGCCAACCCACTTTCAACTATTCAGACTTCTTGAAGGCACCCTAACTAGCATTTATTTGTCTCATGGCTTAGCAGCTCTCTTTGGTTCTCTCTCTCTCTCTCTCTCTCTCTCTCTCTCTCTCTCTGGGCCAGGTCTCCATATATTCTATTCACTTCCTAACACCGTCATCAGCATAAATACCACTCTTTCTCGGCTATTTTCAATTGTGACTAAGGGTTTCGAAATGTTCATTCTATTTTTCTCTCCACAGATGCTGCTTGACCCACTGTGTGTCACCAGTATTTCTGTTTTTGGTTAGTTCTGAACCCTGGCGGTCTTCATAAAATCAAAAAAAAAGTCAAAAACTAATATATACAGTGTACAAGGATGTAATACTTTAACCCGATTGACAATATCATAAGATAAGTATTATGGTACTCTACTTCTCCGCAGCACATTACGAGCACAATAACTCCATGTCAATGCCATCTGGACTGATAGGAAACACTTCAATATCTGAAATATAATCTGTTTAAGGGACTGTTAAACCCATTAACTGCCTGCAGAAGACAGCTTCTTTATCCCTCTGCACTCTCCCTCAACAATTTCAATGGTAACATAAGAGGATTTAGTCACCTTTCAGTTCAAGCTAGAGCTTAACACCTGGAATATTAATTCATTTCATCATTTTCAAATGTTGGCGGACATGCTTTAACCTCTGCTTAATGTGGAATGTCAAGAGGATCCCCCTCGTTCTCACACACCACCCTACCAACCTCCGGATACAACACATTATCCTCCGACACTTCCGCCATTTACAATCCGACCCCACCACCCAAGACATTTTTCCATCCCCTCCCCTGTCTGCTTTCCGGAGAGACCACTCTCTCCGTGACTCCCTTGTTCGCTCCACACTGCCCTCCAACCCCACCACACCCGGCACCTTCCCCTGTAACCGCAGGAAATGCTACACTTGTCCCCACACCTTCTCCCTCACCCCCATCCCAGGCCCCAAGATGACATTCCACATTAAGCAGAGGTTCACCTGCACATCTGCCAATGTGGTATACTGCATCCACTGTACCCGGTGCGGCTTCCTCTACATTGGGGAAACCAAGCGGAGGCTTGGGGACCGCTTTGCAGAACATCTCCGCTCAGTTCGCAACAAACAACTGCACCTCCCAGTCGCAAACCATTTCCACTCCCCCTCCCATTCTCTTGATGACATGTCCATCATGGGCCTCCTGCACTGCCACAATGATGCCACCCGAAGGTTGCAGGAACAGCAACTCATATTCCGCCTGGGAACCCTGCAGCCATATGGTATCAATGTGGACTTCACCAGTTTCAAAATCTCCCCTTCCCCTACTGCATCCCTAAACCAGCCCAGTTCATCCCCTCCCCCCACTGCACCACACAACCAGCCCAGCTCTTTCCCCCCCCCCACCCACTGCATCCCAAAACCAGTCCAACCTGTCTCTGCCTCCCTAACCGGTTCTTCCTCTCACCCATCCCTTCCTCCCACCCCAAGCCGCACCCCCAGCTACCTACTAACCTCATCCCACCTCCTTGACCTGTCCGTCTTCCCTGGACTGACCTATCCCCTCCCTATCTCCCCACCTACACTCTCTCCACCTATCTTCTTTACTCTCCATCTTCGGTCCGCCTCCCCCTCTCTCCCTATTTATTCCAGTTCCCTCCCCCCATCCCCCTCTCTGATGAAGGGTCTAGGCCCGAAACATCAGCTTTTGTGCTCCTGAGATGCTGCTTGGCCTGCTGTGTTCATCCAGCCTCACATTTTAATATGTTGGAATTTAATGTTTGGAGTATCAATCCTTGCACATACTTGGGACTGGGCAGGATGCTCTTTGGACAGTCAGTGTGGACCAACTGTGCTGAATGGCCTGCTTTCACACTAATGTTTCACGTTTAAAGTTTTTGGGAAGATTTGTAGCTCAGGTTGTGGATGAGGTTGTAGACTTGCTCGCTCAGCCCATGTGTTTGATTGCAGATGTTTCATCGCCTTGCTATGTAACATAGTCAGTGTCCCTCCGGTAAAGCTTTGGTGTTCTGTCCCAATTGTTATTTATATGCCTCAGTTCGCTGTGGAGGTTGGTATTACCTTTGGTTCTGTTCTTCAGTGGTTTGTATATCGGGTCCAGTTAAATGTGTTTGGCGATGGAGTTCCGGTTGAAATACCAGCCCTCCAGGAATTCCCTGGCATGTCTGTTTGGCTTGAGCTATTATGGATGTGCTGTCCCAGTCAAATTAGTGTCCTTTGTCTGTGTGTATTGAGGCCACTGAGAATTGGTCATGTCTCTTGGTGGCTGTTTAGTGTTCGTGTATCCTTACTGTCAGTTTTCTTCCAGTTTGGCTGTTGTAATGTTTCTCTCAGCCCTTGCATGGTATTTTGTATATTACGTTGGTTTTATAGGTTGTGTGTACAGGATCCTGTATGTTCGTCCGTAGCTGTTGCATGCTAGAGGTTGGTTTGTGGGTCATCCTGATACCTAGGGGTCTGAATAGTCTTGTGGTCATCTCTGATAACGTCTCTGATGTTTGGTAGGGTGACTAGAGTGTCTGGCTGTGTTGTGTCTTCTTGTTGTGGTCTATCACTGAGGTAATGGCGATTGTGCTTTTTGGGTATTCATTCCTTTTAAATACTCCATGTAAGTGTTCCTGTTCGGTTTTGCATCATTCCAGGTTGCGGCAGTGTGTTGTTGCCCGTTTGAATAATGTTCTGACGCAGCACCATTTATGGGTGTTGGAGTGGGTACTGGTGTAATTAAGTAAGTGGTCCGTATGGGTGGTTTTTCTGCGTACACTGGTCTGGAGTTCCCCGTTATTCTTAAGTTCCACCATTATGTCTAGGAAGGGCAGTCGGATATTGTTATCTTCTTTCGTGAATTTTATTCCATTAAGGATGGTGTTTCTGTGCTGGTGGGTCTTTTCTAGTCTTGTGCGTTTGATAATCACGAAGGTGTCATCTACAAAGCGGACCCAGAGTTTGGGTTGTATAGTGGGAAGCACTGTCCATTCTAGCCACAAAAAGTGTAAAATATAAACCACCAATGAATAATCCACAGGCACGGCAAACAGCTACATAGAATGGTCACAAAATGATAAGGCTTACGATCAATGATGCCCACATACTGCCTCCACATGGATGAGTGGGAAACTGTGTGCCACAATACATTGTACTCCAATGCAACTGACCAAGAATGGACAACCACACTGGAACAAGCCATCACCATACAACAGCAAAAGACCAGAACAAAGAAAAGAATAGCCCTACAAGAACCATCCAAACTCACCCACAACATCGTCACAGACAATACAGAAACATGGATCAAAAACATCTCAGACTGACCACTTACAGACACTGAGAAGACCGTCCTAGTATGTGGACTGAATTACAACTACAGAGACATCAAAATAAACTGACTTCCTGGCTGTACTGGAATCAACACTAAAGAGCAACGGACTCACAGAGGAAATACAACAGACCATCAGACAGACAGCAGTCCCAACACTGAGCAGAAACAGTAAGCGGAACACATTTAACACAGAAGAGAAGAAAGCCCTGGAAATACTCAAGAAAGACAGAAACATCATAGCCTTACCAGCAGACGAAGGACGCATGACAGTACTCCTTAATAGAGTCCAGTGCATCGAGAAAGCTAACTTACTACTAGCACATACTGACACCTACCAACAGATGGTGATAGGCCAATACCACAGAGAAGCGGATTACAATGACCCTGAAGAAATTACACAATTTAGGAAATATCAGCAAGACTGGCTACCAAAAAATGAAGCCAGAGGTTATCCAATACACCCCACTTCTATGGACTCTCTAAGGAACACAAGCCCCATTGTCTCACTACAATGCAAACCAACATATAGACTGGCCAAAGAACTACAACAAAAATTGAAATACTTAGCTGACACCACTACCCAATCCATCCACTCCTCCCAAAAATTCCTCAATATTATCAAGGACACCCGAAGAGAAGAGGACTTGATAATGATCAACATAACATTACTATTTACATCCATAAACATCAACCTAGCCACAGACAATTGCCACACTGCTGGACGAATCGGGAAGGCGGACATTTCACGAGACCAACAGCATCAACAAGGACAGCAGACACCCTGAAACTGCTGGATCCGTGCCTCATAACCTAGTTCACCTTCAATGGCCATACATTCAAGCAAATCAATGGAACCCCAATGTGATCCCCACTATCAGGACTGATCGCATAGGCAGAAATGCAAAGGTTAGAATAGGCAGCACTCCCCACTGTACAGCCCAAACTCTGGGTCCACTATGGAGATGATACCTTTGTGATTATCAAACACAGAAGACTAGAAGAAACCCACCGACATACAAACAACATCCTCAACAGAATAAAATTCACGAAAGGAAATGATAACAATAACGGACTACCCTTCAGACATAATGGTAGATCATAAGAACATAAGGGAACTCCAGACTAACGTATATAGAAAGACCATCCATATGGACCAGATACTTAATTACACCAGCAACCACCCTAACACCCATAAATAGAGCTGCATTGGGATGTTATTCAAAAGACCCTGAACACACCAACACTGCAGCAACCCGGAACAGGAGAACTTACACAGAGTTTTTAAAAAGAATGGACATCCAAAAAGCACACAGTCTGTCATTACCTCTGTGACAGACAAGAAAACAGAACACAATTCACCTTACCTTACATCAGAGATGACCACACAACTACTCAGACCCCTTGGTATCAGGGTAGCCCACAACCAACAACCACTCTGCGACAGCTACTGACTAACATAAAAAATCCCATACTCACAATCAACAGAACAAATGTAATATACAAAATATCACGCAAGGACTGTGAGAAGCATGACTAAAGCCAAACAGGAAGAAAACTGACAATAAGGATACAGTAACACCAACTAGCCACCAACAGACACAACCAATTCTCACTGGTCTCA
This sequence comes from Stegostoma tigrinum, assembly GCF_030684315.1. Taxonomy (NCBI): domain Eukaryota; kingdom Metazoa; phylum Chordata; class Chondrichthyes; order Orectolobiformes; family Stegostomatidae; genus Stegostoma; species Stegostoma tigrinum. The sequence goes on along the minus strand of NC_081354.1, from coordinate 48,779,965 downwards.
ATACACACAGGCAAAGAAGGACACTAATTTGACTGAGACAACACATCCGCAATGGCACAAGCCAAATAGAGACATGCCAGGGAATTCCTGAAGGCCTGGCATTCCAACTGGAACTTCATCAACAAAAGACACTGAACTGGAACCATTGTACACACCACTGAGAAACAGAACAAGAAGTCGTACCAACCATCCCAACAAACTGAGGCATATAAGTAACAAGCGGGACAGAACACTATTGCTTCACCAGAGGTGCACTGATGATGTTATGTCTGCAATCATATAAACCAGCTCGACGAGCAAGTCTACACCCTCAATATTCCACGTCTTATTTCTTCTGCTACTCTGGTTATAAACAACAAACAAAAAAGACTAGACAATAAACCTGGGATTTTGTAGTTATTTTCAATCAAGAGCAAGGAGGTTATGCTGGAACAGCATAAAACATTGGTTAGGCCACTGCTAAAGCTTAGTTCACAGTTGAAGTATCCAGTCTGTAGGAGGATTGTGACAACACTGGAGAAGGTGCAAAGGAGATTTACCAGGATGCTGCTTGGGTTGGAGAGTTTCAATCATGAAGACTGATTGGATAGGCCAGGGTTATTTTGTTTACAGTACAGGAGAATGAGAGGGGACATAGTTAAGATATATAAAATGAGTGACATAGGTAGAGTTGGCTGAAAGAAATTTTGTCCCTTGATAGAAGGATCAATCACCAGGAGCATAGATTTAAAGGTAAGAGGCAGAACATTTAGAGGAGATGCAAGGAAACCTCCTTCACCCAGAGGGTGGTAGGAATCTGCAATTCACTGTCTGCGATGCTGATAGAGGCAGAAACCCTCTTAATGTTTAAGTATTTAGATGTGCTTTTGTGATGCTAAAGCATACACAGCAATGGGCCAACTGTTCGACAAAGGGATTAGAGTAGTTATGTTGCTGTTTTTGACTGGCACACCATGGTGGGCCGAAGGGTCTTTCCCTCTGCTGTAGGTGTCTACCACTCAATCTTTTTGACATGTCATGACAAAGCTCTGGGGAAGGGAGAACTTCACCCCAGACCTTCTCATCCACAGGACACTACTTTGGCAGAACTAGAGCCCTCCTGGGATCCTGTAACAGGCATGACTCAGCTACTGATCGCTTTAACTATCTGAGCTCTCTCTCAGAAGAGCCACACGATTTATTATGCTCACAGGGATAATCGGCACATGATCAATTAATGGGTACGATGCTAATTAATTCAGAGAGAACAATTACTACACCATTCATTTCCTAGAGAAAATTTATTGAATAGAGATGAGATTTGAAAAGGTACACTTTGTTCATAATTAGGCTGTTCCCATTAAGAGATTTGCACTGTATTTTGAAAAGTTCTATCAAAAACATTTGGTTTTAAGCTTTATGTATAATCATTGTTTTAACGTGCACCTGTGAAAAGCATGGAAGTGAGAGCACGGATAAGCATTATGTGCAATATTTTTAAATGGTTACGTTAACACGAGAGGATATGCCCCACAATTAAGTACTAGTTTAAAACATGTAGCTTTTGAGAGTTTCATGTATCACCCCCTTGCTGATGGCTGCTTTATAGCACTACTGGAGTTCCAAACTTTTTAAGCGTTCTATTTACTCAACAATCTTCAAATTAATCCAAACATTTTAGCTTGCTTATAAAACAGTCCACTGTCGATCAGTCTTTTGCTTCCAAATCTACTAACTTAGGAGGTATGGAGGGATTGATGCCTTGCTTTGGCTGGTATCTTTGCTTAAAACGATATACCAAAGTTCCATAATCCTGCTCAACAAGACATAAAGGATTCCCATGTGTGAATGAGCATCCAGTGTCAATGTTGTTCCCCATGATTCTGATGCTGCTGTTGGAACCCTACTCCTCAGACACACACTGCAGTGTCCTGAACACAGATCTTCAATCTGTCACATCCAACAAAGCCCAAAGAGACAGGCAAAACCTGTGACAAAAGGCCAAATTATGGGGTCAGTTGTTTACCAGGCCTCGCTGTGGTAAATTGGCTACAATGTTTTATCATAAAATTGGGCACTGTGGTTATGTTACTGCACTAGGAACCAGAGGTCTGAGCTATTAATCCACAGAATCAAAATCAACTCTCACTGTGGCAATTAAATAGTTTCAAATTCTCTAAAAACGTGACCCTGAAACTCTTCTAAAAACACAACTCGTTTATTAGTGCCCTCTAAGGATGAAAACTTTCCACTTCCATTGGGACAGGCCTATATACGTGAATCAAATCCCACATTGATGTGATTGACTCTTTACTATCTCTTGAATAGCTTAACAAGCAATTTTGTTGCACCTAACTATAACAAAAGTCACAAGACTGAAGTGGGAACCACCACCAAAGAGGAATAGGCTGAGAGTTTGACCCTGTTAGTAATTTTCATATCCTGAAAAATGATTGATAAAATAGAGTAACTGCAATTCAAGAGTAATTCAGAATTGAATTGCTATTTAAGACTTCCTGAGAATATAAAATAGATCAATTTCATTCTTCTAAATTAATATCAACAGAGACAGCTCCAAATTAAAGTTAAGATGCATCCTCCTTGAGGACTTAGTTGATCATTCAAAGATCATAATATGTTGCCTTATTGGCGGCGCCTTTGATAAACATCTCTGCCTCATCAAAATGAAAAATGTCAGTCAGCCAAGCATCAAATTTATTTCTTAAAAATTAATTAGTCTGTCACTGTTTGGTAAGTTTTAGGTCATGCCAAACAGGTTTCTCTGAACTGTGGAAAACTACTGCAATGTAGCACACATTGGAATTATTTTTGAATCATTACCTTGCACACCAGGATGCCAAAAACGCTCAATTACAGTGTTAAGTACTCCACATTACGAATTTGACACAATCTTTCTCATGCGTATTAATATGGACTATGTTCCTGTGATTAATTTGTTACTTTTCTTACAACGGTGACTATGTGACACAAATACTTCAGTGATTGCAAAGCATTTATAAAGACATCAGTTAGTCATACAAAATCAAGTCCTTCATTTTTCCCTATTGTATTATTTGTTGCCTTTTTTATGCTTGTGTCATGTTTACGACCAAGCAAAGTCAATAATATGAGCCTGCATTATTATGTTATTTCCTATCTCTTACATAATCTATCCTTGTAGCAATACCAATGGCCTACTGGATTAATTTTCTTTTTCTAAAATCCATCACAGCACCTTGCTTGAATTTTCACAACTTTATTGTTAGAGTTTGCCACCCAAATATTCGACACAGTAATGCTGTACTTATTTGAATTGATTAATAAATGTTTTAGAAATTTTCTCTGCATGCAAGTTATTACAGAAAGGATACATACAAATAAAAGAATTTACATCGAATTGTGTATATTCTTAGGATGTCTCAAAGTTAATTATGTGATTGTTGTTCATGACTAGTGGTATGTAGGCAAATGTTTCAAACAACTTATATAGAAAGTATGATCTCTTGGACAGCAATGAGATAACTTATCATTCTGTAACTTATTTTGATAATGTTACTTGACATATAAATATGGATCCCGAGGAGTTTTATGATGAAATCTTTACATCCATCTGAACAAATAGTCAACACCATAGTTTAAGATGTCATCTGCAAATAGTATTGATAACAAATTTGTGTTCTTCCAGCACTACACTTAATTGTCAATCTAAATTACGTGATCAAGTTCTGGAGTGGAGTTTGTACCATCTGAATCATGGGTAACACCAATTATCCAAGCTGATTTGTGATTAACAAACAGAATGCCAAACAATAAGACTTTTTCACTTTGTTCGTCAATCATAAGAATGATTATTTATACCAAATATCAATTAAGTATGAGGCTTACTGAAGCAGGAGACCCATGCCTGAAATAATTCTCATTGGGAATGCTTAAGGCAAAGGAAACTGCTGAAATGATGACTAAGGTAAGAGCTAGAATTAATGTAACTTATCTTTTATAAAATGAATGTCAGTACAACATTGCTACCTCGAATGCAATAGAAATCAAATCATTTGAAGGGAGAAAAGAACAGGGAACGTCCCATTATTGTGCTGAATTGAGAAAAGCAAATGTCACAATGGAAATTTAAGATAATCTGAGTCATCGCTTAGTTTCAGTCTTAGCTCAGTGATAGCACCTTTTAAATTTACAGTTAGCAGGCTGGGATTTCAACACATAACCTACACTGAAACTTTAGCTCAGTACTGAGGGACAGCTGAACTGTCTAAGATGTTCGACTAAAAGGCCATCTAACTGTTCAAATGAATGAAGAAGTGTCTGGTAATTTGCTTGGTATCCTAGCTAAAACTAATCTACCAAGTAAACAGGTTAATTGATCATTTATCTCATTGTTGATTGTGGGATTTTATCATGTACAAGCTGGATGCATCATTTTCTGGCATAAACGAGTAATTGCAATTCAAAAACATTCAACCGACTGTGAAATATTTTAGAACCTCATGAACACATTAGAAGGTGCTTTATAAATTCAAAACTTTTTAATTTCATACGTCGAAGGTCATTTACATTGTGGCGCAATACTATATGCTGACTCTGAAACATTCAACAGATGAAAACTTTGCTTGTTTAAATGAAAGCTCAGAAGTTTTTTTGTTAAGATTTAAAGGAAATGATAAAAGGAAAATTATAAGAGAAAGGTAGGTACCTCAATGGTCTTTTGCTGTCGTTACATTTTGTAGTTACTGATCTTGAAATATTAAAAATCTGATCTCTGAAACCTGTTCAGTAACAGACTACAGTGGAACTGAGTGGCACATTTTGCAAACAAAGTAAACTTTCAACAAAGAGATACTACACAGGTCACCATGTTGACAGATACTGGCAGAATACAGATTTCACCTCCTGGCATAAACCCCACCAGAATGATAGTAGAATAAACACCAATAGATGGAAAATGAGGATGAGGCCAGTCAATGAAGAGTTGGAAAGTTACATTTAAAGAAGGAACTGGAATAGAAAAATGTGACTTGGGCTGAAGAAAAAGAGATTGTGATAGACTGGGGCAGTGGCAGAGTGCTGCCGTCCACAGATTCTTCAGTCCTATGCAGGACAAAACCTATGTCCGTCACTACTGGAGCTTGGATTCAAATGCAGCCCAAACTGATGAGATTAAAGTTTCCTCTCTGTGCCATTCATTACGGTTCTCGTTTGGGCGAAGTCAATCAAGTTGTTGGAAGTCATGGCTGTATGCTAAAGGGGCTGACTGTAAATTAGGAATCTTATTCAGGCTTGTGAAGTTGGATGGGTGTTGCAAGAACAGAGGAATAAATTCAGTCAGAGGCTGGAATTTCAGCAATTCACTACAAAAAATGTCCTCTCAGCTCACCCAATTCCTCATGGGAAAAGTTCCATAAAAATATCAAAATAAAACTATTAAAACAGTATTTAGACTGATAATTTTGCAGTCTGCCATCAGGATGCATTGTCTTATTAACATTTACAATTTGTTACCCTATTCACTGACAAGGCTTTGGCCCTTTTAATGTTCAAATAAATAAGGTCAACAGATGGGGTCAAAATTATCAACAAGCATGGATATGGTTAGGTTTATTTTCTTTTCTAGACATCTGTTCTAACTACTCAAGTCCATAATATGTCAATGAATTACAAGCAAATTTCAATCTCAAAGCGCAAATGATGACAGATTTTATTAAGTGTAGTTAGATGTGTGAAAGCCTGAAGAATTTTTTCAAATCACAACCTCAAAAGGAACTAACTGGATTGAAACTTGGCATCGACATTAAAAAAATTCTGTTTCAAAACCATTTGAGGATTTTTTTTTTAAAAAGGAAACATTGCACATTTGCAAGGGATAACATGGGTCAGCAGGTTAGCGCACGATTCATTTTAGTTGGTGGCCATGATCCAAGAGTTAGACTGAACTTAATCCAGACTGACGTGATGAAATGACTTTCTTTTTACAGCCTCTATAAATTGGCTCTAATGAGTTGGGATAGTCTTAATTCATTTCCTCTGTCATGCCTCCTTGGTCTAGCATGCTGAAAATCAAATTCTGCTATTTCTAAAGTCATAGAACATAGAAAAATACAGCACAGTACAGGCCTTCGGCCCACGATGTTGTGCCATGGAAGAATCCTAATCCAAACATAAAATAACCTAACCTACATTCCCCTCAATTCACTGCTGTCCATGTGCATGTCCAGCAGTCACTTAAATGTCACTAATGACTCCGCTTCCATGACTACCACTGGCAAACTATTCCATGCGCTCACAACTCTCTGGGTGAAGAACCTCCCTCTGATGTCTCCTCTATACTTTGCTCCTAACACCTTAAAACTATGACCCCTCGTGGCAGTCAATCCTGCCCTGGGGAAAAGTCTCTGGCTATCCAAGTTCAAGTTTTTTGTTTGGTCCATGTTTTCTGTCAACCCAGGTCTAAGTTTCTATACTTAACAATGGTTACATTTTACTACAAATAAATGTATTCTAGCTACAGATAAATAATTATGAACCATCGACATATCGCTCTACTAGTTAAAATACTAACCAAGCCTACTCTAAAATTCCGCCTACACAAACATACAGAGGAAATAAATACACGTGTCACAGATGGAGGAGAAGACTGAGAAGGCAGTCAAAGATTCCTATCCACAGAGTTTGTTAAAATGATTCTTTTGGCTTGGCAGGATTTGCCGCTCCTTAATCTTCCTTCTCTGTGTACTTGTACTTGCTGCAGAAGGTACTGAGTGACTGGTTCACATTGATGAAGTCTCTGTTATTGGTTAACAGCCACAGCTAACAACTACTGATAAGGGAAATAAACTGGCTTTTTCAGGATTGAATTGATTTACAGCAGAGTGAAGGACAGCTCCTTCTTTTCCAGTGATCCAAAGCTTTCTGCCCAAATATTCACATCTACAAGCTGATATGCTACCATGGAGTCAACCACGTAACTGTTGGTACGCAGAAAAGTTTTTACATCAATAAAAGGTCACCAATTGCTAGACTAATCAGCTACTTGTAACCGGTCAAATTTCCCTTTGTATACACTCCTTAGCTCCAGCTTGTCAGTAGTAATTTCCTCTATTGCTTGAACCAACAGCGATATAAACTGCACTTACAATTAGTATCAGATAATTTGTTTTTTAAATAGGGTTGAAATCCCTTCTACAGTCCTTTATAAAAGTTATTTTCTCATTTCAGCCCACAATCAAAAATACAAAAAAAATGGCCTTTACAACTCAAATACATTGACAGAATTCAACCCAAATGAACCATAAAAAGGGAAATTCTTTTAGACTTGGTAGTTCCTGGCAGAGAAGGATAGAAAGTCAACAGCCCAGTTCAGTTTGGTAACTCTCTGTCTCTAACAAACAAATAAGATGATAATAGATCAATGTAACAGCACAAGAGTAAAATTTTAAAATTTTAAAGGCATGTTTCTATGAAAATTACATTTCTTTATTACCTTTACTTAGATCCACAGAAAAATTGTAAACAGCTATGGGCCTTGAATGGCGTGGGCCATGCAAAGTCCGCCTGGTCAGTATATTTGAAGATGGTGTTGAAGTAGTGTCTGACTGGCTTGCACTCGAATCTGGAGCTGTCCTGAATATCTGCAATGAACAAACAGTAGATTTATCTTAAAGTCTACTACAAAATTAGCATCAAGCCATTTTTATCAACTCTTGTCCCTGGATGATAAGATAAAGTTAAGCCAAAAATAACTTGCTTCACATTTTCAAAAGCACCAAATTTCAAGATAGTGTAAAGATGTTATGAATCTCCAAGAAACAAGTTACATTCATACTACGTAATATTATGGTAATTACTCCGTGCATTACCTTCACTCAAAACATATCAATTTCCATACTTATGGGGTTGAAGGTTTATTCAATAGCCCCGGTAGTGACTCGGAAAGTCAGGGTCTACCCACAGCAGCTTTTTTTGGGAAGTCTTGGTTGGTTTTCAAGCCTATTTTGTAGTTAATGAATTATCGTTGGAGTTTCTGTCCCTTTAAAATTGAGCGCCATAGGCTAAGCATGGTGGCCACTGCTGGAATTACACATTGTCAGCTGATTCAGTGTTAGACACAAGCCTTGGGGTCATGGGTGGCCATGGCAAGGCTCACAGAGGGTCATTGGTCAAGGTGGGGAGGGTTTGGTCACGCGAGTGGTCATTACTTCTGTGGGCCACAAGAGTTCTCAACCAGGACTTTCTCCTGCTAAACCTATAAGGTGGATGCCTGGAGTTCACCAGGTAGTCTCCCCACACAGCAGAGGGCCTATGAAAGTTTCTGTAGTGGAACTGAGTTATACACTTTGAAAACAGCAATCTATAAACAAAGTGATGTTACACAGGTCAGCATGTGAACAGACAATGGTTGAACAGAGATTTTGCGGCTTAATTTCAAAACATAAACTGTAGGTTATTACTCTTTAAGAGTCTTTATGTATTTGAATGATACTTTACTATGCATTTTAGAGCTTTGCAATTATGTTGCTACACCAGTCAACTGTTACTCAGGCTATTAAGAGCATCACATGAATAAAGATTAACATAATGAATTGACTGAAGTGCCATGATGATTCAATAAATTTACTTCATGATCATTGAAAAAATGCTACAAAAGTAGTAAAAATATAATGATTTTACAGTGATCAACTGGTCTCATTTCTTGTAGTCTCAATTTTCTGTTCAAAACAATGTCACATAAACATGCAGACAAACAAGGCTTATGAGGAACTGATGATCACAATGCTGCTGAGCTGATGATATTCACCTTCCACTAAATACAAGTACTCAGTGTACATGTTTGAGTTTCTGAGATCCTTCTTAATATATCTCCCTGAAGAGCTGGAGTGGATAATGAAAAGGAATTAATGTCACTTACTGCACATAGCTGACAAGAGGCTTATACATTACAAGATGCCATTTAAATAGACAGACAATTCACTACAACTTGCTGTTGTGAAGATCAATTCTGTGATAGCTCTCAATCACATATGTTGTGCAGATCAATTACCTTGGAGACAACTCTCCTGAAAATGCTTAAACCAGCTAGCACCTAAAGAAGCTTAAAGGACGCTGAACTGTAATGGCTCTATTAAAATGTCTAACTGGGATATGCAAGTAAACCATCATTAATAATCAAACAGCAAGTCAATTCTCATGCAGACAAAAATATGAAGGGTAGAGAGAAGACAGAATCTTGTTGTCTGAGATGAAGTGTGGCAGCGGATGTAAAAGCAGGCAGTGTACCTTTTCTCAAGGGCAGATCACCTTTCCTTACACAATTATGTCTTTCTCATCTTATTACACGTGCACGCACAGCAGAAAACCACGTTTTATCAGGTAGGTGGGCAGGAAATTCTACTCCCCACCAGGACCCAGCCAACATCTCACTCAGCAATCATGACCAGCACTCAACTCCATCACCTCAACCATTGCTGGAGGTGTCACAGGTAAGGCAAAAGGCAGCATCACATTTCACTGATGCCTTCTGATTGATTGATTGATTTTATCATCACATGTTCTAGAATATAGTGAAAAGCTTTGTTTACGAGCAGTACAGGCAGCTCACAGCAAAGGATGCACAGATCAAAACAACTTAGAGGCACACAAGTTACATTGCAGGTTACACCATTTGAGCCTAGAGTCCATTTGGCAGTCTGATAATGGCTAGAAAGCAGCAGTTCCGAAACCAGTTAGTGCGTGTTCGAGCTTCTGCATCCTCTGCCTGATAGAAGAGGTTGTAGGAGGCTGTGATGGTCATTGATGATGTTGGTCGCCTTTCCGCAGCAGTGAGTACATAGACAGAATCCATGGATAGACGGTTGGCTTCCATGATGATCTAGACCGTGCATCCCATCTTCTGTGATTTCTTACAGTCCTGGGCACAGCAATTGCCATACCAGACCATTACATATCTAGACAGTATGCTTTCAGTGGCACATCTCTAGAAGTTGGTGAGGGACTTTATGGACATGCCAAATTTGCTGAGCCGCCAAAGGAAGGAAGGTGCTGTTGTGCCTTCTTGACTGTCACATTTACATGGAAGTCCAGGACAGGTTGTCAGTTATTGTCACTCCGAGGAACTTGATCTCTTCACTCTTTCAACCTCAGTTCCATTAATGTAGATAGGGACGGTTCTCCTCCTTTCTTTCTGAAATCAATGATCAGTTGCTAAGTTTTGCCAATGCTGAGAGACAGATTGTTTTCATTGCACCATATCACCAAGCCCTCCGTCTCCCTTCTGTATTTTGACTCATCGTTGTTAGATATCCACCCCACTATGGTGGTTTTCTAAGAGATTCTCCAGTAGAAAAGGGAAGTTCTTTTCTCCAGGAATGACAATAGAAGGAAATCCCGACAGGCCAGAGAAGGCTGACGAGATCAGTACATGTTGGGTGGTTCAGGAGAACTTGACTCCAGTGCCACAAAGAGGATGAGTGATTTGCTGCGCACTGTCTTTTCAATGCTCCATGGCCTTGAGTTAGAGCTGTCATTGTGAGGTTGCTACTGCAAAGGACAATCACACATGAGACCGAATGCCCATGCATCTCCATCATTTCCCTCATATACAATCAATGTCTGTCAATTCACTGTAGCTACCACTATAACACTATTGGCAAAAGTGTGCTGCTGCCTCACATTAATCTAAAATACAGAAGGAGCTACAACAGTCAGCAGTTAATGTACCTTCAGTTCACTGACTTCAATGCACAAATCAGAAACCTTTCACCAAAAAGGACTCAAACGCAAAAGGTGCTTCAGGCTGAACTCCTCACAGGTATCCCAGGCACACACATCACATAATGCTTCATTGGTTTTCACCAACTGTAAATCTTTGATGACCTTTCATAGAAAATAGGTGCAGGACTATGGTATTAGGCCCGTTAAGCCGTACTGCCGTTCAATACGGTCCTGGTTGGTCATGTAATTGAGTATCCTTTTCCTGCTTTCGACCCATACCCATTGATCCCTTTAGATGCAAGGGGCACGTTCAGCTCCCTCTTGAATATATCTAATTAACTGGCACCAACAGTTTTCTGTGGTATAGAATTCCCATGTTCACAATTCTGATTGAAGAAATCCTTCCTCATCTCAGTCTCGAATGGCTTACCCCTTATTCTTAGACTGTGACCCCTAGTTCTGGACTTGCCCAACATCGGAAACATTCTTCCAACATCTAGCCTGTCCAGTCCCATCTGCATTCAGAGTCCGTTAGTAGCTAACGTCCCCTCTACCACATTCATCCAGCAATTAATACATATTGATAATCAGAGCTCTGTGGACTAATGACTCTATCTAAATCCGTCAATAATACAGGCATCATGCTCATTTACCCGTGCTGATATCTGTTAATGATCGTCTCCATCCAAAACAGAAGAGCATGCATGGTAAGCATGTAAATTCAGGCAGAGGCAGTGTGAGTGGGAGGAAATATCTTGAGGATCAGGTCACTGAGCTGGCAGGATAGCAAGGGTAAAATCTGTGTACTTAAGGGAGAGCTGGATATCTACAGCCATCTGGTGAAAAAGCCTCCAATCTTCTCTGTCTCACTAAACATTGAACACTGACAAAACCTTGGGTAAAGATGGCAGCTCTTGACACTGAATTTTTTTAATTTTTTTATGCAGCCTCCAGATTACCAGGACATAATAAAACAGCCTCAGCTTCAGGGCCTGTCTCTGCCAGCCTTTTGAGAATGCCTCAGAGGACAAATAATTATGAGCCTCAGAGGAAATGCCATAAAGCATCCACCATCTTCCACCCACCATCAGTAGAAAGACATCCACCTCAGTGGGTAATCTATCATGAGTGGTCTCAGAGTGAGTACAGCACTGTCACAAGATAACAAAGTGTGGAGCTGGATGAGCACAGCAGACCAAGCAGCATCTTAGGAGCACAAAAGCTGATGTTTCGGGCCTTGACCCTTCATCAGAAGAACTATTGCTAGAGGTAGAAGAAAAGACTGAGGTGTCTGACACTCTGAGGGCTGGAAAACAGGTCCCTCCTGAGTCCGGGTCAGATGATGAGTCTTTGGACTCAGCCATTAAGGAGCTGATGGAGATTTAGAGGCAAGCAGGAGAATTCTGACAGAGACCTTGCACAGACTGGAGTGTAGAACAGAGGGCCCTAGCAAGTTCTATCTAATGTCATGACCTTGGCATTGAGTGCATAGCAGCCTATATGGATCACGTGGTGGCTGCCATGGAGAGCCAAGTCCAGTAGAACAATCAGCATTGAACACTAATACTCAGACCTTCATTCCCAGGCTAAGCAAGAGTGGGTTGAAGGACCTTTGTTCCCTTCAGAGGTGTAGCTGCACTGGGTGAGAGGGGTAGTTGCACTGCTGGGGAGCGACAGACAGGCACTCAGCAATTGTTATGCCCTGCCACAGCATCTCCCCTCTGCCAAAGTGAACAAGGGAAATCGGTAAACTCATAAATGTATTGGCAGATTGTTGATTGGCAAATGCCATGTAAGTAGATATCAGCGAGGAAGTTCAATACCACAGACTTCACACTGCCTGATGAGCCACCTGACAGATTTGCCTGCTGGGGATGGCAGAAGTAGGTGACAGTGTCTCTGCTCTGATGTTTCTAACACTGCCTTTCATACAACCGTCCTCAGTCAGTCCTCAAAGAGCTACATTCTCCAGCAAGACCAGAAAAAGAGGACCCAGGGAAGTGATCGCTAATATCTTAGGTAGAGAGCAGGATGCTGCCTTTACAACTTTAATATGATCAATATTTTCCACATCAACAGACTGTCACCCATCAGTGAACTATCCCCAATTGTTGTGGGTGCTATACTTCCTTTCTTTGCCTAATTAACTAATGCATCAAATCTAAACTGCTGCTTCACATCAATAATCTATCAAAAAATTGCTACAAATCGTCAACGACCCATTTTAGATAAATGTGATCATAGACCACACCCCACATTACTGTTCCCTCAACACCAAAATCACCATCTGTTATGGACAGGAGAATTAGTATGGATATACAGCCTATTTTCAAATCGGCAGATTGGAATTCCAAAAGGTTCAGTTTTGGGTGTCTATTATTTACAAATGTATTAATGGCTTAAGTAAAGTTTAGATACATAGTTGAGTGGAAGGCAAGCTTTGGAGAAAACACAATGAGGCTGCAAAGTGATAACTGGGTTAAGTGAGTGGGTAACAAGGTGGAATATGGAGTGTATGTGGTGAAGTCTTTTGTGATGCTGAGCACGCATATATCTATAGTAGAAAACTAGAGTATTATTTTCAAAAAGGTACAAAACTTTGAGAGATTGAAGTTCAGATAGACTTGGGTACACTTTTATAAGGAAGACTGAAATAAAAACAAACTGGGAATGCTGGAAATCTGAAGCAAAAACAGAAATTGCTTGAGGAACTCAACAGGTCTGGCAGCATTTATGGAGAGGATGCATAGTTAATGTTTCTAGTTCAGTGATCCTTCTTTAGAACTCAGAAGCATTTTGAAGAAGAGTCCCTGAACCCAAAACAATAACTCTGCTTTCTGTCCACAAGTGCTGCCAGACTTGCTGAGTTCCTCCAACAATGTCTACTTTTGTTTGTTTCAGATTCTGACGGACTTAAACGAGGTGGATACAGAATTACTTTTGTTGGATCTGGAACACAGGACACAGTCTGAGAGCAAAAAAGTTGATCATTTCAAACTGAAATAAGGTGAGGCCTTTTTGGAAATTTTTTTAGACAGCGGGTTGTGGATGCTCCACTTGAGAATATTCAAGACTGAGATAAACTGTGGGTCTGTCAGGGAGTTATGGGACACAAGGAGTAGGCAAGGAAGTGAAACAGAGGTAAAAGATCAACAGCAATCAACTGAACATTGCAGAATGCTCAAGACGTTATACAATCTACACCTGCTCCTACTCTTACGTCTAAGCCATCTCTCTAGTTTTTAACAGTATCAGAGATAATGGGAACTGCAGATGCTGGAGAATTCCAAGATAATAAAATGTGAGGCTGGATGAACACAGCAGGCCAAGCAGCATCTCAGGAGCACAAAAGCTGACGTTTCGTGCCTAGACCCTTCATCAGAGAGGGGGATGGGGAGAGGGAACTAGAATAAATAGGGAGAGAGGGGGAGGCGGACCAAAGATGGAGAGTAAAGAAGATAGGTGGAGAGAGTATAGGTGGGGAGGTAGGGAGGGGATAGGACAGTCCAGGGAAGACGGACAGGTCAAGGAGGTGGGATGAGGTTAGTAGGTAGCTGGGGGTGCGGCTCGGGGTGGGAGGAAGGGATGGGTGAGAGGAAGAGCCGGTTAGGGAGGCAGAGACAGGTTGGACTGGTTTTGGGATGCAGTGGGTGGGGGGGGGGGGGGGGGGGGGAAAGAGCTGGGCTGGTTGTGTGGTGCAGTGGGGGGAGGGGACGAACTAGGCTGGTTTAGGGATGCAGTAGGGGAAGGGGAGATTTTGAAACTGGTGAAGTCCACATTGATACCACATGGCTGCAGGGTTCCCAGGCGGAATATGAGTTGCTGTTCCTGCAACCTTCGGGTGGCATCATTGTGGCAGTGCAGGAGGCCCATGATGGACATGTCATCTAGAGAATGGGAGGGGGAGTGGAAATGGTTTGCAACTGGGAGGTGCAGTTGTCCGTTGCGAACTGAGCGGAGGTGTTCTGCAAAGCGGTCCCCAAGTCTCCGCTTGGTTTCCCCAATGTAGAGGAAGCCGCACCGGGCACAGTGGATGCAGTATACCACATTGGCAGATGTGCAGGTGAACCTCTGCTTAATGTGGAATGTCATCCTGGGGCCTGGGATAGGGGTGAGGGAGGAGGTGTGGGGACAAGTGTAGCATTTCCTGCGGTTGCAGGGGAAGGTGCCGGGTGTGGTGGGGTTGGAGGGCAGTGTGGAGCGAACGGATACAACGCATCATCCTCCGACACTTCCGCCATTTACAATCCGACCCCACCACCCAAGACATTTTTCCATCCCCACCCCTGTCTGCTTTCCGGAGAGACCACTCTCTCCGTGATTCCCTTGTTCGCTCCACAATGTGGTATACTGCATCCACTGTGCCCGGTGCGGCTTCCTCTACATTGGGGAAACCAAGCGGAGACTTGGGGACCGCTTTGCAGAACACCTCCGCTCAGTTCGCAACGGACAACTGCACCTCCCAGTTGCAAACCATTTCCACTCCCCCTCCCATTCTCTAGATGACATGTCCATCATGGGCCTCCTGCACTGCCACAATGACGCCACCCGAAGGTTGCAGGAACAGCAACTCATATTCCGCCTGGGAACCCTGCAGCCATATGGTATCAATGTGGACTTCACCAGTTTCAAAATCTCCCCTTCCCCTACTGCATCCCTAAACCAGCCTAGTTCGTCCCCTCCCCCCACTGCACCACACAACCAGCCCAGCTCTTCCCCCCCACCCACTGCATCCCAAAACCAGTCCAACCTGTCTCTGCCTCCCTAACCGGCTCTTCCTCTCACCCATCCCTTCCTCCCACCCCAAGCCGCACCCCCAGCTACCTACTAACCTCATCCCACCTCCTTGACCTGTCCCTCTTCCCTGGACTGACCTATCCCCTCCCTACCTCCCCACCTATATTCTCTCCACCTATCTTCTTTACTCTCCATCTTCGGTCCGCCTCCCCCTCTCTCCCTATTTATTCCAGTTCCCTCTCCCCATCCCCCTCTCTCGTTTTTAATTTAGCTTGAGGGAGGCACCTGCTGGTGAAACTGTGAAAGTGTATCAAACTGCTTGCTACTGTCTTATTCCAAAATATCAGTTTCCAGTCATTCTGCTGTGACGGGTTAAATCAGCTGTTTGGTCATTGAGGGACAGCTTTTCCTGTCATGGTCATTACTGCATGTATTTTTAAAGC
Organism: Stegostoma tigrinum; assembly: GCF_030684315.1. Taxonomy (NCBI): domain Eukaryota; kingdom Metazoa; phylum Chordata; class Chondrichthyes; order Orectolobiformes; family Stegostomatidae; genus Stegostoma; species Stegostoma tigrinum. Next base: position 48,764,090 of record NC_081354.1, on the reverse strand, counting down.
AGGACAGAACTAACAACACATCAGAAGCTGACTGCAGAAGTTGCAAATATAACAGTTTAAGCTCACAGAATCTGGTCTTGAAAGTCACTAAGGAAGCAGTGATATCATTGCAAATCTGTTTTATTTATCAAATTAATCTTAATCTAAACATACTAACCAAGAAATCATCACAGTAAATTGTAAGGGATTCAAAAGCTTATGGGGAAGTGGAGTTGAGTATTATCAGATTAGCCACAATCTCATTGAATGGCAGAGCAGACTTGATGGGTTGAATGGCCTACGTCTAAAGCTATAAGGTAAGAGATTTTTGCTGACTGGTTCCAGAACCCAATACTGAGGTCGTGTTGAGGTCAGACATTCACAGGTGTAGATGGCTAGACTTGTGAAAGTAACCTGCACAGTCATAGGATGCTTATAGTAAAAAAGAAGGCCACTGAGGCACTTATGTTCGAAGAGTAAATCATCTAGTCCCAAGGCAGGTCTGCGGGGGGGGAACTGACCATATTGGCATGAACAGAAGTAAAAGCCGTCAGCGTAGGTGATGTCGCCATATCTTTAAACAGCCATCTTGAGTACTCATAGTGGCTGCAAACTAAAACAGCTAAGGAAAACTGGGAGGGCAGTTGGCTGAAAGATCAAAGCACAGTATTCAAATCAGATTTCTGTAGATAGAATGATCATTTCAGAGGACAGGAGGAGGAGGCCAGTCAGTCTCACAAAGAAAGTCTGGCTGAGGTGACTGAAGGAGTGACTAGTTGGAGAGTCATGGCAGCAAAATAAGTGGAACAGCTCTGATTACCTTGGTGCCTTGGAGAGACTACACCTGGAATATTGTCCACAGTTTTCATCATATTTGAGATGGTATGTTCTTGCTATAGAGGGAGTACAGTGGAAGTTCACCAGACTGATTCCTCGGATGGCAATACTGATAATATGAAGGGAAAATGAATCAATCAGGATTTTATTCTCTTGAGTTCAGAAGAATTAGGGGGACTTTCAAAGGAACCAATGAAATTCCAACAGGATTTAACAGGGTAGATGTAGGAAGGATGTGGGTGAGTCCTGAATCAAGGATCACAGTCTAAGGATACAGGGTACACCATTTAGGGTTGAGACAAGGAGAGATGTTTTCACCCAGAGAGTGGTGAGCCTGTGGGATTCTCTACCACAGAAATCGTTTGAGGCCAAAGCATTGAATGGCTTCAAGAAGGAGCTGGATTTAAAAGTTGGGGGTGAAGGATAGCGGGGGGAAGAATGGGAACAGACTACTACTGAGTTTGAAGTTCAGTCATGATCACAATGAATGGCAGAGCTGGCTCAAAGGGCCAAGTGGCTATACCTGCTCCTATTTTCTGTGTTTCTCTGTAAAGGCTTTACACATGAATGCACTTAGTATTCGAAACATAACAGATGAAGTGACAGCAGAAACAGAAATGAATAACAACAATTTGGTAGCCCTGACAGAAACGTGATTGCAGGATGACTGGAATTCAGATCTGAATCCTGAGGGGTACAGGTCACTTAGAAAAGACAGGCAACATGGAAAGGGTGAAGTGGTGGTTTTGTTAGTTAATAATGGCATTAACACAGTAGAAAGGGTAACATAAGTTTAGGAAACCAAGATGTAGAAATAGTTTGCGTGGAAATGAGAAATGCCAAAGGCAAAAGTCACTTGTGGAAGTGGTGCATGGACTCCTAACAGGAACCACATGGCATGGTGAAGTGGAAAGAAAAATGCTTGAGATGATTAATTAATGACCTCATAGTGAAGGCACCCTTGGATAGTAAAGGCCACAATACGATTGAAATTTACATTAGGTTTGAGGCAAACAGAGTTGGCCCGGAGAGTATTTTTTTAAACAAAAGATTAAACAAGAATGATCATAAGGGCATGAAAGCAGTGTTGGGTATTGTGTTAGTTTATGGCAAATTAGGTTCAAGGATACATCAATAAAGTGCAATTTCAGACATTTAAGATGATCTCTGCGAAAAAAACAGAATAGATACTTGCCAACTAGTAGGAACAAACTGCAAGGACAGACCCACCATCTGTGGTTAACAAGAAATACTGACTATAGAATCAAATTAAAAGAAAAAAGCATATTATTGTGTAAAGATGTGTAGATCAGAACATTGGATGGAATACCAAACAGCAAAGAATGACCAAAAAATTAATCATGAAGGAAAATTTGAGTACAGTAGAAAACTAGCAATAGAAACCGACAATAAAAAAAAGTCAAAGTTTAGAAATATTATAAATATTTAGAGAAGAAATGAGTTAATAAAGTGAGCATGGGTCCCATAGAAAGTGAGAATGGAGAATTAATAATGGAAAATAAAGAAATGACAGATTGATCAAGCAGGTATTTTGTAGCAGTTTTCCCTACTGAACACACAATACCATCTCGAAGTAACAATAAATAAGGAAATGGAAAGACGGGCAGAATTCAGAAAAATCCCCAGAGAGATAGTACTGAGCAAATTGTTGGAGCTGTGAACTAACAAGTACGTGAGGCATGATCAACTTCATCCCAGCATTTTGAAAGGATTGAGTGAAATGGCTGATGCTTTAATTTTCTAAACTCCCTCGATCCACAGAGAATCTCAATAGACTGAGCGATAATCAATGTACCTTCTTTATTCAAAAGAGGAGGAAGACAGGAAGCAGGAAATTACAAGCATGTTAGATTAACAACTGTCACAAGGGAAATGTTAGAATTTATTACTAAAGTAACTACAGCGGGGCACTTGGACAAGTTGGTGGTAAACAGTCAGAGTCAAAATGGTTTTGGGAAAGGAATATCATACTTGACTGATCTATTGGAGTTCTTTGAGGAGGTAACACGTGCTGTGGACAAGGAGGAACTAGTCGGTGTGCTACATTTAGATTTTCAGCATGTATTTGTAAGGTATCACATTTAAAGGCAGCAGTGGTTAGCACTAAAGCCTCGCAGCACCAGGGATTCCAGATCAATTCCAGTCTCAGGCAACTGTCTGTGTGGAGTTTGTACATTCTTCCCATGTCTGCGTTGGTTTCCTCCGAGTGCTCCAGTTTCCTCCAAAGATGTGCAGGTTCGGTGGATTGACTATGCTAAATTGTCCATAGTGTCCAGGAATATATGCGTTAGGTAGATTAGCCATGGGAAATGCAGGGGTAGGGTGCTCTGGCAAGTTGGGGTGGTATGCTCTTCAGAGAGCTGCAGTGGACTTGTTGGGGCAAATGGCCTATTTCCACACTGTAGGGATTCTATGATTCTATGAACAGAAAATAAAAGCGCATGGTACTGGTGATAGAACGTTTGTGTGCATAGGAGATTGGCTAACTGACAGGAAGTAGAGAGTTGGAATAACGGACTTTTATAGGTTAGCAAGATTTAACAGGGATTGGTGTTGCACCTCAGCTGTCAATGCACGACTTAGATGAAATGAAGGAATGTGGTTACTAAATTTGGTGATGACACCAAGATAGGTGGAAATGCAAATTGTAAAGAGGATATCAGGTGGCTGTGAAAAGACACAGGGGCTGTTCATTGATTTTCAGTGTCATTTGTGACTCCTCAGCTACTGAAGCAATCCGTGTCCAAATGCAGCAAGACTACAAATTCCAGGTTTGGACTGAAAAGTGGGGAGTAACATTCACGCCACACAACTTACAATGAAAGTATATCCAACCACCTCTTTTTGACATTAAATAAATTAACAGAACTGAATACCCCTAATGTGAAAGACATAAACCGTATTGGACAAGCCATTCAAATAATTTAGGCACGTTAGCAGGTCAGAGATTGTCAGTTCTGTGGTGTTTAACTCACCTGCTGTTACCCAAAGCCTGTCCAACATCTATAAGTGCAAGCTAGGAGTGTGATAGGATTCTCCTTGCTAGCCTGGGTGCAGCCCCAACAACATTCAAATTCTGACACCAGTCAGAACAAAGCTGCCTTTTGACTAGTATTTTGTCTGTCATCTTGAAAGGTTCATTCTGTCCACCACCAATGTGCAGTGGCAGCAGTGTGCATTATTTGAAAGATACATTGTTTCACTAAGGTTCCTTATACAGAACCTTCAAAAACTGCAATTTCAATCATTTAGAAAGTGAGGGCAGCAGGTTCCTGGGAACGAGCTCCAGCTGTAAGTTCCTCTCTGATGTACGCACCATCCTGATTTGGAACGATATCCTTATACCTTCACTTGGTGGTGGTCAACATCCTGGAATTCCCTTGTGAACAGCATCGCAAGTGTACCCACTCCTATGGAATGCTTACATTATTACTGCCTGATACTGATTAGGCAGTGACAAATGAGTCCAAAATCCAGACTTTTCTTTCAATTCCATCCCCCCGCAGAGTTCTTTTATACCTATCCAAATGTTATGGACAAGATTAAATCCACTCAAATCATAACAAGGACTGCAAAAACTCCAACTGCACTAACAGAAAGCAAAGCTAAAACCCTGGGTCTGTACGACGCTGACACCACCGACACATGCTTCTTTTGTTTAATTTTTAAAAGCCCAAAGCTACTTACTCTGCTTTTCATGGTGCAGACACCTCACCTCCAGGTTTACAACACCTCCTTTCAATAGAACCAGGACATACCCTTCATATTGTTACACAAGGAATATATATCTTGTATTTTTATTTCAAATATATGCAGCATGTTGTACTTTCTTTGGCACTGATCAGGCCAAATGAAGCCATTCTCCATTGACTACCTCTTCAGAAGCCATATTCATTTCTCATTTCAAGTTTGAGATCATCTGTGAAATTAACCAGTTTCCATTAAAACTGTGGTGGGATGCCACTTAACATACAGCACAAACAGATGACTTCCAAGCTTCTGGCAGTGGCCAGTTATTGGGGGTAAGAAAGAAAAATCATCAGTTCATACAGTCCATCCTTCAAGGCCCTCACATTTTCATTTAAAACTACACTATTAGTGAGATTCCATCATTCTGAAAAAGCCATAAATCAGTCTCTTTGACCATAACAAACAATGCATAAATAGTATTTGTAACCAAGCATATTCACCTTGTGAAGATTTCCAAAAATCGCAAGCTCTTGCAAAATGGTTGAGTGCAGTCAATTATTTCAACTGTTACTATTTAACAACAGTAATTTCCGTTAAAGATAAAAGTGATTAATGACAATAAAACAAGTTTTGCCTGGTACGTATAAACAATAGTGATGCAGCTCTCAGTAGGTCTCAGAGGGAAAATGCTAAATATAGTTCAAAGAAAGGAATTGCACAAAACAGATGAAATGATGTGTCTTTTATCATGTCAGTTTAAAAACAAGAGAAACATCAGGAAGAATTCCTTAAATTAGGGACAATTATACTTGGTCATCAAAATGTTATCATTTTTAAAAATGATGTTATGTTTATTCTACAACATTAATGCACTGGAGAAATGAAAAACAAACAAAAAATTCTGAAGAAACTCAGCAGGTCTGGCAACATTTGTGGAGAGAACCTGAGCCCCCCCTCTCCACAGATGTTGCCAAATGTGATGGGTTTCTCCAGCGCCGTTTTTCATTGATAAACTGCTTTATTTCAACGTGTAATTGTACTTCACACCTGTACTTGTCACATCTCAGTTCATAATGAACTTCAAAAGAGTTAACAAGAACTGCTGATGCTGGAGTCAGAGATAACACAGTATGGAGCTGGAAGAACACAGCAGACCAAGCAGCATCAGAAGAGCAGGAAAGTCGATGTTTCAGGTTGGGACCCTCTTCAGGAATGGGAGGAGGAAAGGAGCTCAGAAACAAACAGAGAAAGGAGGGGTAGATAGGTGGGATGGTGATATGTGAGTGCAGGTAGGGAGTAGTGGCGGTTGGTCAGTGGGATGGGATGGGCGGACAGATGGGAGACAAGATGGATAGATTGTGTCAGGTCAAGGAGGCAGAAATGAGAGGGAGGTTCGGGCGTAGGATGAGGCTGGGCATGGGGAGATGTTAAAACTGGTGAACTCCATGTTTAGGCCATGGGGCTGTAGGCTCCTGAGGTGGAATTATAGATAGATTCCCTACAGTGTGGAAACTGGCCCTTTGGCCCAACAAGTCCACACCACCCCTTGAAGCAGCCCACCCAGACCCATTCCCCTATAACCCACACACCCCTGAACACTACAGGCAATTTAGCCCATCTGCACATCTTTGGGCTGTGGGAGGAAACCGGAGCACCCAGAGGAAATCCACACAGACACAAGGAAAATGTGCAAACTCCGCACAGACAGCTGCCCAAGGCTGGAATTGAGCCCGGGTCCCTGGCACTGTGAGGTTGCAGTGTTAACCACTGAGCCACTGTACCAAATATGAGGTGCTGTTGCTCCAGTTTGCAGCTGGTGTCATTGTGACACTGGAGGAGACCCAGGATGGACATGTCACCCACAGAGTTGGGGGGTTGGTGAGATAAGATGGTTGATGAGTGGAAGGTGTTGTCATTTGTCACATACAGAGCTCAGATGCTCTACAAAACAGTCTGAGTCTATACTTGGTCACACTGATGTACAGGGGGCCACATCGGGAGCAGCGGATACAATAGACCAAGTTCGCAGATATGCAGGTGAGTTCCTGTCTAATGCGGAAGGTTTGTTTTTTGCCTTGAACGGAGGTGAGGGGGGAGGTGTAGGGACAAGTGGAGCACTTCCTCAGTTGCAGGGAAAGGTGTCGGGGTGGTGGGGTAAGTGGGAAGTGTGCAGCGGATGAGGGAGTTGCAGAGAGGGCGGCTCCTGTGAAAGGCAGACAGAGGTGGGCAGGGAAATATCTCTTTGGTTATGGGGCAGATTGTAGGTGGTCGAAGTGGCAGAGAATGATACTTTGGTTGCAGAGGTTAGTGGGGTGTACAAGGGGAATTCTGTCTTTGTTTTTGTTGGGGGGGAGGGGATGTGAGGGCAGAAGTGTGGGAAATGCAAGAGATGCGGTTGAGGTCATTTTTGATCCCTGGTGGGGGCAAGTTACAATCCTTGAAAAAGAAGGGCATCAGGGATATGTGGGAGTGGCTGTTCACAAAAGACTGCAAATAGATGAGCTATAATAAGGATTGATACACTCTCCTGTCTCAAGTGGAAACAAAGTCAACCTTCAAAGTGTTGGCTTAATGTCTTTTCTTGGAACTAATTCAAATGGCTAGTATCAATTGAAGGGAGACTTCAAATAACATGAAGGAACTGCCCATCTGAAAGTCTAAAGGTGTGAAATCCATAATGTGATTTATATAATCACTCATTTTGTTTTGAAAAAGATCCTGTCACGTAACAGATCACATGAAGTGACACCCATTATTTTCTGAGATAGTAGGAACCGCAGATGCTGGAGAATCTGAGATAACAAGGTGTATGGAGAGCTGGACGAACACAGCAGGCCAAGTAGCATCAGAGGAGTAGGAAAGCTGACATTTCAGGCCTAGATCCTTCTTCAGAAAAAGGAGGAGGAGGAGAGTCTAGGCCTGAAATGTCAGCTTTGCTGCTCCTCCGATGCTGCTTGACCTGCTGTGTTCATCCAGCTCTACACCTCGTAATCATCCATTATCGAGTTTTGAGAAGATTTGTAGCTCAGGTTGAGGTTCTGGATGTGAGTTTGCTCGCTGAGCTGGAAGGTTAGTTTTCAGATGTTTCGTCACTTTTTTTATTATTTGAAAAAATATACTTTATTCGTAAGATGTACAAAAAATAAAACATATTTACACACCTACCCTTCATGCAAGCCGCTCCGCGTTACCCAGAGGGTACATACACCAACTAAAGGAAAAAAAACAAACAAAGAAGAAAAAAAACAAAGCAAAGAAAACACCCCGGGGCAGCTGTCACCCCGCACAGTTCCCATTGGCCCCCTGACCAGTTGGGGAAGGCGCCAGCTGGGCCCAGTTACCAGACAGGGCCCTTTTTTCTATTCTGGACAAGGGGTTTCATACCGTGGTCTTTCCCCACCACGCCTTGGCGGCGGCTGCCCCAAACTTTAGTGCGTCCCTCAGCTTGTAGCCCTGGACCTTGGAGTGCGCCAGTCTGCAACACTCAGTCGGGGTCAGTTCTTTCAGCTGGCAGACCAGCAAGTTGCGGGCAGACCAAAAAGCGTCTTTCACCGCATTGATGGTCCTCCAGGCACAGTTGACGTTGGTCTCGGTGTGCTTCCCGGGAAACAGCCCGTATAGCACGGAGTCCCGCGTCACGGAGCTGCTCGGGATGAACCTCGACAAATACCACTGCATCCCCTCCAGACCTCCTGCGCATAGGCACACTCCAGAAGGAGGTGATCGACAGTCTCGTCCCCCCCGCAGCCACCTCGAGGGCAGCGTGCGGTGGCGCAGAGATTCCGGGCATACACAAAGGATCTCACTGGCAGAGCCCCTCTCACCGCCAGCCAAGCAATGTCCTTGTGCTTGTTTGAAAGTTCTGGCGATGAGGCATTCTGCCAAACGACTTTGGCAGTCTGCGTGGGGAACCACACAACGGGATCCACCCTCTCCTTTTCCCGAAGGGTCTCGAGGATACTACGTGCTGACCACTGCCTGACGGCCTTGTGGTCAAAGGTGTTTCCTTTCAAAAATTTCTCCACGAAGGACAGGTGGTACGGGACGGTCCAACTACTCTGAGCGTTCCGCGGCAACGAGGCCAGGCTCATCCTTCGCAACACCGGGGACAGGTAGAACCTCAGTAAGTAGTGACACTTGGTGTTTGCATACTGAGGATCTACGCACAGCTTGATGCGGCCGCACACAAAGGTAGCCGTCAGGGCGAGGGTGGCGTTCGGTACGTCCTTTCCCCCATTTTCCAGGTCTTCGTACATGGTGTCCCTGCGGACCCGGTCCATCCTCGACCCCCAAATGAAGTGGAAGATGACCCGGGTGGTCGCAGCGGCGCAGGTCCAGGGAATAGGCCAGGCCTGCGCCACATACAACAGTACCGAAAGCCCCTCGCACCTGACAACCAGGTTCTTACCCGCGATGGAGGGGGACCGGAGAATCCACCTGCCCAGCTTCTGCTTCAGTTTGGTGACACGTTCCTCCCAAGTCTTAGTGCACGCCCCAGCTCCACCAAACCAAATACCCAGCACCTTCAGGTAAGTATGTCCTGACGGTGAAGGGGATGAAGGAGCGGTCGTCCCAGTTCCCGAAGAACATGACCTCGCTCTTACTCCTATTGACTTTGGCACCCGAGGCCAGTTCAAACTGGCCGCAGATGTCCAATAGTCTACTCACCGACCGATGATCGGTGCAGAAGATGGCGACATCGTCCATGTACAGGGAGGTCTTGATCTGAAGGCCTCCGCTGCCTGGGATAGTCACGCCCTTCAGGCTCATGTCCTTCCTGATGGATGCGGTGAAGGGCTCCACACAGCACATGAACAAGGCAGGAGAGAGCGGGCAGCCCTGCCTGACTCCAAATCTGACAGGAAAACTGTCCGATTCCCACCCGTTGATCGAGACTGCACTAACAATGTTGGCGTAGAGCAGCCGGATCCAATTGCGGATGCCCTCCCCGAACCCCAATTTGGAGAGGACGTCCCTCATGTAAGCATGAGAGACCCTGTCGAAGGCCTTCTCCTGGTCCAGGCTGATGCGGCAGGTGTCCACCCGCCTGTCCTGTACATAGGCGATCGCATCCCTGATGAGCGCGAGGCTCTCAGCGATCTTCCTGCCCGGCACAGCACAGGTTTGGTCAGGGTGAATCACCCACTCCAGGACAGACCTGACCCGGTTGGCTATGGCCTTGGCCAGGATTTTGTAGTCCACGTTCAATAGTGAAATGGGACGCCAATTCTTAATTTCTTCCCTCTCCCCCTTCCTCTTGTAAATGAGGGTGATGATGCCCTTCCTCATGGACTTGCACATTTCCCCTGCCCAAAGCGCACTATCGTACACCTCCAGCAGGTCCTGGCCGACCAGGTCAAACAGAGCGGAATACAGTTCGACCGGTAAGCCGTCGCTCCCGGGAGTCCTATTCCTCTTCAAGGACTTGAGGGCTCTGGTCAGCTCGTCCAGGGATATCGGCCGGTCCAGCCACTCCCTTGTGCCGTCGTCTAAGACCTCCGTGCTAGACGACAGGAACGACTCGGAGGCCGTGCTGCCCGTGGGCTTCGTGTCGTACAGTCCAGCATAGAAGGATCTGCTGATCCTCAAAATGTCGGGCCGAGATGACGTCACCAAGCCGTCGTCCTCCTTCAGCCGGCTAAGCACAGAGCTCTCTGTGCACCTTCTGAAAGAAGAAATGCGAGCACGTCTCGTCCTGCTCCACGGAGCGGACCCTGGACCGGAACATTATCCTGGAGGCCTCCGCGGCAAAGAGCAAGGCTTGCTGGCCCCTCACCTCGCGGAGGTCCTCCGTGACATCGACCCCCATCAACTGCAGAAGGAGCAGGTTCTGCACCCTTTTCTGGAGTCGCGACAGCTTTCCCCACCTCTCTCTCTCGCCTTCTGAACACCCTTGAGGACAAAGAACCTCTTGATGTTCTCCTTCACCGTCTCCCACCAGTCGCCCGGAGACTCAAAGAGGGGTTTCACGGTTCTCCAACCGGCGTACTCCCTCTTAAGCTCCTCGACGTTCTCTGGGATCAACAGAGTGGTGTTGAGCTTCCACGTCCCCTTGCCGGCCGGCTGGTCGTCCTGTAAGTGACAGTCGGCCAGCAGGAGGCAGTGGCCAGAGAAGAACACCGGCTCGATGCCGGTGGACCTGACCGAGAACGCCCGTGACACAAACAGGAAGTCTATCCTTGAGCGAATAGACCCGCCTGGCCGCGACCAGGTGTACCTCCGCTGCGCTCCGTCTGCAGGGGTGCTGAAGACGTCGACCAGCTTGGCGTCCTTCACCGTACCTATCAGGAATCTGGACAGGACGTCCAGTTGACTCCCCACACCCACTGTCCCCACGCCGGATCTTCCATCTGCATCTTCCATCTGCATCAATGATGCAGTTGAAGTCTCCACCCAGGATGACCGGCCTGGACGTAGCCAGCAGGGGTGGAAGCCGCTGCAGGACGGCCAACCGCTCACTCCGTACCGCTGGGGTGTACATGTTGATCAGCCTCAGAAGAGCGTTCCTGTAGGTGACGTCAGCCACTAGGAAGCGTCCCCCCCACCACCTCCTGAACTTGAGAGATGGTGAAGTTGCGTCCCCGCAGCAGAATAGCCAGGCCTGAGGACCGACAGTCGTTCCACACCCCCGACCAGATCGAAGACCAACAGGTCCAGGCGCCGGACCATCTCCCGTACCTGCCGAGGTGCAGTATCCCGCACTCCTGCAGAAACAGGAGGTCCGCCTTGATGGTGGTCAGGTAGGCCAATGTGGATACACATCTTGCAGTGGACTTGACACTGCGCACATTAATGCTCGCAACTCGTACCCCCATTGTGGGCAGTGACCGCAGTACCCTCCCCAAGTCCAAGGTCCAGCCCCTCCATCTGTCCCTTCATGCCCATTGCCCAGGCTAACTGCTGGACGCTCTCCGGGCTGAGGAGAGCATCCCCCGTCAGGGGTACGGAGGCAGGAGAGTCCGGCTCTGGGTCAGGCTGGGGACACGCTGTTTCCTCCTTCCCGCCTGGAAGTTCTGGGGGGCCCTCCAGTGCCCCAGCAGCACGTGACTGGGTGTCGGAGGGAGCCTCGGGACGCCTCCCGTCACCTGGAAGCGTGGTGCTGCTTTCCTTCTCCCTTGAGATCTTTAACTTCTGCTTCGGGCGGGCCCTCTCCGAATCCCCCTCGTCAGAGGAGCTCTTATAGCCCCCGTGTAGCTGCCTCTTCCCGCCTGATGGTTGCGGTTCCTGGGCCCGCCGACGCACCTTCCTCCTCGCTTTCCGGACCGTCGTCCGCTCCCCTGGGTCGCCTGTCGCTGCCTCCATCGACTCCGGGTTGTCAGTGGGGAGCGGAGCCTGCAGGGGCGCTTTGCTGGCCTCTGGTCCGTCCTGTGGGGCTGGGCCCTCCTGCACATTAGTGGGGTCCTTGCTGGGCCCTCGTGCCTTCCTCTCCTCTGGGGGGGGCTGGCCCCGCATTTCCCCTGCCGGCGACCTGGGCGTAGGTGGTACCCCGCCGCGGGCATGCCCTATAGAAGTGGCCCGCTTCCCCACAAAGGTTGCAGCTTTTCTCTTGTGGGCAATCCTTTGCAAGGTGTCCCTCCTCCCTGCAGATGATGGCTTTGCAGTCGGCCACCACATGACCTAACCTACTACAGGCATGGCAGACTTTAGGTTGCTCTGCATAGGTCAGGTAGCCCTTGCTCCCGCCGATCGCGAAGCTGGACGGTGGGTGTACGACGTTCCCGTCTGCGCCCATCTTTAGCGTCACCTTGACCTGCCTCTTACATGTCCAGATGCCAAAGGGGTCCACGATGTCAGTTAGGTCCCCTTCCACCTTCACGTTCCTTCCAAGGAAGGTCAGGACATCAACTGCTGGCACATGCGGGTGGTACGTATACAGTCACCATACGGCTCCTCTGCGCTGACATCACAAACAGCGGGACAGCGGTCAATACAGAGAGGGGGCCCTCACCTCCTTTCTCCTTGAAAACCTCCAGGAAGCGCTCGCAAAGCTTGGCACTCCTGAAGGTCACATCATAAAAACTTCCTCCGGGGAAATCCTGCAGGCAGTAAGTGCCTGTAGCAGTGAACCCGCAACAGTCCAACAGGACCCTCTTCACAAAGAAGGTGCAGTCCAGAGGTGCACCTTCATCCACCTTTTTTACAGAAACACGGATGGTGTTCTGGACCCCCTGACCTGGGGCACGAGCACTTGCCGCAGCCATCGTTGCAGGTTGGCTGCTCCCCTGAACCAGCGTTAGGCCGAAGCCAGCATTAAGATCCACCGCTTGCAAGGGTGCACAGCCAACCCAACGTCTTCCTTTCACCTCCAACATAACACTCTCCTCCTCTCGGCCCACAAGAGAGTGGGTCTTTATTTTGTTCCAGATGTAAGCTGGTTCACTGAGCTTGAAGGTTTGTTCCCGGATGTTTTGTCACCATTCTAGGTAACATCAACAGTGAGCCTCCAACGAAGCACTGGTGTTATGTCCCGCTTTCTATTTATCTGGTTAGGTTTCCTTGGGTTGGTGATGTCATTTCCTGCATTGGTGATGTCATTTCCTGTTCTTTTTCTCAGGGGGTGGTAGATTGATTTGGAGCCAATGTGTTTGTTGATGGAGTTCCGGTTGGAATGCCATGCCTCTAGGAATTCTCGTGCGTGTCTCTGTTTGGCTTGTCCTAGGATGGATGTGTTGTCCTAATCAAAGTGGTGTCCTTCCTCATCTGTATGTAAGGATACGAGTGATAGTGGGTCATGTTGTTTTGTGGCTAGTTGATGTTCATGTATCCTGGTGGCTAGCTTTCTGCCTGTGAGACACGCACGAGAATTCCTAGAGGCATGGCATTCCAACCGGAATTCCATCAACAAACACATTGACTTGGCGCCAATCTACCATCCCCTGAGAAAAAGAACAGGAAATGACATCACCAACCCAAGGAAACCTAACCAGATAAATAGAAAGCGGGACATAACACCAGTGCTTTGTCGGAGGCTCACTGATGATGTTACCTAGAATGATGACGCAAGTCTGAAAACCAACCTTCCAGCTCAGCGAGCAAACTCACATCCAGGTCATCCATTATTTTCTGCCGGCTTTTAAAACAGAAAGATTGTTCTACAGGAACAGCTCCAACACAAAGCCTTCAAACAAGCTCCAACACAAAGCCTTCAAACAAGCTGCAAGGCTGCTGAGCAGCCCAGATAACAAACAGCAACACCTTGAAAGTGGGAGAAGGGCTCCCACTAATTAGTTCCAACTTTAACTTCACTTGAGAACCGATCACCTGGAAATTTGACTACAAGTAGCTTTGCAGGGAAAACCTTTCTTTTAGAAGACCTTCACTTCAACCAAAGCATTAGCCCACCTAAGGAATGACAGGCCAGCCATAAAAGTGACTGAAATAATCTTAATTCATAAATGTGTTGCTTTACATTAGTCTGCATCTAATATTTATGTGTATAATAACGAGTGAGCTAGGTAGTTAAATATTAGGGTAATCATGGTAATAAGTCGTATTTCTTATTTTACATACTTAAAAGAAGCTTGTTGTTAGGATTATTTTATTGGAGAATATTGGAGGGTAAGAAAATACCCATTCCTTAACAATAAACCTATTAATCTCACTTCCATTCTGGCTTCATTTTACCGCTCTCAACTCCCGGAACAACTCGGCACTCAATAAATATCTGACTAAAGACAGGCATTCCTTGCATCTGCACCATCTTTAAAAGGTTGCCGCAGACCCAGAGGAGCACTGACATCCTGAAGCTGGCCTGTTTGGTGACAGACAGAATCTGAACATGTCAGAAAAGGGTAAGTTGACACACAATTCTCTGAACCACTCTCATCCAAAGCTAATGTAAAAGTCATATTATGATCATATTTCTTAGGGGCTCTTTCGCAGTAAGTTTATTAACTAACTCTTTCTCATTGTATAACACCTACATCTAAAATAGCACTATCCCCATTTGGCTGTTCAAAGTGCTGCTCCCATCTCATACACACGCCAGGAATTTAGCTCCACAGCACTAGTATTGATTGGTTAACTTAGTCTATGTATTAATTCAAGTTGCCCATTATTACTAACAGAATATAAAAACTAAGAAGAGGAATAGGTAACTCAGCCCCTAAAGCCTGTTCCACTACTTAGTACAATCACGGCTGATCTCATTTCGGCCTCAATTCTGCTTTCCCGCCTGCTCCCCCTTTCACCCAATACTAATTAAAAATCTGTCTGTCTCCTTCTTAAAATTATTCTGTATCCCTGCATACACTGCACTCCTGGGTAATAAATTCCACAGATCCATGACTCTTTGAGCGACGCAATTTCTTCTGATCGGTTTCAAACCTGCCGCCCTTATCCTTAAAACTGATCTTTTATTCTAAATTGCACGACAAGAGGAAACATCAAATATACATCCATTTTGCCAATCCTCTTTAGCATCTTCCATGCCTCAATTAGATTTCTTCTCATCCTTCTAAATTCTTGCAAGTATAAGCCTAAACTGTTCAATCTCTCCTCAGCCCTAGAATTAATCTAGTGAATATTCTCTGAACTGCCTCTCATGCAATTATATCCTTCCTCAAGTAAAGAGGACCAAATCTGCATGAAGTACCCCAGGTATGGTGTCACCAATGTCTTGTAAAGTTGAAGCAAAATCTCCCTAATTTTACACACTGTACCTTTAACATTAAATGCCAAAATTTAATTTGTCCTCCTTATTTCGTGCTATACCTGGATACTAGTGGTCTGCAAATCACATGCAAGGATGCTCAGCTTTCTCTCCTTCGAAGCATTTTGAAGTTTCTCTTCATTTAGATAATAAATTGCCTTTTTACTTTTCAAACCAAGGTGAGTACCATATCAGCCATATTACTTATATCTCTAATATCCTGATTTATATCATGCTCAACATTATCAGTACAGTTTGGTGGAAGCCTGTAAACAACCCCCAACAATATTTAATGCTCCTTGTTGCTTCTTAGTTCCACCACAACTGATTCTAACTCTTGTTCCATCCAAATAATACTGTCTAATTAATGTACTGATCTTGTGTCCTAAACAGGATGCTATTCCCTCTCTTTCTTTTTTGCCTATCCCTCTCTAAATACTGAACATACCTGAATATTCAATTCCAATACTGGTCGCCCTGTAGCAATGTCTCTATAATGAGAAGTAAATCATTCCCATTTATCTCAATTTGTGCATTCAAACAGTCAGTTTTTGAATTCCATATACATTCAGATAGAATGCCTTAAATTCTGTTTGTTTTGAACATTATTCTGTAATCTGATCCTATTTGATACATGCTGTTGCTTTTTACATCTTTGTTTTTTCTTTCTACTTTCTTTTATCAGTTCTGTTTCTGTTGAATCTGAATTCTCTGTCAGATTCCCACCGTCTTCTAGTCTAATTTAAATCCTCCCCAACAACATTAATGAATCCTCTTGTGAGGATGTGAAACCTGACCCTAACAATAATAACTGCCCATTTACAATGTATTTCATTACTATTCCCAGGAAATTAAGGTGTGGTGACTGATCACAACAGCATGAAATAACTCCACAGAGGTTGGTCTCTAGCACAGGCTCATCAGAGTCAGTCGATGGAATCCGGAATCTCTGACACTCTGTCAGCCAGAGGTCACTGACTGGACCACATTAACACCCCAGTTAGTGAATTCATATTCTATGAGGTCCACTTGACTGACTTTGTTAGAATCACTACATACCATGCCAAAATTTCCTAAGATCCTCTGCACTGTTCCATTATGAACCTCTATAACGGTGACAACTCTATTATCATATCTCCTCTTCACCCATAAACTCAGTGTCAATGTTCAATTAACACCACTTTGCCCTATCACTTAGATTATACCAGAAAGACAATGAAAGTCTGTCAACAGCACCATTTAGTCTGTTATGATCAATTTCCATTAAACAAAATATCTTTATACAGTACCTTGGTAACGTGTTTCAACATTCCAACTGCTCAAAGTTTTCTGCTTCAAGGAGTTGCACTTTTAAACCTGCCTAATGTTTGTATTGGTTAACTGACCTCTCATCAGGTATCAATGGCAGCTGTTAATCTTAACATGCTGCATTGATCCAAATAGCTTCTTTCAGGATTCATGTGGATAAATGCATTTGCACAACAATGGGATAGGGCATTAGTAAGAAATTTGTTAAGGAATAAATG
This sequence comes from Stegostoma tigrinum, assembly GCF_030684315.1. Taxonomy (NCBI): domain Eukaryota; kingdom Metazoa; phylum Chordata; class Chondrichthyes; order Orectolobiformes; family Stegostomatidae; genus Stegostoma; species Stegostoma tigrinum. The sequence goes on along the minus strand of NC_081354.1, from coordinate 48,747,386 downwards.
CAAAATTGATGGATATAAATAATTAGAATGTACTTGCAGCTGCTCTGAGACAGGGATATTTGAGCAATCGATTCTAAAGTAACTAAGTGCTACAGACCTTGCTTTAAAATGTTAATATATGAAAGCTATTTCCCTTCCTTGAAGTAGATTTCCTATCTATATCTGACAGCAAATATTTGTCAACAGGCACTGACTGTATCTCTCTAGTGTATCCCAATCAGCTTCCTGAAAATGTTGGTGTGCACTTATCAGCGAAGGAAAACTGGACACAGTGCTCCAACATTGAAGTTGGGGCCAATGTTTAATCACAGAACCATAATATTTTGCAAAATCCTAGCTCTAAAATGAGAATGAAAAATAAATGCTCAGACAGACGTATGTCCACTAAGTCAAATAAAAAGAAATTTACAATCCAGGCATATCTTGTGAAATACTTTAAAATAAACAAATATCACTCAAAAATTAGATTCAGGATAGGGATTAACAATTATTCATGAATTTAGGAAGCTGAATTACACCAAAAATTAAAACAAATTGAATACGGGCAGCCACATGGTGTTAATTTCCTAAACCAATGACAATATCTTTCTCCTATGGAAAATCAGAGTAACTAAGAACAAACTATACCACATTGGTTTTGGTTACTGCAATGATAGAAATAAAATGCAGAACTCACCTTCTCATAGTTTTCAATTAGAATTTCTACAACAATGTTCTGAAACTTGAGGTCCATGATGGCTGCAACCGTTTCTTCCCGTGCGCGCATCAGAGTTGGTCCAAACACTACACCAAGATTTGCAATGGTCATCAAGTTCTGCTTTGAATTATTAGATACACTGGAGAGAAGAAGTAGTAAAGTCACTACAAATTGTTGTGCTATTTGAGTAGTAAGCCTGGCATTAGCTACATGAATGACTTGGAAACATTCTCCTGTGTCATGGCACCATTATGATAGCGAAAGCTAATAAAATGATAGCATTGACTGATATGGCTATTGCGAGACAAAATTCAAGTCATGTTATTCACCATACATTTATTCACTACTGACAACAAAACAAAAATCTACTTTGACTATCAAATTGAATAACATCAAGCGATGAATGAATGCACACATTCAATGACTGAGGTCCATTTACTTTATCATTCTAATTGCAGCCATGTTTTGAAAAGTAATTTCATAAAAAGGACGAGACTGGAAAAACAATTAAATAGGGATCTTGCTCAATCATTAGTTGCACATAAGGTGATAGACTGTGGTTTATCAGGTCGTGGCATTGAATTCATGAATGGGGATTTTGTTTTTACTATCAGGGCTGCATTGTGAGTTGTAGCATTATTTTCTTGGCTGCATGAGCGTTCAGATCAGTTCAGGGTGGACACTTGCTGAGTTAGCTTGGGAGGTATAAAGAGCCATGTGATAAATGGAAAAGGCATGTGTTGACAAAACGCAAGTGGCCATGGCACTCAAGATTCAACCTGAAAAGTAAAAGGGCCATGGGAGATAGGTGGAGGAGAGGGTTAGAGGGCCTAAAATCTTATCACACAATTAAGATAAAGTCCCAGAGAATCAAGGCATGTCTTCCAACCACTCAGCCGTTGGATGTGAAGGCTGTGATACTCTGTGCTCTTTTTCTTCTTTGAGGACAATCCATACGGACCTTGCTCAGCAAGGGAAGTCTGGGCTTGAGTCTCCCAAAGTCCCAGAAAGATCTTGTAGGCACCAGATTGTAAAATATCATTTTACTTCTGAGATGAAAAGGAAAAAATTGTTTCAAAATGCCACGGAAAAGAAGGAAGTGGAAGCCATTTTGGAAAGCAGATTACAGTTTTCCTACAAATCATTACATACCACAGGCAGACAATAGAGCTTTACTATGATCAGCACAGAGAAGAGGTCATTGAGTTATGTGAACCAAAGCTAGATACAAGAAGGAAATGGTCTCGCGTCAACCTATCACGTAGCCTTCACAGAGTCTGGGAGATTTGTTGTTCTGACATAGCCATCGTGAAGAAGTAACACTGGAACATGAGATAACAAGGTGTGGAGCTGGATAAACACAGCAGGCCAAGCAGCATCAGAGCAGCAGGAAGGCTGACGTTTCGGGCCCTAGACCCTATTTCAGAAAGGGAGGGGGGGGAAAGGGGGTTCTGAAATAAATAGGGAGAGACAGGGAGGCAGATAGAAGACGGACAGAAGGGAAGATAGGTGGAGGGGAGACAGACCGGTCAAAGAGGCGGGATGGAGCCAGGAAAGGTGAGTGTAGGTGGGGAGTTAGGGAGGAGATAGGTCAGTCCAGTGAGGATGTACAGGTCAAGGGGGCGGGATAAAGTTAGTAGGTAGGAGGTGGGGGTGGGGATTGAGGTGGGAGGAGGGAATAGGTGGGAGGAAAGACAGGTTAGGGAGGCGGGGACGAGCTGGGCTGGTTTTGGGATATGGTAGGGGGAGGGGAGATTTTGAAGCTTGTGAAGTCCACATTGATACCATTGGGCTGCAGGGTTCCCAAGCTGAATATGAGTTGCTGTTCCTGCAACCTTTGGGTAGCATTGTTGTGGCACTGCAGGAGGCCCAGGATGGACATGTCAGCTGCGAAATGGGAGGGGGAGTTGAAATGGTTCACGACAGAGAGGTGCAGTTGTTTATTGCAAACTGAGCACAGGAGTTCTGCAAAGCAGTCCCCAAGCCTCCGCTTGGTTTCCCCCAATGTAGAGGAAGCCACACCGGGTACAGTGGATGCAGTAGACCACATTGACGGATGTGCAGGTGAACATCTGCTTGATGTGGAAGGTCTTCTTGGGGCCTGGGATGGGAGTGAGGGAGGTGGTGTGGGGCACATGGAGCACTTTCTGCGGTTGCAGGGAAAAGTGCCGGGTGTGGTGGGGCTGGAGGGGAGTGTAGAGTGGACAAGGGAGTCATGGAGAGAGTGGCCCCTCCGGAAGGCAGATAAGGGTGGGGAGGGAAAAACGTCTTTGGTGGTAGCGTCAGATTGCAGATGGTGGAAGTGTCAGAGGATGATGCGTTGGATCCGGAGGTTGGTGGGGTGGTACGTGAGAACAAGGGGGATTCTGTTTTGGATTTTATTGTAGGGAGATGGCATGAGGGATGAGTTGCAGGAACTGCGGGAGACACAGTTGAGGGCGTTCTCAACCACTGAGGGGGCGATGTTGGTGTCGTTGAAATGCGAGGACATCGGAGATATATGGGAGTGGAATGCCTCAGCCTGGGAGCGCACGCAGTGGAGGCAAAGGAATTGGTAATAGGGGATGGCATTTTTGCAAGACGGCGGGTGGAGGAGGTGTATTCTAGGTAGCTGTGGGAGTTGGTGGTCTTGACATATATAATCGGATTCTAGGTGGTTGCCAGAGATAGAGACAGAGAGGTCCAGGAAGGACAGAGGTATTAGAGATGGTTCAGGTGAACTTAAGGTTGGGGTGGACCACTGACTCCCACAGCAACCGAGAATACACCTCCTCCCACCCACCTTCCTCCAAAAATCCCCGATTCTCAATTCCTTCATCTCCACCGCATCTGCTCCCAGGATAAGGCAATTCACTCCCATACATCTCAGATGTCCTCGTTGTTTAAGGACCGCAATTTCCACTCCTCAGTGGTCGAGAACACTCTCGACCATGTCTCCCACATTTCCCGCAACTCATCCCTCACAGCCCCTCCACGCAATAAAAACCAAAACAGAATCCCCCTCGTCCTCACATACCACCCCACCAACCTCCGGATCCAATGCATCATCTTCCACCATCTGCAATCCGACCCCATCACCAAAGACATTTTTCCCTCCCCAACCTTGTCTGCCTTCCGAGGGACCACTCTCTCAGGTGATTCCCTTGTCCGCTCTGCACTCCCCTCCAACACCACCACATCCGACACTTTTCCCTGCAACCACAGGAAGTGCTATATTTGCCCCTACTCCTCCCCCCTCACACCCATCTCAGGCCCCAAGAAGACTTTCCACATCAAGCAGATGTTCACCTGCACATCTGCAAATGTCATATACTGCATCCACTGTACCCGTTGTGGCCTCCTCTACATCAGGGAAACCAAGCTGAGGTTTGGGGACAGCTTTGCAGAACACCTATGCTCAGTTCACGCTAAGCAACTGCACCTCCCAGTCGTGAACCATTTCAACACTCCCTCCCATTCCTCAGATGACAGGTCAATCCTGGGTCTCCTGCAGTGCCACAACGATGCCACCCAAAGGTTGCAGGAACAGCAACTCATTCAGCTTGGGAACCCTGCAGCCCAATGGTATCAATGTGGACTTCACACGCTTCAAAACCTCCCCTCAACCTACCGTATCTCAAAACCAGTCCAGCTCATCCCCGCCTCCCTAACCTGTCCTTCCTCCCACCTATCACCTCCTCCAACCTCAAGCTACACCCCCATTTCCTACCTACTAACCTCATCCCGTCCCCTTGACCTGTCCATCCTCCCTGGACCGACCTATCTCCTCCCTAACTCCCCACCTGCACTCACCTTTACTGGCTACATCCCCACCTCTTTGACCAGTCTGTCTCCTCTCCACTTATCTTCTCTGCTCTCCATCTTCTATCCACCTCCCCCTCTCTCCCTATTTATTTCAGAACCCCCTTACCCTCCCCCAATACTGAAGGAGGGTCTAGGCCTGAAACGTCAGCCTTCCTGCTCCTCTGATGCTGCTTGGCCTGCTGTGTTCATCCAGCTCGACACCTTGTTATCTCAGATTCTCCAGCATCTGTAGTTCCTACCTCTAATACTGGAACATGTTTTATTATTGCTGGTGCATTAATGGAGCACTCCATAAGAACTGAAGTAAGCATCTTGAAATATTCATTCAATGATACTGCTTAGCAAACTGGAGATACATTTGGAACTCACTGGAACCCATGAGCATCTGCGAACGACTTGTTTAGAAAGGACAATAATTCTTTGGAGAGTAAAATGGGTGACAAAATAAAATGGAATACTTTTTTTGTAGATTAAATTAAAAGTTGCCTTTAAAAAGAAAATACCATATAATTAGTGTTTTTTGTTGCAGACCAATTTTAAAATGAAATATTTTGCTTGGTCATTATTTCAACAAATAGCTTATCATTTGAATCTCTTTTTTAAAAATATGGATCTCAATGGAATATCTAAAATTTACAACTTCTACAATTAACAACATAATGCCTGAAGCAAAAGGTCACTCGTTAACGTAAGGAAAGAGGGAGGTGATGGGATGAGAAAGATTGGTTGAAGTAGTTTTGGAAGACAACCTTTAATTTGTTCCTTGGAACCTCTTGTTGTCCTTTTTGTAAATCTGTGTACATTCTGACTTAAATTTCAAACTACGTTCATCAGATTTCTTAGCACAGCCTCCTCCTTGTCAAGCCAATCAAAGCTGGAGTGAAATTCCTCTGTCCCTCCTCCATCAGCTCAGCTAAACCAAGTTCATGTCTGATAAAGAGGTTAATAACTAAAACCCCAAACTAGTGAATGCATGCTCGTTACAACTTCAATTAGTATTTAATTCTAGTAAAAAACTATTTCAAGTTTGCTTCATCTACATTCACACAAGCAAACATCAAACATTGAACTTCTGTTGCTCACTAATTATTACACTCAGCATATGAATCTAAAACACATTTTGTTGCCTCAAAATGAATGAAATATCAGTGTATTCATCCAAGCAGCTATATCAGTACCAAAAATATCCTTCTTGGTTACATGAGCGAATAAGGAATTGCTCATATATTGAATGAGAAGTAGACATTGAAAGCAACATATTTGAACAATAAGATTGCATTTTCAATGGCCTGAGAATCATTATTTCAGTGTAAATGGGAGATGCAAACAGGGATCCTGTGAAATCCCCATCGTAACATACTCCAAAGGAATTGCCCCGGAAATTGGATTTTCCCACGGGGCAATACATCTACATCTTGAATTCTCCAGAAGTTTCTGTTTAAATCAGACACATCGAAGAATTCCAAAGTAAGTAAGTAAAATAGTTACTCAGGAAATGTTAGATTATTAAATACATAGTTTGACTCCTAAATAGCTATTCAACTGCCCCCACACTTATTTCACACACACTTAATTACACGTACTCCAGAGACTGTCCCCTGCCAATCAAATTTCTCCCACCCGTGACCTCCTCTAAACACTGCACTACTTACCTTGCACCCTGATACTCTATGCACTTGCCACTCTAGCCCCTAACTTCACAACCATTTGACATCATATACCCGCCACCCCACTAAACTGGCAACACAGCAACTTATCCAGCTGCTCCTCTACTATTGAGGCAATCTACCTCTTACTCTTCCATCCCTACCCCGGTACTCTTCTCAGCTTCTATCCTACTTACCTGGCACCCAAATGGCCCGCTCTGGCCTCCCATCCTCCCACCACCCTCAAATAGTACTTGCCTTACTGTTTGACAGTGGTTGTCAGAGTGGTTACCTGGGCCTTTAAACGTCAGAAGACACCAGGTGACTGCTGTGAAACGATAAACAGCTGACTACATTACCAGGGTATACTTACTGCTGTACCACACTTACTTAACTAAATGCCTGATGAGAATGTCTAGCATCTCTCGATTTTTTTCTGGAAGTTTATGAATGAGGGAATGAATTGGCTTCGTCCTGGAATCTGGGCTGGCACATTCTGCAAAATAATAGTAACAATTGTTAAAGTGTGAAGAAATGCTTTCTGATTTTATTCCTAAATGGCTGACCTCTAGTTTGGAGATTGTGGCTTCCCCGTCTGGACACTCTCACTAGAAGAACGAGTTCCTACACAAATAAAAAAGGCCTGAACAGAGCATCCTTAAACCTTTTAAACAGAAGGTAATAAATGTCAAATTACGATAAACAAGTTTTAATTCTGATGACAATTTCCTTCACTTGATCTTTTTCTCTGGTTCAATATTGTCAAATTGCAAACCCAATTTGTAGTCCTGGGTGATCTTCAATTTCTTTCAGCTCAATACTGAATTTTGAAGGCATTAACTTTGACCACGTTATAAATCTTTGATACCAGTTGCACTCCCTTTCCTGGTGTCTCTCCAGCTGAACAGACTGCTTCAATTTATTAGTTCTGTTTGGTCTTGAGTGGAGCTTCACAACCTATTAACTCTTCCTTCATGAAAACCAACCTTTCTTTCTAAAAGATAGTAGGAACTGCTGATGCTGGAGAAAGTGAGATAACAAGGTGTGGAGCTGAATGATCACAGCAGGCCAAGCAGCATCAGAGGAACAGGAAAGCTGACATTATGAAACATCAGTTTTCCTGCTCCTCTGATGCAGCTTGGCCTGCTGTGTTCATCCAGCTCTACACCTTGTTATCCTCTTTTTTTAAAAAAAGTTCTTCTTAGGATAGGAGCATCACTGGTTAGGCTAGTAGTTATTGTCTATTGTTAACTGCACTGAAGAAGATGGTGATGAGAGAAATTCTTAAACCATAGCAGTTGTCAGGGCTGTCCGGGCACCAATACTTTTAGGAGGTTCCAGGATTTTAATCCAATGATGCTGTAGGAACAGTGATTCTGTTCCAAGTCAGGATTGAGGAGGGCTTGGAAGGGAACTCGCAAGTGGTGCTTTTCCCATGCATCTGTTGCCGTTGTCCTTCTAGGCGCAGAGGTTACGGGTTTAGAAGCTGCTGTCGGAGAAGTCTTAGTGAGTTACTGCAGTGTATCTTGTAGATATTACACACTCCTGCCACTGTGTATCAGTAATGAAAAGACTGAATACTGAAAGCGATGGGTGGGTACCAAAGGGCTGCTTTGTCCTGGACAGCATCAACACTCTTGAGTGTATTCAAGCTGTACTCATCCAGGCAAGTGAAGAATACCCCATCTCACTCCTGACTTGTGCCTTGTAGATGCTGTAGAGGCATTGGAATGAAGGAAAATTGGTTACTTGCTGCTGAATTCACTATGTCTGATGTGCTCTTGTAATCATTACACTTCTAAGGCTGATTCAGTGCAGTTTCTGGTCAGTGATAACCCCCAGGATATTGATACTGGGGCTTCAGCAATGGTAATGTCAATGAACCTCAAAACGCAATGATTAGATTCTCTCCTGTTGGAAATTGTTATTGCCTGCTGCATGTGTGTTACAAATGTTTCTTCTCACTTACCAGCCCAAGCCTGGATGTTATCCAGGTCTTGCTGCATACTGGCATGGAATGCTTAAGGAACTGAGGTGATATGAGGGAAGGATGAGAATAGAGCAGTTGCTGTAGTCTACATGGAATTTTGTAAGGCTTTTGGCTAGTTGTCGCATGCCACACTGGTCAAGAAGGAAACAGCCCAAGGGATTCAGGGTAATTGACAAACTGGAACCAAATATGGCTGAGCGGAAGGAGACAATTGGGTGATGGTCAAAGGTCATTTTTGTGACTGAAAGCTTGTGTTCCGGTGGCATTCCTCTAGACTTGGTGCTGGGTTCATTGCTGTTTGTTGTGCTGATATTGGTACAAGTATTGGAGGTTTGATAATAAGTTCACAAATGACACACATGTTCGTGGTGTACCAACTGGCAAGGAGGAAAGCCTTAAACTACAGAATGAAATAGATGGACTGAGCAATGGCAGTTAGAGTTTAATCCTGGTAAGTATGAAGTGATGTATTTTGTTTGGATTAAGAAGGCGAAGGAGTACACAATAAACGGTAGTACTGAGAAGTACTGAGGATCAGAGGAATCTTGACGTGCATGTCCATAGATTCTTCCAAGGCAGCAAGACAGGTGGATGACGTGTTAAACTGGCATATGGGATACTTGCCTAATTGACACACTGAATACAAGAGAAGCGAGGTTATGATGGATCTGTTTAAGGCGCTGGCTCAGCAATAGTTGGAGTACAGTGTGCAGTTCTGGTCATGACACTGTAGCATTGTGATTGCTGTGGAGAAGATGCAAAGGAGATTCACCAGATGTTTCTGGGCTGCAGTATTTCAGCTATATCAAAACACTAGACATGCTGGGGTTGATTTCCTTAGAGCAGAGAAGCCGGAGGTCGGGGAGGGCTTGGTGAGAACTTTATGAGAGATCAACAAAATTATGAGACCTAGTTAGCGTGGATAGGAAGGAACTGTTTCCCCACACTGGACGAATAGATTTAACAGAAGGGGGAGGTTTAGAGAGGATTTAAGAAAAATTATTTTCATCCAAATGGTGGTGGGTGTCTGAAACTCACTGCCTGAAAACATGACAAAGAAAATCCCATCACAACATTTAAGTAGCATTCAGACCATCAGCTGAAGTGCCATAGCATACAAGGCTTACTAATTGCAGAGAAATGGGATTAGGATAGATAAATACTTGATGTCCAGCATGGACATCATGGGTTGAAGGGCCTCCTTCAAATAAACTATGACTGTGTGTGTTGTGGTTGCTGAACATTCTGCAAACATCATCAGTAAATGTTACCATTTTTGACTTTATGATGGAAAGCAAGTAATCAATGATGGTTGGGCCTAGGACACTATCCTAAAAAACTACTGCAGTAACGCCTTGCCATTGTAACATAGTTTGCCTCCATCCATTTCTGCTAAATCCCTCATCCATGTTTTTAATATTAACAGATTCCAATACTCTCCTGGTCAATTCTCTATCTGCTCCACTGAAACTGCCAATCCATTCAAAAACCTGCCACCTGTACCTACTGGCACATCAAGCTTTGCTGACTCAGCTATTGCTTTGACCCAGAATCACTCAGTGTTCATGACATGTCAAATTTAAAAGTTTCTTTCTTTGTTACATTCACTCCTCTCAATGTACAATTCCATAAACAACGTACAGTTCTATAAACATCAACTTGCCCAACAACAGTTCAATGCTTAATTTTTTATTTGATGCTTGCCTCGACAAGACCTGACTGTAGCCAGGGCTACGCACTTTAAGGAAGGTACATCACCTTGATATCTTTGTGCAGCAACAAGCTGCATCTGATGTATCACTTTCATGTATATTATGAAAACTGTAGAACAGCGAATTCAAATTGAATACTTACTGGCCAGTAAGATGAATTCCCCATGCAAGCCGTATGTCATGAGGGGCTCTGGTAGATTCCTAGAACATTTACAAAACTAAAAATTAAATGACAATCTAAATAAACTGTCTACTGATTAATGTAACCAAAGTGTTGCTATTCATGTACCATGCTCAGACAATTGTTTTTTCAATGTTCAACCTCTCTTGTTTTATCAGATGTATGACAGTGTCCAACACCAATCTCAAACCAAGTCTTCAACTAGTTTATCCTAATCTAGATGAACACATGAGATTTACCTAATATATTTTACATCTGGATCAATAATTTTGTACAGAAAAGGATAAAAATGGTTCTCTTGTTGCGCAGTCTGTTTAACCTTACAGTATTTCAATCAGAATTTTTAATATTACTTACGCGAAAGGTATGTACTTACCTGGTAAAGCTAACATTTTTTTTTATCCCCATCATGCTGAGGCGGTGATGATGCAAGTGGTGTTGGTGCAATCTCAGCGCCCTCAGAAAGGGAGCTTCGGGATTGTGACCCAGCTCCAATGTTTTCAATGAAGGAACAGCAATAAATTTCTAAATCAGCACGGCATATAACATGAAAGTAGTGGTCCTACAGTCTGCCCTTGTTCTTTTCAGTGATAGAGATGGCTAATTTGGATGGTGGTGCGAAAGGAGTCTTGTTGAGTTAATGCAATGCAGCAAGATGACAACCACTGCACATTGCTGATGGGGTGAGTAAATATTTATGGTGGTATATGCACATTAATTAAGTGGGCTATATTATCCTGACTGTTGTTAAGCTTTTCATGTTGTGGAAGCTGCATTAACCAGATAAATAGGGAGTATTCCATCACATTCCTGACTTGTTTTCTCAGGGTGGTAGATTTAGAAAGTCAAGCAGGGAGTCAATCATATAATGTCCAGTCTCTGCTTTTGTAGCTATAGTGATTATGCAACTGGCCCAGTTAGCTTCCTGATTAACAGTGCCAGCTAAAATGTTAATTTTAATGGATTTGATTATTGAAATACACCTGAATATTATTCCGTGAGAGTTTGTGTCATCACCTGACACTGGAGAGGCACATACCATTTACTTTTTATTATCAAAGCCTGAATTTTATCTAAGATAACAAAGTGTGGAGCTGGATGAACACAGCAAGCCAAGCAGCATCTTAGGAGCACAAAAGCTGACGTTTCGGGCCTAGGCCCTTCATCAGAAAAGGGGAATGGGGAGTGGGTTCTGAAATAAGTAGGGAGAGAGGGGGAGGCGGATTGAAGATGGATAGAGGAGAAGATAGGTGGAGAGGAGACAGACAAGTTAAAGGGGTGGGGATGGAGCCTGTAGAGGTGAGCATAGGTAGGGAGGTAGGGAGGGGATAGGTCAGTCCAGGGAGGACAAACGGGTCAAAGGGGCGGGATGAGGTTTGTAGGTAGGAAATGGAGGTGTGGCTTGAGGTGGGGGTGGGGGACAGGTGAGAGGAAGAACAGGTTAGGGAGGCAGGGACGAGCTGGGCTGGTTTTGGGATGCAGTGGGGGGAGGGGAGATTTTGAAGCTTGTGAAATCCACAGTGATACCATTGGGCTGCAGGGTTCCTAAGCGGAATATCAGTTGCGGTTCCTGCAACCTGCGGGTGGCATCGCTGTGACACTGCAGGAGGCCTAGGGTGACGTGTCGTCTAAGGAACTGGAAGGGTGGGGGGGGGGGGGGGGGGGAAAGAGTTAAAATGGTTCGCAACTGGGAGGTGCAGCTGTTTACTGCGAACCGAACGGAGGTGTTCTGCAAAGCGGTCCCCCAGCCTCCGCTTGGTTTTCCAAGATGTAGAGGTAGCCATGACTCGTACAGTGGATGTAGGATACCACAATGGCAGATGTGCAGGTGAACATTTGCTTGATGTGGAAAGTCATTTTGGGACCTGGGATGAGGGTGAGGGAGGTGGTGTGGGGGTAAGTGTAGCACTTCCTGTGGTTGCAGCGGAAAAGTGCCGGGTGTGATGGGGACGGAGGGGAGTGTGGAGCAGACAAGGGAGTTCCGGAGAGAGTGGTCTTTCCAGAAGGCAGTCAAGGGTGGGGATTGTGTTGGAGGCGGGTGAAAGGGTCAGTGGAAGGAGAGTTAGGCTCCCGGTTAGAGAAGTAAGCGTGGAGGCGGAGGTGGCAGAAAAACTACCCGCCTCCAAACCAAGTCCTCCTCCTGGAGGCCACCCCCAGGCCTCCTACCCTCCCTCGAATTCTTCATCTCCAACTGCTGTCGAGACATCAACCACCTCAACCTCTCCACCCATCTCACCCACTTCAACCTCTCCCCTGCAGGACATGTAGCCCTCCACTCTGTCCGTTCCAATCCCAACCTCACCATCAAACCCACAGTCGAGGGAGGTGCAGTTGTAGTATGGCGCACTGACCATTACATTGCTGAGGCCAGACGCCAACTCTCCAAAACCACCTCCTACCACCCCCGGATCATGACTCCAGCCCCAAGCACCAAACCATCATCTCCCAAACCATCCACAACCTCATCACCTCAGGTGACCTCCCACCCACAGCCTCCAACCTCATTGTTCCCCAACCCTGCACTGCCCACTTCTATCTCCTTCCCAAAATCCATAAAGCCGCCTGCCCTGGTCGACCTATTGTCTCCACCTGCTCCTGCCTAACCGAACTCATCTCCACCTATATGGACTCTATTTTCTCCCCCTTGGTCCAGGAACTCCCTACCTACGTCCATGACACCACCCATAACCTCCAACTCCTCCAGAACTTCCAATTCCCCAGTCCCCAACATCTCATTTTCACTATGGACATCCAGTCCCTATGCATCTGCATTACCCATGCAGATGGCCTAAAGGCCCTCCGCTTCCTCCTGTCCCACAGAAGCCACCAGGCTCCCTCCCCACTACCCTCATCCGCCTGGCTGAACTCATCCTCACCCTCAACACCTTCTCTTTCGATTCCTTCCACTTCCTACAGACAAAGTGCGTGGCCATGGGTACCCGCATGGGCCCAAGCTATGCCTGCCTCTTTGTACATTACGTGGAACAGTCGCTCTTCCTTACCTACACTGGCCCTAAACCCATCTCTCCCTCCATTACATTGATGTCTGTATTGGTGCCGCCTCATGCTCCCAAGAGGAGCTCAAACAGTTCATCCACTTCACCAACACCTTCCATCCCAACCTCAAATTCATCTGGACCATCTCCAACACATCCCTCCCCTTCCTGGATCTCTCTGTCTCCATCTCAAGCAACCACCTAGAAACCGATATCCATTTCAAGCCCACCGATTCCCACAGCTACCTAGAATACACCTCCTCCCACCCACCTTCCTGCAAAAATTCCATACCCTATTCCCAATTCCTTCGACTCCGTCGCATCTGCTCCCAGGATGAGGCATTCAACTCCCGTACATGCCAGATGTCCTCGTTCTTCAAGGACCACAACATCGCTCCCGCGGTGGTCGAGAACGCCCTTGACCGTGTCTCCCGCATTTCCCGCAACTCAACCCTCACACACCGTCCCTGCAAAAACCACCAAAAGAGAATCCCCTTGTCCTCACATACCACCCCACCAACCTACAATCCAACGCATCATCCTCTGACACTTCCGCCTTCTACAATCTGAACCCACCACCAAAGACATTTTTCCAGAAGGCAGACAAGGGTGGGGTTGGAAAGACCACTCTCACCGGGAATCCCTTGTCCGCTCCACACTCCCCTCCAACCCCACCACACCCAGCACCTTCCCCTGCAACCGCAGCAAGTGCTACACCTGCCCCACACCACCTCCCTCACCCCCATCCTAGGCCCTAAGATGAATTTCACATCAAGCAGATGTTCACCTGCACATCTGTCAATGTGGTATACTGTATCCATTGTACCCGGTGTGGCTTCCTCTACATTGGGGAAACCAAGTGGAGGCTTGGGGAACGTTCTGCAGAACACCAACGCTCGGTTTGCAATAAACAACTGCACATCCCAGTTGTGAACCATTTCAACTCCCCCTCCCATTCTTTAGACGACATGTCCATCCTGGGCCTTCTGCAGTGCCACAAATGCCACCCGAAGGTTGCAGGAACAGCAACTGATATTCCGCTTAGGAACCCTGCAGCCCAATGGTATCACTGTGGATTTCACAAGCTTCAAACTCTCCCCTCCCCCTACTGCATCCCAACATCAGTCCTGCTCGTCCCCGCCCGCCTAACCTGTTCTTCCTCTCACCGACCCCCTCCTCCCACCTCAAGCCACACTTCCATTTCCGAACGTTCTAACCTCATCCCACCCCCTTGACCTGTCTGTCCTCTCCAGACTGACCTAACCAATCCCCTCCATACCTCCCCACCTATGCTCACCTTTACTGGCTCCATCCCCGCCTCTTTAACTTGTCTGTCTCCTCTCCACCTATCTTCTCCTCTATCCATCTTTAATCAGCCTCCCCCTCTCTCCCTACTTATTTCAGAACCCTCTCCCTATCCCCCTTTTCTGATGAAGGATCTAGGCCTGAAACATCAGCTTTTGTGCTCCTAAGATGCTGTCTGGCCTGCTGTATTCATTCAGCTCCACACTTTGTTATTTCCGATTCTCCAGCACCTGCAGTTCCCATTATCGCTGAATTTTATCTAGTTCTGTTGCACGCAGATACGGTCTCCTTCATTATCTAAACAACTAAGTGTAAATGAAAGCTGTGCAACAATTACTGAACATTCCTTACTTCTGACCTTGTGATGGAGGGACGTTTACGGTGCTGGAGTCTAGAACACTGCCCTGAATAACTCCTGTGACAACTCCGGCACCTGAGATAACCGATTTCCAAAAACAACAATCAGCTATCTTACTGCTGAGTATGATTCAAATCAGTGAAGGATTTTCCCCACAATTCCCAGTGATATTCATTTTACTTGGATTTCATTTCAGTTCAACACAGTCAGATGATTTACTTGATGACAAGGGCAGTTACTCATAGCTAATGTCTGGAATTCAGTTTTACTGTCTGCTTTTGGATCAAGACCACATGAGGTCAGCAACAGAATGGGACTGGCAGAGCCCAGTCAGTAGCAGATTATTGATGGTTACTTGAAAGGCTGTGATGATAATCATCAATGACGTGATGGAAATTATCTGTAGGCTGATTTTCTACTTTGTTGGGTAGATGGTAGAAGTATAGCTTGCTGGAACAACTTGGCTCGAGCTACACTAAGTTCAACTGCACAAGATGTCAGCAAGACATTCTTAATATTAAACTATTGCTGTGTCAGTGTGGAAGCAATCAAATGAAACATATCAGACAGGCTTCTCTAAGAAGAACTTTGGCAAGATGCTTGGATAGATCATTTACTCCATATTTCTGCCTGAAGCCAATGTTTACTAATTCAGCCAGGTCTTTTTCACACATGCTGGACTCTGTCAATGTTGAAAGTATAAATGTTCATTCACCATCTTACTCCCAATTGTCTAAATGTCCACCATCATTTACAACTGGACGTCTTAGTTTTGTTTATTTATTCATGTGATGTCTGTTTCACTAGTTTGGATTTATTACCCACTCCGAATTCCCCAGAGGGTAATTAAGAGTCAACCAAAGTGCTGTGGGTCTGCAGTCACATGTAGGCCACCAAGGTAATGCCCTTAAAGACATTAGTGAACCAGGTGGGTTTTTCCTGACAATCAGCAATGGTTTCACAGTCATCAATAGACTCTTTTTTCCTGATTACTATTAAACTCAAATTCCTCTATCTACCATGGCAGGATATGAATCCAGGTTCTAGGACATTACCAGGTCTCTGGATTAATACTGCCGTGATAACATCACTTGGCCATCGCCTACCCCACTTAAAGAGTTTTGACTTGATATGTTGGTGTGTGATTGCATTGCTGTAACTCAGCATTCAGTTTATAATACAAGTTATCCTGGCACAAACCAGTCTGACAGCTATGTGCTTCAGGATTCAGTCTGCTCCATCAGTAATGCTGCCAGCTAGGCCTTCTTGATAATTAACACTGAAATCCCCCATTCAGAATAGCTGCTTACCGCAAATACTGTTTCAATGCACTGGTGATAGTCTTTGTTTCCCATTCTGGAGAACTGTCCAGATCTAAATCAGCACAAATCTTTGTATCTAGAAAATACACACAAATTTACCAGCACGTGGATCTCATTGTCACTGTTGGGAAATCACAGGGTTGTAAATAATCTGAAGACCAACTAACCACAGTGTCACATATTACACCTCCAGGAATACTGTAAACTCAAAGACTTGGAAGTTATTGTCAATGGAGAAGTAATGGTACTCACCACTGAACTTACAGAATGATTTTGAGATAGTTTCTTAGAACAGCATGAACTGGAGCCAACTGGGGAGCAGGCTATTCTAGATTTGGTATTGCAAACCATGGCAGGATTAATTAAAGACCTGAGTAAAGACATCTCTAGGAAGCAGTGATCATGGTATGATTGAATTTTGTATCTAGTTTGAAAGAGAGAGGAGAATGATCTAAGACAATTATTCTGAATTTATGTAAATACAACTACGTGGGCATGAAGGCCGAGATGGTTGAGGTGAACTGGAATGTTAGACTATGAGATAAATCAGGAGAGAAGCAGCAAAAGGCATTTAAAGGGACATTTCAGAACACTCAATATAAGTACATTTCTACTATTAAGAAAAATTCCAAATCACTGACCCACCATTCATTGGTAACTAAAATTAAGGAAGGTATTGGTCTTATGGAAAGATCTTATAATTGCTCAAAGATGAGTGTAGCTCAGATGACCAGTCAGAATACAAAGAACAGCAACACATAATTAAAAGGCTCACTGGGGTAAACAAATTAGAACATGTATGGAAGCACAATTCCTAAAAAAACGTAGCAACAGTTTCACTAGGTATCTAAAGAGGAAAAGAGTAAGTCAAGTAAGCATTGACCCCTAAACCGAAAAGTGATGGTGCTATGATCATTTCTCCCAAATATTCCTCTAAAATACTTGATCCATGCCATTCTGCAGAATGAATCCAGCTGTTTTCCCTTTTTTCATTGAGCCAGAAACATACCAATTTAAAAAATCTTCCCCCTCTGTCTTTTATACTGTTTCTATCCCAGCCTACATTAAAATAATACAAATTCCCAATGTAACTATGTTGCAATTCTTGCATTGCTCTGCAATTTCCTTGTTAATTTCTTCCTTCATGATTTTGCCATTAGTTAATGACTTCTAGTAGTGTCAGATACCAATACTGTTTCTCGGCTCTAACCAAACCGACTTTGTCTTTGACACTTTTTAAATATTCTCTTTTTAACACTGTAATATTCTTCTTAATCAATGCAGCCGCTACCCATATCCTTTCTTTCATTCCCTATCTTTTCTGAATACCTCACATTTAGGAATTTACAGCACCAACGTCTGCCCTGTATTGAGCCAGGTCACTGTGAAGGCGAAAAAAACTGCAGATGCTGTAAATCAGGTACAAAAACAAACTAAGTTCTGAGGAAGGGTCTCTGGACCCAAAATGTTAACTCTGTTTTCTCCTCCACGGATGCTGCCAGACCTGTTGAGCTCAGTTAAGGCCACATCATTCATATTCCAACATGGCTCGCTGCACTGCAGTTCACCAACCCTCATTTGATTTGCCTGTTTATATACATGTATAACTGGGAAGGAAGCATTTTATTTTCACCCTTATACAAAACACCAAACTTCATTGGAATCATTTAACTCATTGACTTAATAGGCAGTCATTGGAAATTTCAGCTGTTAGAAACACTTTTCCATTCACAGTTTCTCTCCAACAACAACAATAATGTAAAAACTGTTTCCACAATCAGTGAGAGGATATTCACGCTCCACTCCTTATGGGTACATAAAAAGGAAGGGTTCAGAGGGAATGGGCCAAAGGTTGGAAAATGGGACTACATTAATTCAGGATATCAGGTCAGCATGATCGAGCTGTACCGAAGGGTCATTTTCTGTGCCATATATCTCTGTGACTCTATACTTAGCTCTGCATGCTCACCTAGATAAAATTCATCATGTCACGGGACCAAAGAAGCTGGGAGTATTCTGTGTGCAGCATAAGGTTAAGGGGGTATCCGGTAGAAGAATTCAAAATACATGAGGGTTTTGTTAAAGTAGATAAGCAGAAGCTTTTCCTGCTGGTAAGCAGGACACCAAGCAGAGCACACAAATTGAAGAAAATTGCTAAATGAACCAGAGGGACATTGTCTCACATAGCGAGTTGTGGTGAACTGGAATGTACTGTCTAAAAGGCTGAGAGTAGCAAATTTACTAGCAACTTTCTAGAGGTAATGGATACATACCTGAGAAAAAAAAAACAGCAGGATTGGGGCAAAAAGGGAATAACTTTCAAGGAGTTAGTAATTCACAAAGCACTAAATGGCTTCCTTTTTCTAGGAAAGTTCTACAAGTCTATGAATTTCAACAATTTAAAAAAGTTATGTACAATAATTCTGGTCTGAATGCAGTTGTATTTATCCAGCATATTTGTCAAAATACTTACCAGTCAGCAAACTCATAAGCCTCTGGACTTTTGAGCTGACTCCAACAACTCTATATATTCCTTGATCATTAAGTCCTAAAAAAAAATCAAAAAGAATATCTTATTAACAGTGATAATTAAGAAAACTGCTAACAGTCTTATCTTCGCATTTCAGGAATGTGATAATTATTCTATTCTGTAAATAGTACCAGTGATTTTAGCAACAATTCAGGATAACTGAACAAGAATTGCTATTTGAAACGCACACTCAGTATTTCTAAGTAAAATCTCTTCTGACACAACACAGATTTGCTGTGCTACAAATGGTTTATTTGTCCTTCCTGTTCCTGTGAATATAAACTTATTAGTCTTCACAGTAAACAGGAAACAAAAAAGCAGGCAGCAGGTACAGCATGTAGTGGAGGTATACATCAATATTTAATGAAGAACAGTTCCTGTTATTGAAGATATTAAAATATAAGATACCAGTTATGACAAAAGATTCATGTACATTGAGATGTTGTATATTGCTGGGGTACTTCAACTAGGTTGAAATCAAACCACTGCACCCTTGAAACAAGAAATCTGTTATCCATTCCCCCAATGCCATGAGCATCGAACCAGAGAACAGGAAGTTCCAATCCTGGAGACTATTTTCTATTCATTACAGGTTGTGGGCATCACTGGCTAGGCCAGTATTTATTGCCCATTCCTTACTGTTTAGACGACAGTTAAGAGTAACCACATTGCTGTGGGTCTAGAGTCACATATAGGTCAGACAAGGTAACGATGGCAATTTCTTTCCCTGAAGGACACTAGAAAACTTGGAGCGTTCAAACAATGGTCAACGGTTTCATGGTCAACATCATACTCTTAATTCCAGATTTTTACTGAATTCAAATTCGATCACCTACCATGGCAGGATTCAAACTTGGGACCCCAGAACAGTACTTGGGCTTTGGATTAATAATCTAGCAATAATACCACGAGACCATCCATTCCCCAATGAGACTGTTACCCTCAGCCACTGGAACCTTTATGGTTTACACCTGCTCACTTCACCAATATTCTAACTTTGGCATCACAAGATGGCAAACAGCCCACTGTATATTAGAATGCCATGTCCTTATGAGATCTCATGGGAAGATAATGGCATGAGTTCTGAAGTGATGCTGGTTCATAGGGAGTGGCGCTCAGTTTAGGATGATTCCTTACCTACTCCACTCAGGAGTGATAGGATGTCCCTTCAGTTGGCAGCAATCATCCTTTCCTCAGTAAAGAGCTCCTCCAACCTTGTGTGTCACCTTTTTTCCAGCACAGGTGACTGCAGGTGCATTTTCAAAAGGTGCTTTACTTCACCTTTTCTGTGAGAACCAAGACATTCAACCTCTGCCCCCCCACCCACCAACTTCCCCTCATTATCTTTCCCCTGCACCAACTTGTGATTCCTGTTGAGCTTCATCCTCAAATCAATGAATTTCCCCTGATCCCATACTGTGTATGTTGATTTTCCTACTCATGTCCTGAAGCCAGCCACTAATTGATTTCCCAATACACTCCTGACTTTGACCCGTCACAATGTTGAGGCAACCAATAGCCTCATTTTTTGTGTTCCCCAACCGCAATGCAACCTCCTCACAAATACAAATACAACTCCTACTCCTGACCTTGGAACTGCTGCGCACTATCCAAATTCAATTACACCCCCTAACATATATCATTACCATTCAGACTCGCTGACAAACTCCTGACACCAATGACCACATCCTCATGACTCAGCTATCTGTGACATAAACTGCCTGGCTATCAATCTAACCAATCTAGGGTATGACAGACACAAGCTGTCTTGTCTACCCTTCCTTCTTTCCTCATTTGGTGCTCCCTTTTCTTTGGGCCGTGTTCTGCCATTTCCAACTGATTCTACCTCTCTTATGTTGCCTTCACTTGCAAGACCAAGACCGTAACTCAACGTAACTTTGATTTAAAGTTGTATTGCTACAAGGTCAAAGCAGCAAGTATTCACTCCAAAGATCTGGAGGAAATCAAACTCACTAGGTACTGACTCAAGAATCTGAAGATGCAAATTTCTCCACTGAGCAGAACTCAAGTGGGAGGGAACAGTTGATCCCAGCTCGTAAGTCTTTTTTTTATGAGATATAAGTGCATGGCAAATAGATTTTCTGACTCTTGCGCTGAGGGATTCTGAATTTTGGACACCACCTAATTAATCTCCCCCAGCCACCATTCTTTATATCATATTCAAAACAGCAGGATTTCCCCATATCACTTCTCTAGTTGTCTGCCCAAAGGTACCTGAATGCCAGTACTATGATCGCCACCAAAAGGAGGACAAAACAGCAGGTTCCAAATCCACCCCAACCAGAACAGGCATACAACACCATGCTATTCACACCACTCTGATCCATACCAGTCACCCAGTCAATTGACCCACTCAAGGAGTCTGCATTGTTGTGGTGACTTGCACTTTCATGTACATACATTGATTACAATGAAACTCTGTTTTCTTTCTTTCAAAAGAATCTCTCCCACATTTTCTACTGGCCTATGTTGGAGGCATTTGCAGACTGATACTCAACCCGTTTGATTGTATTATGAATTCACCTTTATGGCCAGTGAGTCCTGGAGTGGGACTTGAACATCTGGCTCAGAGGCAAGGACATTACCCACCACTAGTTTGTGTTTTTTTCTTATTACTAACAATGAAATATGTATTACTTGCAAAGGTGATTACTTTAAAATAATTAATTGTGTGTTTACTATAAACTATTATTGGCAGTAAGGTGGTTTGTTTTGGAATTCTGGAAGACACGTCAGAAAATCCTCACAGATGCATCAAAAAATACTAAATCACTGACATAACTCACCATCAAAGCTAATTAGGTCAATTAAGTATGTACATTAAAAAAGGCGACTTAACATATACATCTGCAGTTATTTTTCAAGTAGCAAAATGGTGACAGAGAACATCAATATTGTTAACCCCTTTTTATTCAAAATATTAAAAAAGTATTATTGACTTCAATACGTTGTTTTAATATAATCAGTTTCACAAGTAAAATATCAGATTACCCCGTGTTTCGAGAGCATGGATGCATTTCTTTATTATGTTGAAGCCCACCTCATCCAGCAGTACACCTTAGTAGAAGATAAAATTGCCTTTGTTGTATTAATAAATACTAAACAATTAATTTAACTTTGAAATGAAAAGTTTATGTGCAAGATTTTTCAAAGAGTTGACGGAACAACATAATGACAGCATTAAAAATATAAACCATAATTTTAATATATTAGAAGGAAAATTAATAATATGGTGTGCTGACAAATGGTAGATAATCCACAAGAAGATTTAATATTTCAATATACATGGTATACTTACTTCCTTCTTTCTTGGAATTGCTCCTAGTAATTAAATATACCTGTCATTTAAAGAAACATTGTTACAATACCTGAGACAGAAAATCACTGGGAAATTTAAGAGATAGAGTAAATTCATCTCTGTAATTAAGGACTTAGCCATACTGTGAAAACTGAAAGCATCTGTACTGTCATTGCATTGAAAACCATGATCACAGTCATTAGCCAAGGCAAGAAGCTGAATGTTTGTACAATATCTTTGTTGTTAACATTGCAGTGAAACTGGAATGTCCACTTTAGGGGACAAGTCTGGGCAAAACATATGGAGTTGCTAGGTTGTCCGAACACCACAAACCCTTTTTAACATCCTTGGTTAGGTCCAAAGGAGAGCAAAGCACTATATACAACATTGGCTTGGTTGCAGGAGCTGTCCACAGTAGACACGCATCAGTCCACCAACATTATAATAAAGAATAATAGAATGGGAATTATGTCTAAAAGCAACTTAACGTTTATTTTAAAATAGTTCTTTTGACATAGAATTTACTTTTTGATTCGTCGGTGACAATTCTTGCACAGCACTTGTAAACTTCCATGTGAATTGACTAAATAGTATCCACTGTAAAAGAAAGATGAAGTTGTATTGTAGGCATACCCTAACTCTCATAAGCTGTAATTCCTATCACTATATAAATGCTGTTAACATTAACGTTCTCAACTGTATTTGCTTTTCTTAGTTGGATATCTTAATAGGACAAATATTTGACAGCACATTAACCTATTAAGCTCCCAATCCCATCCACATGGTTTTTATTCCAGGCAAATGACTTATGTTTCAGAAGCACAATGAAAGCCAATCAAATTTAGAGATAACACAAAGGAAAGCAGTAGGTGGCAAACTGCCAACAAGTGAAAAGGTCCTACAACTGAAATCAAAGAGCTTTAAGAGAAAATTTTGAGACTTCTTTATTGAATGGCACAGAACTAACCAAGCAAGAAACTGGACGTGAGAGTAGGCTCTGAATTGACCATGTTTAACACCTTGCAGAATAACACATAACAAAGGTAAACAGCATGCTGAGCTGTGTTGTCAAATCGAGAGAGTTCAAGTCTGAGGAAACTACGCTATGCCTGACCAGTACCAAATTGACGTGACAACATGAAACGGTGCTTATTTTTCATCATTGTGAAACAAATAAAACATTCAAGTCCTAGAACAAGTTAAAGGGGAACTGCAGCTGATTCCTCATTTCAGAAGATCTTATTATGAATAAGTCTGGACAACTTGGAGCCTTAAAAGTAGACATTTGAGAGGGGACTCATTTTTATGATATTATGTAGAAAAGGTTAATCTTTCATAATTTTTACTCTCTTTTATTTCAAGATTTATCACTTAGGGTTCATTCAAATGGCCAGTAAACACATCTAAATAATTATATGTAAGAATGTATTTGTTTCAAAGAGTAAGCTACGTCACTTATACCTTAACAGAATTCTAGAGAGTGATGACTGAACAGTGAAGTCCTTTGCAGGTATTTGAAAGTATGGGACAAATTACTATATGTGCTGCGCATACATCCTTCTCCACAATGTCAAGAATGAAGGAGCAGAAACTGCATTCTCAAACAATGTTTTGCAAGTTTTATTGCATAAGGATGGTCTGTAAAGTGTCCTAGATTATGCTTACAGAACATATATCATATGCTTCACAGCACAGCCACGTGAAGAAATACAGTCTGTATTTATGTTGCAGAGCAGCAACAAATAAGAGCCAGAGGCAGATAATGTGTTGGAAGCAACTACCAAAAGCAACAGTTAGTACAGGCATTTGCATTGTTTGTCAGATTAAAGTATAAAGCACTCTTTCGTCCCAGGAGTAATTTTATGTTAAATTGGGCAGTTTTTTATTCCCTACATTGATAATTTTCTTGTTGCAACTGTTTAGCAGGTAATGGATTGTTAGAAATAAAGATAATTAAACAAACACTCAAAATGATGACCCAAATCTTCCCACTGGGACTAGAATCCCTTATTCCATGCCAGATCAGACAAAAAGTTATCAATTTACCTACCCAAGATCTTTCCAGCCAGCCATCTGATGCAGAAGCCATTACAACAAATGCAGTCCAACAAACCATACAGACAAAACCACATCTTAGGAGCTATGCCCCATTTTTACTGCAATAGGGTTCCAGAACAGAAAATATTTCAAGGTCCCAAAGCCAATTCGACAGCTACTCAGAAATCTGTTAGGTAAATGGGAGAGGGGGTAGGGAGGCAAGTGGATTAGAAAAGGGGTATTATGCTAGGTGAGTCAGTGTGGGGGTAGGTTGCAAGTTGGATGAGCACAAGGTGTCAGGTAATGGAAGATGGAATGGCTGGATGGTAGGTGAGTTGGTACAGGTGTCACGTTAGTGGGTACAGGTTTGGGGTCTGGGGTTGTGGGGCATTTGGGTATCAGGTGTAGGCAGGGTTCAGATTCAGACTAGGGTAAGTTTTTAATCCTGTAACCTCTCCTAGTTAACCAATAAAGGTAAGCACTTCTGAGTGCAGAGTTGGGGTCTTTTTCAGAGAGTGCCAGATCAACATGGCAGATAATTGCTGTTATGATGGTGCTTCCTTTGGAAGCAGGAATTACACACCAGGTAGACAAATGGTAAATCTGAACAGGGACACTTTATTGACAATTCTCACATCACTACAGCCTGATCTACACTAGACCTAAACGCTGCCCCTCTGGGTCACATGACAATCTAAGGGGTAACATGCACAACTCTATTACTAACACTTCTTCCCCTTTGTTTTAAAGCTCCCATTAATAAAAATATAAACACCAATTATCAACACTACACAGGCATTGCAGCCAATATATACAGAGAACCAGGAATATCTACAAAAGCATTGGAACACCATGGAAGAATCACCATTTCCCCAACATACAGAACATTCTGTCCATCGTCTACTTTGATGCAAAGTAGTCTCTCAGGAGGACTGCAATTTCTAGAAGACCACCTCATCAACTTAGGAATATTTTCTAGTGCAATTTCCCAGGCTTCCAGAAGCTTCTGTTGTTCCAAAGGTATGTCTCTCTCTGATTGGCTGTTGTCGTCTCCTCGCTGGGTACGGTCAACTCTGGCTTGGAGACACACCACTTGGTCGACACCCACTGGACCACCTAGGTATTCTGAGGGACATCCCTCTGTTGATGAGGCGCAATGATCAGCTGGTCCATGCATCTTCTCCAGACCCAGCTCATCCCATGTCATCATATGACAAGTCCTGTTTGAACCACCTCCACTGCTGGGATCCATCTCTCCCCAGATGAATAATTCTGGCTGACACAATTGCTCTTCTTTGGAATACCTTCGACAGTGAGGCTCCCACCCTTCTGACCGTCAGTCCTTCTGGACTTCGGTCTACCATCTCTCTTGTCTCTTCTAGCTGCAGTAAATAAAACATGGTTCTCAGTTGGTGGTTGAACACTAAGGTTTCTGTTGAGCACTAGGTCATCATGTATGGCGTGTTTGTGTGTGTGCGGAGGAACCGGTTGAGTCACCGTCCGAGGCTCCTCCCATTATGGAGCCTATAAGGCCTACTTCAAGGTTTTAACAACTATTTCCTCCTGGCTGGTTGTCACCAGGTGATACAGAGGTGATCTCACAAGTCCATTTCTATGACTTTCTAGGTACTCCTTGAACTCTTGCACCACAAACTGTGAATCATCGCCACGCACGACTTGTTTGGAGTTCCTGTACCCGGCAATTATTTCATCCACCAGTCTATCATTGCTTTCACTGATACTGACTCATGACCACCACCTTGGGCCACTTGAAATAGGTATCCATGACCACTACTAACATGTGTCCGTCAACTGGTCGAATGAAATCTACATGAGTCCACTGTTGCAGTCAGTGAGTCCATTAACAAGGTGGCAGTAAGGGGTGGCAATGGCAACACCTTTCTTACTAATACGTAGGATTCATATGATCCTGCTTTAACATCAATCTGGGAGTCCACAGTCAGACATCAAAAGTAGCTTCTCGCTATTTCTTTCATTCACACACCAGGGCACCCTTGGTGCACTTGTTCCAGCATCTTTCTTCTTAAAAGGATAACAAGTCTCATTTCTCACATTAAACACTTTCCAATACAGAAAACGTCCAACTCCTGGCCAGTAAGAGCATAATTCTGGGCAGTTTCTATTATAACACCTTCTTCTTAGGACTAAGACCACCACTTGGGTAAAAACCAGGTCATTCCAGGTAGCATTCCCTACCTGATTCGCTGACAATGGCATCTTGTCTTCCTGGGAAAAGTGCATAATTTTCAGGTTCCAGTCAGAAACATTCTTATTTCCCAGCAAAGGTAACCTCAACAAAGCATCTACATTGCTGTGCTTCTCCGCCTGTCAGCATTTGGTCATATGTGAGTAGACTGACACAGCCAGTACCCATCACTGCAGGCGTGCTGCCACCATTTTTGTATATGGGCCAAAAATGCCATGTTCATTGGTGATTAATAATTCCAATGTTCCCAGGTTCTCCAGCTGTTCTACCTCCACCTCCACTTTCAGCTGGATGGTGCACGGTACGGGATACTCCTTCAGAATCTAGGGATGAGCCTTTGGATTCAGCTGTAATTTAATTTTGACTCCTTTCATTTCTCCCAAGATTCCTTTGGAGACATTTTTGTGGTTGTCCAGGATCTCTTGTAAACTCATGTTTGAATCTGCCAGCCTATTAACCATGCCCCAGTTCAAGCTTAATTTTTTTAAGCCAGGAGCATCTTAATAATTCAGGATATTCACATTTTACTATGCAAAATGGTAATACAGCACACTGGTCCCTTAGATGTACTTCTACCTTATGCCTTGTTCTCTGAGTTGTCTTCTTTAGACTCCCGTTCTCTTGCTTCAGTTGTACCTGACAAATACAGGAAATATGGCCATTTGCCCACACCTGCAGCACTGCGCTTCTCGACTCCTACATGTTGACTTTGTGTGACTGCAATTTCCACATCAGCAACATTTTGCAGTTGGTGCCACACTCTGCTGAGTATCTGCTACTTGAAACACCTGTGTGTTATCACTCAACTGTGGTGCTTCACTGGCAGCCAACTCTATCAAGGTAGCAATTTCAAAAGCTGACTTGAAATCTAGGTCTCTCCTTGTTGATAACATCTGTTGGATGGCTTCATATCAAGAGGCCAGAAATCAAATGGCCCCACAAGACATCTTAGAGGAACCATCCAAAATTACAATGTTCTGCCAACCTCATTAAAGTGGCCAAAAATTGGGCAATGGACTATTTTTCATGCTGTACCCATTTATAAAAATGCAAACGTTTTGCAATCATCAGCAATTTTGATGCAAAATAATTTCCTAACACTTCGTGTAGCTCTTGGAATGTTTTCTCCATGGGTTTCCCTGGTTGCACCCGACTCTCTGAATTATGAAGGTCTTGCTCCCAATGATACTTACGAAAACTGGTACCATGAAGTTCTCAGCCAGTTTGTTCACCTTTAAGAATGACCTAAAGTGTTCTATGTGTAAAATCCAATTTTCTGACCCTCCATCAAATGGTCCCATAGCTCCAAATCGGTTTGCCATTTTGTTTTCCTGCTGACCGGAACATTTCCTGCTAATAAAGTCTAGACACCATTCACAGCCCAAGTCCCCTCAATAAACAGTCCCAAGCCAGCTGCTGCCTCACTGACTCACTTCTCTTTGGCATTGCCCGCAGCCAGAGAGAGTCCCATCGCGACTACTCTCCACAGCGACGTCAGTAGCTTCCAGGTGCATAGTCTCTTCTTCAGTTGTCAACCCGAATCCCTTCACAAGCAGAGCACCTGGCCCCATCTCCAATGAGTGGCTTCTTTCAACGTGACCATTTCCCTCGACATTACTTCCTTACATCACTTCTGAAGTCTAACCGATATGTCCTCCAGACAAAAACCAAAGTCACCTGCACGCAATTTGTGGGCCAGACCTCCTCTCATCCCCAGTTGTTAAGTTGGTGCTTTCTTTGGAAGGAGGAATTATACACAAGGTAGACAAATGGTGAATCTGAACAGGAACACTCTATTAACAATGCTCACTTCCACAGCCGATTCTAGGCTGGACTCAAACTCTGCCTGTCAAGGTCTTCTGACCAATTCTCAAAGGGGCAGCACATCCAACAATATACACAGCAATTGCCCATCAGAAGTTTAAACTTCCCAGGTAACAGGCAATTAGTGCTCAGTAAGGTGTCAGGACTTCCTAATGCAAATCCTTTAGAGAGCATCTTGTTTTTAAGTTTTGAAGACTGGAAGATACAGGCTAATTTTTAAAATAATAAGTTGTAACATGGCTGTTCTTTCTCTTCCAGAGTGAGGTTATTCTGACTCAGTCATTCTAATTTACTGCTGAAAGGTGTAGATGATGCCAGCCTCTGATGTGTTTGCTTCAACATGCCGACATTGTCTGTTTGTGAACCAGGAATTGCCTGCCTTATCCAGTTAATGGGATACTTTTTTTTAAGTTTTGGCACTTCTTCTGCCAATTGTCTAAAGACAAGGCCAGGTAGAAAGTTGGCTGTACAGCAAACTATCTGTTCTTGTATTCGGGACACACTTCCTGACTGCAGACCAAGCCCTCACTTTAGTCACTGCTTTTTTCAAGCAGGTACTATTTGAACTGTCCTCATTTTGCAGTCACTTGTCACATGTGCATTACTTCCCAGCCCAAGGAACAGCAATATTATCTCTCAAAGGAAGAATTGCTCAGAACTACCACGTTATGGCTTCAGTTCCTTTTATTAAGGATACCCTTTTCTAATATAAAAGTGTATTTTGGAAAAGCAAGTATTTTGTGCTATGTGCTTTAAGCAGCAGTTTTTTGCCCTACTTAAAATTTATCTGAATCAAAACTTTTAAGCAAATGTCATCTCTAGATGTAAATTATTATAGATTGTCTTCAAGATTTCACAACTTCTTCTTTGTAAGTTCTTTAGAACTGTTTTTCCAATTCTCAACCATTTTGATATCTTTCCATTTCCAGATTATTTGATCAAGCCAAAGAGAAAGAGATGTTCTATAACTTTGAAGAAGATCAATAGTGTTATATCTGTAAGCGTATTCATTCTCATTTCTCACTTGACACTGTTCACTTTTGTGGATTTGTGATCCCACATCAGCTTCCAAGGTAAAAGATGCCCATTTCCTCTTATACTCTGTGTTGGCTCATAGTATAGCAGTTAACTGCACTAGTTAAATGCCTGCTAAGCTGACTGTGAAGCATTCTTTTTGAAAATTTGCTCAATACTGTATTATTTCCCAATGAAGCCAAGTTTCCACAAAGCACATTGTTCAATGAATTGCACTATTAGCAATGTACTTAATAATAAACAAAATGTAAAATTTAAATCCTATTTATAATACTGTGTACCAATTTCACTCCATTATCTTTTATTGCATGATACATTACATACTAAAGAATCTTAAAATCACTGTTAAGCACCAAATTTCACAGCTACACAATATCAAAACACTGAATGCTCATTCTAACTTACGGGTTCTTTTCCATCCAATGCTTCCATCCACCGCCTGCGATCATCTTCTGTAATAGCCTGCATGGTAATCACACCTTGCCTGCAAAACATATCAACATAAAAAAGTTATATTTGAAATGGAAGGTCAAACCATTGGTGCTGAATTATCCGATATGCACAAGGTTCCCCTGTGGCTTGGGCTGATGACACTCAAAGCTGCATTTTTATTGAGTTGTAGGACCTGAAACACAGGCAGCCATTTTCAAATTGACAACATTGTTATCTATGAGAGGCTTTACTTAGGATTATGTTTAGGAATGTCTCTTTAATTCAAGGTAAAGTGAAGAGGGTCATGAGATCTGTAATGAGCTCTTCCCAACAAGCCTATGACACTTAGTTACCATGGATACTGTGGACCCAAGTTGAAGCATACTGACAGCAAGATGTAAAGTGTTCACAGCAGAAATCAAAGGCAGGAGCAGCTGGGCTGAGCGTGGATGAACTCAGTCCCTGTGAATTTGGGCAGTAAAAGAGGCCTCACACAGACAAGCAGCTATAGCTGGTCAGGTCACCATAGCAGGAAGAGCCAACTCTGGTTGAAGAGGGACATCCCATGATACTCTGAAGCTTCTGGAAGACTTGTGCTGGGCAAACAAGGAGGGGAAAGTGCCTAAGTGGTCCTTACTACTGTTAACCACTTTAGAAATACCCATGAAATGAAAGGTAGTACCTTTCTATGACTATGGAACGTTGTGACTTGGTGGAACAGGAAAACATGAGGCGCTTGGAAGCTAGGAGCTGGGAACACAAGACACAGAGCAGTAGTAGGAGATGGTAATGCCAGTGGACAAATAATGCAGAGACTCAGGCTAAGGCTTAGACAACAGGGGTGAAAAGTGCACCTCCCAGTCGCAAACCATTTCCACTCCCCTTCCTATTCTCTTGATGACATGTCCATCATGGGCCTCCTGCACTGCCACAATGATGCCACCCGAAGGTTGCAGGAACAGCAACTCATATTCCGCCTGGGAACCCTGCAGCCATATGGTATCAATGTGGACTTCACCAGTTTCAAAATCTCCCCTTCCCCTACTGCATCCCTCAACCAGCCCAGTTCGTCCCCTCCCCCCACTGCACCACACAACCAGCCCAGCTCTTCCCCCCCACCCACTGCATCCCAAAACCAGTCCAACCTGTCTCTGCCTCCCTAACCGGTTCTTCCTCTCACCCATCCCTTCCTCCCACCCCAAGCCGCACCCCCCGCTACCTACTAACCTCATCCCACCTCCTTGACCTGTCCGTCTTCCCTGGACTGACCTATCCCCTCCCTACCTACACTCTCCACCTATCTTCTTTACTCTCCATCTTCGGTCCGCCTCCCCCTCTCTCCCTATTTATTCCAGTTCCCTCCCCCCATCCCCCTCTCTGATGAAGGGTCTAGGCCCGAAACATCAGCTTTTGTGCTCCTGAGATGCTGCTTGGCCTGCTGTGTTCATCCAGCCTCACATTTTATTATCAGGGGTGAAAAGTAAGTTTGATTAAGAAATCAGAAATAATAATCTAGACGCTAAGGATGACCATGATGATTACACAGATTGCTGCAAAACTTATCTGGTACACAATGTACTCCAGTGAAGGAAATCTGGCATCTTTGCCCTGTCTAGCCCACATGTGACTCCAGGCCAACAGCAATTTGGCAGACCTGTAACTGCCCATTGTAACGATCCAGCAAGCCACTTAATTCCAACAGCAGTTAGGGCAGATGCTGGGTTTGCTAGCTACACATATAAAGATATAATGAATATCACAGAACCACACCATTCAGCAAGTGTCCCTTTGGTTAATTCTGCTTGTGCTGACACTTATAAAGAGCTAACTATTAGTCCTACTCCCATGCTCTTTATCTATTACCTTGCAAATATTTCCCTACAATTATCTATTACCTTTTGAAAGTTAGGATTGAATCTCCTTCCAAAACCCACAGAGGCAGGACATTCCAGTTCAAAACAATTTGTTGTATTAAAAAAAAAATTTGCTTTTACTGGTTCTTCTGCCAATTACTTTAGGTCTATTTGCTCTGGTTGCCAACCTGCTTGACAATGGAACTGGTTTATCCTCATTTATTTCAAAGTCGTCAAACTGAATCTTTATTAAATCAGTGAAAGTTCTCCATGCTGGGAAGAACATCCCTAATTCCTATTGTCTCTTCACATTACTAAAGTCCATCACTTCTATAAATTAATCTGTGCCCTTTACAAGTCCGTGACAACCTGGGCAGAAATGGCTCCACAAATTTAGCTCCAACCAATAATTTATAAAGGTTTAGCATTAGCTCCTTGTGTTCATCCTCTTTCAAGCCTTGATTTGTGATGCCAATGATCTTATATTTTCCTTTAATGGCCAATTTAACTTTTATTTTTCATTCTTTTCATAGGAAGTAGATATCATTGACAAATTACGCATTTACCACACATTCCTGATTGACAGAGTGCTGCTTTGGTGTCAGCAATCCATCCGTCGAAGGTAATGCTTAGAGAGCAGTTAGGAAAGAACTGAACTCAGCAAGAATGAAGAATGGTGATACTTACAAGTCAAGATGGTGAGACACTTGGAAGGGTACATGCAGTGGTGATGCTTCCAAGTTCCTCCTACCCTTGTCCTTCTAGGACATTGATGTTGTATGTTTGGAAAACTAAGGTGCAGTGACGTTGGAGGAAGCAAATGTTTAAAGTGGTGGATGATGCCAATAAATCAGGTTGCCTTGACTCGATGGTGCCTTATTTCTTCAGTGTTATAGGAACTGCATTTATCCAGGCAAGTAGAAAGCACCCATATCACAACTGTGCCCCGTAGATGCACAGGCTCTGAGAATTCAGCACAGAATAGCCAGCTGTTAATCTGATCTTGTCACCACTGTACTTACACAGCTTCACTATCTGGTCAATGGTAACCAACTTGCCCTGCTTCCTGCACTCCTCCACCCAGAATGCAGTTTTTGGTTGGGGGGCGGGGGGGGAAGCTCAGTGATAATTATGGCAAGAGGTTCTCTTTTGTTGGGAATGGTTATTGACCTTTTAATGGTATGAATGTTACTCTTCATTTATCAGTTCAACCTGCCACCTTCAAGGGTTTTCATGTGGACAGATCCAACTCTCTCAGCTCTAAGTGTGGAAAACAAATTTAACAGATAATAACTTTTAAACAAAGGTTTAAGCATCATATTTGTCAATACAACGCTTCAACATTAACTCCTACAACAATAAGTCGACAGTTCCTTTTCCTATTCATTTGTGGGATGAGGGTGTCACTGGCTGGCCAGCATTTAGTGCCCGTCCCTAGCTGCCCTTGATAAGGTGGTGGTGAGCTGCCCTCTTGAACCACTACAGTCCACCAGGAGAGATTAACACAATGGAAAATGCTTGTTATTGTTCAACATCTATCATCAGATTCTCAGAATATCACTGCATGAGTTTGTCAAGGTCCTAATGTCCTAACCTCAAACATCTTCAGCTGCTTCATCAATGACATATCCTCTATCATAAAGTCAGAACAGAGGATAGATTGCGCAGTACTCATTATCATTCTCAATTGCTCAGATATTGAAACATTCTACGTCTAAATGCAGCATTTCACGTCATAATCTCACAGTGGTCATGAAATGGAGGTGACAAAGTCATTGGAGACACAGAGCTCAACCATGATGGTCTGGTCATCATGGTATGGACAGTAAGATGGATGAAATGGTCCCTTCCAAACTGTCAATTATATATGCTCATAACCACACTTGTCTTTCAAATTGTCATTATTAGTGACTTCTGGACTCCAAAGCATTGCGTCACTTACTTAACTCACTCAATGGTCAAGGAAAAGATGCACTTGCAAAACAAGAACAATCTCCAAATAAGTACAAATATTATTTTTCCAACTGCAACTGAAGTACAAAAAGCTATTTTACCTGCCCACTGCTTCTATATCAAAACAAAATCTCTTGTCTGTGGCATCGGATTTTTTTCTCGTGCAGGATTTAAGAATGAATGTGTCTTCATCCCCCTAACAAAAAAGAATACACACAAGGCTTAATTTATTTTAAAGAAAACATTCCATGCTTCATGGTAATCACATAGTCACATCATTAACATTTCAATGTCAAGAAAAAGAACAGGTCAAATTTATATGGCACTTGATCATGTCACTGAAGCATCACAAAACCCCTCTCACATATATTGTCTACTTACTATAATGGGAGTTTACATGTCAGCAATTTGTTATCATAGTACAAATTAATCCATTTCTCAAAGAAAATAATCAAAGTTACATCACTTTTTCAGCAAAATGTTGGGCCAGATATATTGTTGTAAAAATAAGAGCATGTTTACAACACACATTATTAATGAACATATCAACCAGCATGATTAAAAAAAAGTATGCCTTAAGTTTGGAATTTCCAGAATGTGATGGTTGATTCACATAATAAATTTACCATTGGTTTCACACAAACAATAATTTGCCTTTAGTTGTCATCACCTAATTATTCAGAAACTTACTAGCTTTACATTGTATTGGTCTACTAAGTTCATCAAGGGAACACAGATCTGGGGTATTGTACAGCGTGACAGTATCCATAAGACCATTTGACACAGGAGCAGAAATGAGGCTATTCGGCCCATCAAGTCTTTTCTGCATTCAATCATGGCTGATAAGTTCCTCAACCCCATTCTCCTGCTTTCTCCCTGTAACCCTTGATCCCCTCGATAATTAAGAACCTATCTACATCAGTCTTAAATGTACTCAATGACCTGGCCTCCACAGCCTTCTGTGGCAGTGAATTCCATAGATTCACCACGCTCTCGCTGAAGAAGTTTCTCCTTATCTCCGTATCTCCATCCCTCTGGGCCAGAAAGCCTAGGTCCCTTGTCCCACGTGTCTAAAGGTTTGTCATAACATATCTATGCAATAGATTAGAATTATTTAGAAATTTGTATCTTTTCATAAATAGTTTAAGAATCTTGCTGCAATGCAATAACAATCAGCTTTTCCAGTCAGAATGGGAACATTTTAAATTGCTCAATTTTATTTTAGCATATGAATCTAATGTGAAAATGTCAATTTAATTGTTCCCCTTACTTCTCCTTTCTATATCTCTTTTTCTTTCCTTCTGTACCTGATATGACTTAAATTCATCTAATCCATTGCACTCAACTTTTCAACAATTCTAGTTCCTTTCTGTGCTGTTAAATAAATGCTCTCACTTCCAGCTCATTTCAGTGCAGCAATTTCACAAGTTGACACAATGATCATGGAATCGTAGAATCCCTAGAGTGTGGAAGCAGGTTATTTGGCCCATTGAGTTCACACTCACCCTCCCGCCCGCCCCTTCCCTCCCGCCCGCCCCTTCCCTCTAAGACTGCTTTTCCCATGACTAACCCATTTAGTCTGCACGCCCCTGGGCGCTATGAGCAATTTTAAAATGGCCAATCCACTCAAATCTGCACATCTTTGGACTGTGGGAGGAAACTGGAACACACAGAAGAAACCCACACAGACATGGGGAGAACGTGCAAACTCCACACTCGCAGTCACCTGAGGGTAGAATCCAACCTGGGTTCCTGGCACTGAGAAGCAGCATGCTAACCACTGAGCTGCCGTGCTGGCCCTCTACTTAGAAGAATGTTTGACTAATGCCATGTGCAAAGGATTCCTCAATCCAGGAAAATCTGACTTATTTCTGTACGTCTGCTCCATCAAGACCATATCAGAATTTGCATGATGAATAAATATAGCAATAATAGTAATGACTTGCATTATTTCATAATTTTGATGCAGTAAATATCATGAAGAATGTTGAAAAGAATATTACAGAAAAAAATTCAACTTTAAGTCATCTATGGAGAATCTGGATTAATGCACCTGAGCTTGGCCACACAAACTGAACTCATTTAACTTTCCTTTTGCTCTCAACAATCAACAAAGCATATTCATGATGTAAACAGTCTTTTGATAAGTCAACTTGCAAAATGGCAATTGTGGTGCATTACATTATGACCAAAATCTTTATTTTTAAAAGAGGTAAGTTTTAAGTCCCAGCTTGAAGGTTGGGAAACAATGTTGATAAAGATTCAGCAAAGGCAATTGCAGAGCATAGGGCTTAGGCAGCACATTAGTGAGTTAATGGAAAACTGAATGCCTCCTGCCTCCAAATCCATCTTCACCTCCACATGTGACTGGAAATTCATGCTCATTTCCCTTGCTATGTAATTACCGGCTTACATTTTTAGCAGCTTGCCATGCAAACTATTTGAAAACCTAAAGTACAAACAGACAAGTTGCTGGTGGCTGAAAAATTAAACAAAATAAAGACAGAAGTCAAAGGTGGCAAGATAAAGCTAACCCTATTGGAAAAGATGCCAATGAGAATACACATTGAGTCATTAGTATTTCTTAGGTTCCAATTGAAATCCATCATTTTATTATTATCCACAGCATTTCTTTTGTGGATCCAAATATATCTTCCTCAGAAATCATCTAATACAGTCTTGATGGAGCAGACATACAGAAACTATACGGTCAGATTTTCCTGAAGTGGGAAATCCCATGTACATGCTGTTAGTCAAACATTTTTCTACATATGCCAGCAGTTAAGCTGTACTTCTACAGCTTGTGAAGAATGCAAAGCTAAAGAAAGTAACTATTAGAGTGCGTATGAACAAATTTTCAATGCAGCATCTCAATCATTCTTCAAAATCTTTAAACTTTAGCTCTACAGTCAGTTTTGAAGGTAAGATGAAAAACAGCAAAGTGCAAACAATTTTAATTTAAATACTTACAATTTTTCCACCTGACCTCTGATCAAACTGCACCATGGTAAACCTCTTTGTCTCCTTTTTGTACGAACAGTAATGTTTCACACAACTTGAGCCAAAAGGGCCTGTTCCTAAAACGCACAAAATATATTTATATGTTATACTATTCACCAAGATAGTTAACACATTGCAATAATAAAACCATTTACCTTCAGGCACTGCGCAAATATGTACTTTTAGAAAAGTTTTTTCATGAGTTGTGACGGTTGACTAACTTGAGAATACAAACAGCTGAATTGCTGAAGAAGCCAAACTTGCTTTGCCTAAAAGCACAATGGACAATGTACGGCAGCTATTTGATGAACACAGAGGATTCGTTAGGAACAATTCCCACTGTTTTCAACAGACAACCCCTGTCTTTCCTTCATCAAAAACCATGTACGCAGGTCCAGCTGCATCACATCCACAACATAACATAATGCATTTTCTATGTGCAGTTCTTGTACCCCAAAATCGGATCAGTGCGTAAATGTTAACCAGAGTTTTAGAAAGACACAAAGGCAGTAAAATTTGAATTTTATTTTGAAACAGGCTCTAGAATGTTTTTTAGGTACTACTTTGAGAACTATATTCTTTCCACTGAAGTGAATGGGACTTTTTTGTTGACAGGTGTTGAGTAATGTCAGCAAGATTTGCCTACAGTTCAAAAAATAATCATCCCGTGAAGACTGATATCATCAATGAAAAGCTGACTCCTGTCCCAATTTTAGACATCATTTGCTAAAAGTGACATTGCAACTGCTTCTATTTGTAAAATCTTCAATTTGTTTCTATTGTCTCATTGTTGTACAAGCAAGCTAGCTGTTGGAACCATACCATCAAACAATTATACACAGTATCCCAATAAATCAAATCAGTAAACTGGTAGATTGCAGAATGAACTTAGGAAAGTCAATTTAAGAACACAGTCAGACAACAAACAAGGCTACACAACAGAGTAACAATTTGGAAAATTGGTTGGAATAGGTCGGAAAAGAAAGAACATTCAGCAAAAGTAGTAAGATGTTGGTAACTAAGATGATACCCAAGAAAACAGAAAAAAGCATTGTAGAACACATCTAACGTAAGCTGTTTTTGAGCGAATAACATTGATGGAGGCTCCATGGATCTCAAGATGCCTGATCAGGAGTTCATGCCTGTGTCACCTAGTACAGATGCACAAGGAAGCCAGCAGCACTTAGCAGGCTCTCCTCCTATATGGTGGAGGATTTTCTGGTTGTAGTGGCAGGAAATAGCTCTCAAGTGATTAATTAAGAGCCATATTTTATCTTCAGGCGAGAAGACCTTTCTCAATTTTCTGTGCCCCAGTGAAATAATCAGAGTTGGGAAGGTGACAATCGCTCCACGGCCTGCCTTCCCTCTCAGTTGTAATGCATCTGCCTTCTGTCATCTCAGCACCAGCTCCCAGGGGTCAGATTAAATTTCAGCTGTGCTTGCAGATAGATGATCAAGGTTCAGAATGACAAGAGGCTGAAGACACTGGTAGTAGAACTTTATAGACCCCATAACGATTGTAACAAAGTCAGCCATAGAATAGAGTTTCCTGGTTGGAGGTGTTAATCTGGTCCAATCAGGGAACCCTGGGTGACACAGAAAAAAGGGTCAGTGTTAGAGACACTGACACTTTAATGCCTAACTCTGTTTCAGGCAGCACTATAGTCAAGTCACTTTAGTTAGGCCCCATTTAGAATACTGTGTCCAATTTTGGGCCCCACACCGCAGGAAGGACATACTAGCCCTGGAGCGTGTCCAGTGGAGATTCACACAGATGATCACTGGAATGGTAGGTTTAATGTATGATGAACGGCTAAGTATCCTGGGATTGTACTCATTAGAGTTTAGAAGGTTGACGGGAGATCTAATAGAAACTTACAAGATAATGTATGGTTTAGAATGGGTGGACGCTAGGATGTTGTTTCCGTTAGGCGGGGAGACTAGGACCCATGGGCACAGCCTTCAAATTAGAGGGGGTAAATTTAAAACTGAAATGAGATGACATTTCTTCAGCCAGAGAGTGGTTGGCTTGTGGAATTCATGGCCGCAGAGTGCAGTGGAGGCCAGGACGTTGGATGCCTTCAAGGCAGAGATCAACAAATTCTTGATCTCAGAAGGAATCAAGGGCTACAGGGAGAATGCAGGGAAGTGGTGTTGAAATGCCCATCAGCCATGATTTAAATGGTGGAGTGGACTTGATGGGCCGAATGGCCTTACTTCCACTCCTATGTCTTATGGTCTTATGGTCTTAAGGACCATTCATGTGTAAATAATGGGATACTGGCATCTGTGGAGTTATTTCAGACCCTTCCCACTCAGTAGTTGCAATGTTAGGTACATTATTAATTAGCAATGCAGAGGTACATTTAACGAGGATTCCACAATGATCATTGCCTAGACTAGATAAACCAAATTTACAATCATAGAGCAGAGGATAAGTTAATGGCATGTGATCAAATTAGTTTTTTAACATTGATTCAGAAAAATATCAGGGAACAAGCTATTTCAGATTTTTTACAGTGCAAACAGACAGTACTAATTAATAATAAAATGTGAGGCTGGATGAACACAGCAGGCCCAGCAGCATCTCAGGAGCACAAAAGCTGACGTTTTGGGCCTAGACCCTTCATCAGAGAGGGGGATGGGGTGAGGGTTCTGGAATAAATAGGGAGAGGGGGGGAGGCGGACCGAAGATGGAAAGAAAAGAAGATAGGTGGAGAGGAGAGTACAGGTGGGGAGGTAGGGAGGGGATAGGGCAGTCCAGGGAAGACGGACAGGTCAAGGCAGTGGGATGAGGTTGGTAGGTAGGAGATGGAGGTGTGGCTTGGGGTGGGAGGA
This sequence comes from Stegostoma tigrinum, assembly GCF_030684315.1. Lineage (NCBI taxonomy): Eukaryota > Metazoa > Chordata > Chondrichthyes > Orectolobiformes > Stegostomatidae > Stegostoma > Stegostoma tigrinum. The sequence goes on along the minus strand of NC_081354.1, from coordinate 48,708,327 downwards.
AGGGATGGGTGAGAGGAAGAACAGGTTAGGGAAGCAGAGACAGGTTGGACTGGTTTTGGGATGCAGTGGGTGGAGGGGAAGAGCTGGGCTGGTTGTGTGGTGCAGTGGGGGGAGGGGACGAACTGGGCTGGTTTTGGGATGCGGTGGGGGAAGGGGAGATTTTGAAGCTGGTGAAGTCCACATTGATACCATTGGGCTGCAGGGTTCCCAAGCGGAATATGAGTTGCTGTTCCTGCAACCTTCGGGTGGCATCATTGTGGCACTGCAGAAGGCCAACGATGGACATGTCATCTAAAGAATGGGAGGGGGAGTGGAAATGGTTTGCGACTGGGAGGTGCAGTTGTTTATTGCGAACTGAGCGGAGGTGTTCTGCAAAGCGGTCCCCAAGCCTCCGCTTGGTTTCCCCAAAGTAGAGGAAGCCACACCGGGTACAATGGATGCAGTATACCACATTGGCAGATGTGTAGGTGAATCTCTGCTTAATATGGAAAGTCATCTTGGGACCTGGGATAGGGGTGAGGGAGGAGGTGTGAGGGCAAGTGTAGCATTTCCTGCAGTTGCAGGGGAAGCTGCCGGGTGTGGTGGGGTTGAGGGCAGTGTGGAGCGAACAAGGGAGTCACGGAGAGAGTGGTCTCTCCGGAAAGCAGACAAGGGTGGGGATGGAAAAATGTCTTGGGTGATGGGGTCGGATTGTAGATGGCAGAAGTGTCAGAGGATGATGCGTTGTATCCAGAGGTTGGTGGGGTCCTGTGTGAGAATGAGGGGGATCCTCTTTGGCAGTTGTGGTGGGGGCGCGTGTGAGGGCTGTGTTGCGGGAAATGCGGGGGACGCGGTCAAGAGCGTTCTCAACCACTGTGGGGGGAAAAGTCACTAGTACTAATTAATAATCTGGCAGGGAAGGAGCCCCTCAGGAACAGTGATCATAAGGGGATAGAACTGGAGCTGTGATCATAATATGATAGAACTTTATAATCAAATTTGAAACAGGCTTAAGAAAATCTAGGGTCTTTCTCTGAATAAAGCAAATGATATAGGTCAGAGGGACAAATGGTCAAGGTAGTTTGAAAGATCACATTAAAAGAAGGTGGACAAGCTATTGTAAACACTTAAAGAAGTCATTCATAACGAATGACAAACATCATACCTCTTATGGAGCAAAAACACAGTTGGAAAATTGACCCAATCGTTGTTAATAAAAGGAATTAAGCAAAGCATTAGATTAAAGAAAGAGGCTTATATTTTGTCCATACATCCAGTCAACTTGAATGTTGTGAGGGCTTTAGAACTCAGCAAGATATGCTGCAAAATTGAATTTTAAAAAATAAGAGTAAACCAGCAAGATACAACAAAACAGATTGTAAAAGCTTTCAGATGCAATATAAAAAGGAAAAGATGAGCAGAGGTAAACGTGGGTCCCTTAGAGGCAGACATAGAATTTATAATCAGGAATAAGGAATTGAAAAAAGTATTAACCAAGTGCTGTGCATCAACCTTCATTGAACATAATGCAAAGAAAATTCCAAAAACAATAAAGAAATCAAAAAGGTCTAATGAGAATAAGGGACCAGCATGTAGTTTCCTGCAAACTGTTTCCCTCTGTCTTTGAGTAAAGGAATTACTTTCACTAGAGTTTAGAAGACTAAGGTTACTTCACTGAAAAGGAGTCTAAGAAAGGGAGAATGTGGAAAAGATGTTTCCTCTTATGGAATAATCTAGAATTAGGGTTTAAAAATAGTGGATCACGTGCTTAAGAAGGGATGAGGAGAATTTTTTTTTCCCCTCACAGAATGTCTTAATATTTTAAACTCTCTTTCTCAAAAGCCAGTGAAAGCCAGGACTGTTAATATTTATAATGCAGAGGTGGATAGCTCCTGATAAGGAACTGAATGGTTATTGAAGCTGTTCAACTGATAGGAACATTTGCCTGCTCTATCTGGTGTGTTTATGTTGCTAGTTTAATGATCCTGGAGACTAAAATTCTAAATAAGTCCATATCTCGTGACCAACGAAGCTTCTTCCAGCTAAAACATGTTTCCAACTTGTATCGTTGTTAACCCTACTAATGTACTTCAAATTCTGATGGGGGAGGGGGGAGGCAAAGAAGTAAAATATGCAGGGAATCAAAGCTCTGCTCCGTTTTTTTTAAAACTGCCTCCATAAATATTATTCACTTGAAAACTGCTGATTTTAAGTGAAATCTACCATCCAAAATGATTTAACAAACATACATACTTTTTTCATGCAGATAAAGGTAACCCTCTGCAGTAAATGTGGTTGTTCTTGGCAACTCATGGGGGTTTTTCTTAATTTTATTCATTAGTTCCTCTACTTCTGACCTAGCACCCTCAAATCGATTTCTTGCCTGTAAAACAGAGCAATGTAAAGTTTTTGACAAAACACAATCTGTGAAAGAGCATGAAGCATCAACATTGACTGGTTACATTTCATTGCCACTTGTGGAACCTTGTTGTGGTACTTCTTACAACAGTAATAAGTACTGATACATTAATCTCAAAAGCAGTAGCAGTTTAGGCCCACACAAACTTTGAAAAGTTTAAAAATCTCAGATCTGACCCCACTTGCTGATTTATTGGAGGCTGCACTAAGGACTGACAGTCAACTCACTCACAGGAGGCAATGTAAGTATTTTGATGAGGCTAGCAGTCTCTGATTTAACTTGCTTTGTGGGCATAGCCTCAGCAGACTAGGTTCCTCAGCCAACCAAAAACTCTGCAGCTGAGAAAGGGGAGGAACAGGTTGAGAGAGAAGGTTAGAAATTCACACCAACCCAGGAAAAGAAAGAGAATTTTGGCTTTCAACCAGACTCTTCCAAGTTCTCCCCAAACTGCCTTCTCTCTTCCCCTAACCCAGCCTTTGGAACTGGGCAGTTTCATGAGGGTGAGGCATTAAATCCACGCCCCGTTCACTGTAACAGCTGCAGGTTCCCCTCCTGTTCCCTGCTCAACTGAAACCAAGTCTGACAATCAGGCTGATTTACAGACAGATAACCTACAAAATAAATATAATGCACATATGTTGTAGAGTGAGAATAACACAGTTGGCAGGGTCAATTGAACTTGTGGGTTTTCCAACAGTTCTTCCTACAATTCCACTTCCTCCTTCCCCAAACACCGAACAAATCCCCTCCCCTCCCATCCATGAGCAGTTCCTGCCAAGATCACAGTCAATGTGTTAAAATGTTGTCAATCCAGCTTCCAGGAAAAGAATGCTGGGAGTACATATGGGCATCTAGTGTGCCACCCCCTTCTAATTGCAGCCTGCACCTGAAAACAGCAGGCCCAATTACAGTGCTATAGAGTCACTGTTGAGATAGCAAGGACCCTGACAGCCTGCAGCAGGTAGACAAGAAAACACTTTTAATAAATTCCAGTGGGAAGAATCAAAAGATAAAATTTTTGGCTGTAAGCATTACAGCTATGGGAATTGATGCCCCCTCGCTCTTTGTTTAAAGTTTCTTGACCGCTTTGTCAGGCAGACACTGGTGAGAGGCCATCTTGCTCACAGTCTCCTTACACTGTTGCAAATTCTAAAGGAAGTAGCCTATGCCAATAGCCCTTAGTAGATACTTTGCATATTTAAAGTCGGTTGTCTATTTCTTTGGGACAGATAGCTTGCAAGATTCTGAGTGAAGTCATCTGCAAGATTGTCTCAGCTGGACCTCCTGTAATTTTATCACATCCCCTTTGACACCTTCAGTGCCACTTCCTGGGGCCAATATGTCAAGAGAATTTAATTAATTGATTGCTTTGAGACATAATAAAATGCTTTGAGACAGCCTGTGCTCATGAATAAAGCATATAGGTGTGAAAGTCCTGTATTTCTTTCATTTTCTTGACTGACGTACTGTATATATCAAAAATTAGAGAAGAGGTTATTCCAAGCAAGATGATAAAACTTGCAAGAGATAATGGGAACTGCAGATGCTGGAGATTCCAAGATAATAAAATGTGAGGCTGGATGAACACAGCAGGCCAAGCAGCATCCCACTTCCTACAGACTAAGGGGGTGGCCATGGGCACCCGCATGGGCCCCAGCTATGCCTGCCTCTTTGTAGGTTACGTGGAACAGTCCCTCTTCCGCACCTACACAGGCCCCAAACCCCACCTCTTCCTCCGGTACATTGATGACTGTATCGGCGCTGCCTCTTGCTCCCCAGAGGAGCTCGAACAGTTCATCCACTTCACCAACACCTTCCACCCCAACCTTCAGTTCACCTGGGCCATCTCCAGCACATCCCTCACCTTCCTGGACCTCTCAGTCTCCATCTCAGGCAACCAGCTTGTAACTGATGTCCATTTCAAGCCCACCGACTCCCACAGCTACCTAGAATACACCTCCTCCCACCCACCCTCCTGCAAAAATTCCATCCCCTATTCCCAATTCCTCCGCCTCCGCCGCATCTGCTCCCACGATAAGACATTCCACTCCCGCACATCCCAGATGTCCAAGTTCTTTAAGGACCGCAACTTTCCCCCCACGGTGATTGAGAACGCCCTTGACCGCATCTCCCGCATTTCCCGCGACACATCCCTCACACCCCGCCCCCGCCACAACCGCCCCAAGAGGATCCCCCTCGTTCTCACACACCACCCTACCAACCTCCGGATACAACGCATTATCCTCCGACACTTCCGCCATTTACAATCCGACCCCACCACCCAAGACATTTTTCCATCCCCTCCCCTGTCTGCTTTCCGGAGAGACCACTCTCTCCGTGACTCCCTTGTTCGCTCCACACTGCCCTCCAACCCCACCACACCCGGCACCTTCCCCTGCAACCGCAGGAAATGCTACACTTGTCCCCACACCTCCTCCCTCACCCCCATCCCAGGCCCCAAGATGACATTCCACATTGGCAGATGTGTAGGTGAACCTTTGCTTAATGTGGTATACTGCATCCACTGTACCCGGTGCGGCTTCCTCTACATTGGGGAAACCAAGCGGAGGCTTGGGGACCGCTTTGCAGAACACCTCCGCTCAGTTCGCAACAAACAACTGCACCTCCCAGTCGCAAACCATTTCCACTCTCCCTCCCATTCTCTTGATGACATGTCCATCATGGGCCTCCTGCACTGCCACAATGATGCCACCCGAAGGTTGCAGGAACAGCAACTCATATTCCGCCTGGGAACCCTGCAGCCATATGGTATCAATGTGGACTTCACCAGTTTCAAAATCTCCCCTTCCCCTACTGCATCCCTAAACCAGCCCAGTGCATCCCCTCCCCCCACTGCACCACACAACCAGCCCAGCTCTTCCCCCCCACCCACTGCATCCCAAAACCAGTCCAACCTGTCTCTGCCTCCCTAACCGGTTCTTCCTCTCACCCATCCCTTCCTCCCACCCCAAGCCGCACCCCCAGCTACCTACTAACCTCATCCCACCTCCTTGACCTGTCCGTCTTCCCTGGACTGACCTATCCCCTCCCTACCTCCCCACCTACACCCTCTCCACCTATCTTCTTTACTCTCCATCTTCGGTCCGCCTCCCCCTCTCTCCCTATTTATTCCAGTTCCCTCCCCCCATCCCCCTCTCTGATGAAGGGTCTAGGCCCGAAACGTCAGCTTTTGTGCTCCTGAGATGCTGCTTGGCCTGCTGTGTTCATCCAGCCTCACATTTTATTATCTGATAAAACTTGCAACTCCAGTTGGTGATTTAATACTACTTGGACAGAAGATGGCAGCACCTGAGCTACTTGCACTAGTGTGCATATTAAACTGCAGCATTAGTATCACTATTAAAGCTTTATGAAAACAGGAACATTTTTTGCAAATATTCATGAAACACATTGCAAAGTAAGTGTTCATGTTCTGTGACAAAGTTTAGTGTGGTTCAATTTGAAAATTAATTGTCACTTGATTATTTGAAAAATACCCAAGGCATTTTAATAATCAAGAGCAAAATTAAGCACTGCAAAATTCTGACTACACTGAAAATATCTACGTAAATATTAGTGATTACTCAATAATTCACAATTAATTTTTTGCTGGCAGCAAACAGTTACATTGCATGGAACAAGTTGAAAAATTTGATGGGCATTATCTGTTACTTTGTATTAACTAGTAACTGCTCAGGCTGTAGACTTGCTCACCGAGCCAGTGTGTTTGATTGCAGATGTGTCGTCACCCTGCCAGGTAACATTGTCAGTATGCCTCTGATGAAGCGCTGGTGTTCTGTCCCGCTTATTATTTATATGCCTCAGTTTGCTGGGGTGGTTGGCATCACTTCCAGTTCTTAATATGGAATTCCGACAGTGTGGAAACAGGCCCTTCGGCCCAACAAGTCCACACTGACCCCTGGAGCTTCCCACCCAGACTCCCTATAAACCACTTGAACTACATATCCCTGAACACTACAGGCAATTTAGCACGGCCAATCCACCTAGTCTGTACATTTTTGGACTGTGGGAGGAAACCCATGCAGACAAGGGGTGAATATGTAAACTCCACACAGACAGTCGCCTGAGGGTGGAATTGACCCCGGGTCCCTAGTGCTGTGAGCAGCAGTGCAAACCAACGAGCCACCTTGCAATCATACAATGTAGATCCATTTATGCTCAGCTTTCCAAATGAAAAACAATGCTTACATTTTGTATGTTTAGGTGTAGGTCTGTTTTGTAGTGGTCAAAATCTTTGGCCAACTCATAGCCTTGATGGTAGAAGGTGAAAAGCATCTGGAAAAAAGACAACATCTGAAAGAGAAAAAAAAAGTCAAGTTTTTATTTGATATTTACATTTCGCTGGGAAGAGGAGCTGGAGCACTTATTCTCTTTAAAGGGACTACAGTAATGTTACTGGTCAAATAATCCAGGTCTTGACAGATGAATGCAGAAAGGATGTTTTCTCTTGTGGGTGTCCAGAACTAAAGGACACTGATACAAAATTAGTCATCACTTTTTAGGACACAGAAGAGCAGAAAAGTTCTCCCTCAGCAGGTTTGGAATACTGTCCCTCAGAACACAAAAGAGAAGGTAGTGAAGAAAAGCCATAATTAGACTTGAAATATTAACTCGATTTCTCTCTCCAAAGATGCTGCCATACCAGATGAGTTTCTTCTCCCTTTGTTTTTTTTAATTTCAGAATTTCAGCATTCACAGTATTTTATTTTTATTTGAATGACAAGGAAACTTCTTGCTGATTACCAACTTCTGCTCTCCCTCAAAACGATGAATCTGTATATTACTTCTTGTTGATTACAACTTTTGAAAAACATCAAGGATGATAACGGCACAGCCAGTATGCTGGGTGCAGGCATTCTGTGATCAAGATTGGCTTGGTGGCAATACTAATGACTGAGCTGGCTGAGTCTTGAAGAACATATCTAACACAGTCAGCTTGAAGGTACATGAGGGAGGAAATGCACTTGTCATATCTGTCCATAATAGCACTGGAACAAGTGACCACTGAACAGGCCTGTGACAGCAGCATAATTCTATTCAAACACAAACTATAACCTCATGGCTCAGCACCTCCACCTCTCTACCATTATCAAGTCAGAGGATGATCTCTCGTTTAATAAAGAGTACAAAGGTGACAAGAGCAACACCGGGCATATCTAAAAATGAGCTGCCAAATTGGCAAACACATGGCTACAAGAATGTTAAAACAGAGAAAACTGTAAGCAATGAACTGAATAAAGCAATCCCAGAACCAGATCAGGTAAAAGATCTGCAGTCTTGTTACATTCCGTTGTACATGGTGATGGACAATTCAACAAATAACAAAAGAGAATGGTCTACAAGCATGCTGACTCATAATAAAAGGGGAGCCCAGTACATCAGTTCAAAGAAAAAGGTTGAAATGTTTGCAACAATCTTTAGCCATAACTGCATTGTGGATGATCCATCTCAGCCTCCACCTAAGGTCTCCAACATTGCATTCATCAGCCAATACAATTCACTTCACACGACATAAAAATAACCACTGGATTCAGTAAACACTTCAGGCTTTCACAACTATCCAGTGGTCGCACTGAAATATATGCTCCAAAACTAGCTGCACCCATCGCCAAGGTGTTTCAGTACAGCTACAATACTAACAGCTAACAAACAATGTGGAAAGTTGCACAAGTCTGTCCAAAAGAAGAGTGTAATCCCAATAATTATCACACCATCTGAAAATTATCAAAGCAATAGATGATGTAATGACCCAACTTGTTTTCGGAAGCATGTGTTTTCTTTTTGTGTGATGTCCCTACAAGGCTAAAGTTGCTGATAAGCATTCTCAGAAAAGATGACTGCATCCTGTTTATTATATTGCTAGGTTCATGTGACTTTGGGTGTTCATGGGGTTGAATGCTTGAGAAGCAAGGGGCAAATAGAAAGGTAACTGCAATGGAGTTGAGTAATTCAGTCAATGTTACCTGTTTGGAATTAAGAACACACTGTGCATTTCTGTGAAGAGCAAGGTTCTCTCAAAATGGGACAGCTTCTGCTTGGCAGCCTTCAAACAGATATTGATGTTGAAACAGATCCTTGAGAATATAGCAGAAAATGCAGTCATTCAACTATTTTCCAGATGGGCAGCACGGTGGCTCAGTGGTTTGCACAAGGACTCAGGTTCAATTCCAGCCATGGTGACTGTCTGTGTGAAGTTTGCACATTCTCCCCGTGTCTGCGTGGGTTTCTTCCGGGTGGTCAAGTTTCCTCCCACAGCCCAAAGATGTGCAGGCTAGATGGATTAGCCATGCTAAATTGCACATAATGTCCAGGGATGTTTAGGTTAGGTGGGTTAGACATAGGAAATTGGGGGAAGGGGAATGGGTCTGGGTGGGATGCTCTTCGGAGGGGCAGCGTGGACTTGTTGGGCTGAGGGGCCTGTTTCCACTCTGCAAGGATTCTATGAGCTCCTTTTTAAAAAAACAGAAGAATGTGAAGAGAATAGCAAGGTGACTGGATTGTGATTGGACAAGAACCACTGCTAACGTCTCAGTGTCATCATTGTCCACCAGGTCATTTAAAGGAGTCAGAGAAGGTTGTGTCTCAAGAATCTGTATTATTATGTACGATGGCCTGATTGCGAGAGGTTCATAGACACACCCTCAGTCATTGGTAAATGTGTCTGTGGGGCTTCAGGCAGAACACAGCTGCTGCTATATGCCACTCAGTAGGCAAAGCGATTGGATGGGAAATGGGAAATCTACTAAATAGACGTCATTTGAAAGATTGAGAGACTGCAGGTAGCTCTACATTTGTTTGGAAAGCAAAGTGTGTGCTTCCAACAGTATTAAGCTTTGTTAAACTACTGAGCCATTTAAAACAAAATTTACCTCTTTTCTTGTTATTCCCTTCACTTGTTTATTAATGTTCAATGTATGTTCATTTTAGTTTGTTTATTATGACAAAAGTTTCAGGTAGTGAAATCTTGTCCAGCGATTTTCTCTGTTTTCTTTGAACAGTATTAGCCTTTAGAGGGATTGTAACTCACACGAGTTCCAGTATCCCTGCTGTGCTAGTCAGTAGGTGGACTGACCTTCTTCAAAACATTTTATTCAGTTCTCAGGAAGTTTCTGAAATGACTTACCAATGATAAAGCCGCTGATTTTTCCTCCCCCTTGTCAAGTTTGAACTAATTTCCCAGAATATATAGGAGGCTGCAGGATGCTCCTCTATAACTAGAGACCAACTCTCTCCTCCATTAGGTTGTAGTTGCTTGTAAAGTCAAGAAACTGTCCATCTCTCTTCAAGACAGAGAGGTTTTGCCATCTATGACAATCATTGTAGGGAAGTCTTCAGTCTGATCTCAAACATAGCACCCAGTGGCCTCTTCTCTATGCCAACAAGGAACACATAAGCCTCATGTCTTGGTAAAAATGTTAATTAGCTACCCTTGAATCCAACTTCCTTTCATCTCAGAAGTAAACAGTTCACAACACAACTGTTTACAATGCAGTATCTGCAATAGATTTTACAATCTTTAGGAGACTCAGAATCTACCCATGATAACTTGAGACTGCTCCCATCGTATCCAAATGTAGGTACTTTATATCTTCTCAGTAATATACCTTCCTTTTATCGCTAACAATTAAAATACCCAGACTTACTACTAGACAGACCTGGAGAACAGGTCATATACTCACTTCATTTACCCTCAGTTAAAGCAACAGTTCTAAAATATAATAGTTGTACTAATCATAGCTGTAAAACAATTAATTTAGTTTGATAAACTTTAGCACTGCTGACTGATGGTGATTCATTTGGTTTTGGCCACTGGCTATAACGAATTCAAACATAAGAAATTCCTGATCATGCTGTTTCTGCTGCTCTGCATTCAGAAATTTGCTCGCTTCGCTTTAAAGCCACACAATAAACTACCCCCAGGCTTTCTTTTGGTGCTAGCATCAGAGCTTTTACCTTTTTAAGACTGGTTCTGAATCATTCTGCTCAGGTCTGTACTTCAGATTTCCAGCTCCTGCAGTCTGTAAAGTTTTTTTTTAAAAAGTCCAAGTCACTACAAACATGGGTTACCCAACCAAACACCTAAAATGCTCTTAAGGACAATTTAATTCACTCATCCTAATTAAATACAGGATCAATTTTCTGCCAAATAATGTCGTCTTTATCAGATTGTTTTTTAAAGAAACCATTGAAGTTGTTTTAATATTTCAACAAGTTTAATTTTATTTTATCCAGTTCATAATTCTCCCAGTCACCTTCTGTTTCTCCATATTTCATTGAACTTGAATTTTGTCATTTCATTTTGGTAAAAGTTGCCATTGTTTCTTCCCAACATGCATTCAAGAGCATGTATTCATTCCTCCAGCTCTACTGTGATAGCACCAGGTTCAGTTTTCGCACTTTCAATCAAAGCAGGCCTTTCACACTCAGATGAACCACAATAGATAAAAGTATGCAGAGAGAAGACTTCCAATGTATTGGTCACAATGTACAATGATTCAAGGATTGAGACTTACAGAAGTGGAATAACAAAATAAGTTCATAAAATGAAAATTTTGACGATACAAATGTCGAACCTCAAAGAAGGTAAAAGGAGTAAAAATGTTGAAAAGAATAAATGGAAGAACAAAGCCTAATTAATAAGCTTCACCAGAAATATATTTCACTCAGACAGAAAAACAACCATAGATGGCAAATGAACTGGAGTGTAAACTGAACCAAATAAGTACCAAGATATGAAAAGTAGGAATAAGAGGAGGAAAAGATAAACTTAGGAAAGAAATTAAAACAATTCAGCATTAAGAAACAAAAAAATTACAAAATTATATAATCATTTATTCCTTGATAATGTAAAAGCAAGCGAAAAGAGGTAAATCTAATTAAATAATTACTTTAGCTCAGTGTTCACTAACAAGATAACAAAATAGGCACTTCACTAAAGGATAAGCTTAAAAAGAATGACAACATAGTTGATATTGAAAGGGAGAAAATAGTTATTAAACCAAAAGTTAAAAAGAGATTAAAGCCTTGGAATGCATTTTTAAATTCATTCATGGAATGTAACCACTGCTAGTAAGGCCAACATTTTTTACTCATCCTTAACTGCCCTTGAGCAAATGATGGCAAACTGCATATAATGGAATAGCTTGGTAAACTGATTCAAAGGACAGTCAGAACTCACCACATTGCTAAACATCATATGCAGGTCAGATTTGGTCAATATGGCAGATTTACCCCTCCAAACGACATTCATGGGGCCTTTACAACAATCAAGTGGCATCATTGTTAATTATTGTTAACCAGTATTTATTGCAGATTTTAATGAATTTATTGAATTTTAATTCTGGTTTCTGTTATGGTTGAACTCATGGCTTCTGCAGTGATAGTCAAGTCTTTTGAACGAGTTACAGCAATATTATTGCTATGCTGTCATCCCTATAGTGGGACTTTCTTCTTACTAGCAAAATCCAATCCAACATCCTTAAATAAAGAGAAACTGCTGAAGAAAATCAGCGGATCTGGCAGCATCTGTAGAGAGAAAACAGGGTTAATGTTTTGAGTCCAGTGATCCTTTTTCACAGCCTTCTTGACAAAGGGTCACTGGACTCAAAACCTTAAACTCTGCTGTCTCTCTACTAATGCAGCCAGACTTGCTGAGTTTCTCCAGCAGCTTCTGTTTTTGTTTCAGATTTCCAGTATCCATGGTTCTTTGCTCTATCCTTCAATAAAGACTGGGCATTGGGGCACTATGGCTAGAGCTAGTGACTTCCACCATCACTTTGTTACCTGCAATAATGCATCAGTTCATTCAGCAAAACAGAACCCTGATTTAGATCAAACATTGGAATTAGGATTAAAATGACTTCCAGAATTAAAGAAGTCCATGTTGACAGTTTTAGGGGACAGGAAAAGATTATTACACTATTGATTTCAGTACAAACTGCATGGATTTTAAAAAAGAAACTAATCAAAAATTTTATACCCAAGTATAATTTTTTACTTACAGGCTCCACAAATTCAAACTTCTTCCGCTCTTGAATTTCTTGCACCTTACACACATACTCCAATGACAGCTCATAGTAGTGTTGTCGAATCTGCTCTAGCTGACTATCTGCCTAAAAAGCAGAAAGATACTTTGAAATGTTATTTTAGTTGAATTATGGTATGGAAAATATATGCTATATTTGCACAAGCTAGAATATTTCTGGCTATACTTCCATTTTACAGGCTTGAGTGAAAATGCAGGCTAACCAAGGGAACGCTGCATTGTCAGATGGAATGATGGAACAAGGCCCTTTCTGCCTTCTTGGATAGATGTAAAAGGTCTCGCGACATTATTTCACAGAAGAGCTAGACAGTCCACGCCAAAATTTATCCTTTAACTAACAACATTAAAATAGATTTTCTAGTCATTATCACTTTGCTGTTTGAGAGATCCTGTGCAAAAACTGGTGGAAATATTTTCCAACTTACAAGTGTTTACTTACATAGTAATGCACTGACTGTAAAGCGGTATGGGAAATCCTGAAGTAACGATAAGTATAACAAACTTTATACATGTTTGTAGCAATATTTTAGGCCAAACGTTTGGGTCACCTTTTACATGGGCAACGTTCTCAAGGGGTTAATATACAGGCTTGATTTAGGCCCAAGCAAAGTCCAAAATAAATAGAATAAAATAATAACCAACAATGCTAGGTAATGTATATTAATGCTAATTTACTTCAACTTTTCAAACTGCGTACATGTCATCCAAACCAATATAAATGCACAACAAATTAACTACAACACATTGTTGAAATTCTTCAAAATTAATTTGATCACCATCAAAATGACTGATTAATTTGTCTCAACTACCTCATTGTATAGCATAAGAATTCTCTTACTCTTCATTTTTTGTAACATTGATATCACCATTCTACAAGTAATCACCTTTGGTACTGTCACTATATTGTATTAGAACATAGATTTCAGACCAGTCAGGCTTGTACCTTTAAGAAAGTTACGGACATGATGTTCTGACATAAAACTACAGGTATTTCTCCTATAACACAATCGTTGTGTTCTTGTGCGACCTCATGCTATAGAAAATCATGTTCTTGGGAAATTGATAGAGAAAAATCGCTACACCTATATTGCAGAAAATTGCCGTTATCCAAACAGCATCCACTATTCAATCACGTTATAGGCGATTCGTGTTAACGAAGCATAAATACTTGGTACTAGCATCATCTTTAGTCACTGTGTCTGTAATGGAGTCTGTTAAGTTCATGCAATGTATAGTAGCATCATTACAGCATGAACTGAGGCGGTGTGTGTGAGTCTGTGATGTTATAGCCTTGTAAATTGATTCTGTTGTAATAAATTTCAAGATAACAGACTCAACATGGATGCATATGTTGTGGAAAGATAGTAGGAACTGCAGACGCTGGAGAATCTGAGATAACCAGGTGTAGAGCCGGATGAACTCAGTGGGCCAAGCAGCATCAGAGGAGTAGGAAATCTGACGTTCTGGGCCTAGAAGGGTGAACAGCAAAGTGATAATCACTAGAAAATCTATTTTAATGTTGTTAGTCAAAGGGTAAAGCCTGAAACGTCAGCTTTCCTGCTCCTCTGGTGTTGCTTGGCCTGCTGTGTTCATCCAGCTCTACACCTTGTTATTTTTGCATATGTTGTGGTATATTTTACTGGGCAAACAAAATCATAAATAGCATCATCGTAGCAGCAAGTGGACACTTTTAGAAATATTTTTCAACAATATTGGGAGCAAATTTATTCCACTGATTTGTGGTCTATTGACACAGTATCCTTAGCGAATGCTTCTTCAACTTCCAATATCCGATTGTCCAACCTCTTTGGAATACTGCCCTCGAGAGTTTTCTTACACACATGTCCAAGGAACAAATAACACAGCACTTGTAAGACTGCTGGGAATAACGGCCTAATCAGTGTTTGTCAGTCTCACATCGCTGACTACATCATTATTCAAATGTATCAGAAAAGGTCCCAAATAAATAAACTTTTTCTTTTTTCCAATGCTCAGTCTTCCTGATACCATATTCCACACTTTTGATGTAATTGCCTTCATCCATCCAAACTCTCTCATGAGTCTGGAAGACAACACCTTCCAGAAACTTCTCTCTGAGGAAAGTCCCCAAATGCATATCATTATCAGTTCTTTTTTATCATGACTATATGAGATACACCTTAATAGGTTAGGGTGTTTTTCCCCTAGACTGTAAAAGACTGAGGGGTGACCTTATAGAGGTTTATAAAATCATGAGGGGCATGGATAGGGTGAATAGCCAAGGTCTTTTCCCCAGGGTACGGGAGTCCAAAGCTAAAGGGCATATGTTAAGGTGAAAGGGAAAAGTTTTAAAAGGGACCTATGGGGTAACTTTTTCATGCAGAGGGTGGTGCATGCATGGAATGAACTCCAAGAGGAAATGGTGGAAGCTGGTACAATTACAACATTTAAAAGGCTTCTGCATGGGTATATGAATAGGAATGGTTTAGAGGGATATTGGCCAAATGCTGGCAAATGGGACGAAATCAGATTGGGATGTCTGGTTGGCACAAATCAAGTTGGAACAAAGGGTCTGTTGCTGTGATGTATGACTCTAAGATTCTATTACAACAGCTTTGAGTCTTTTTGGGTGGTCCTGAAATTCTTGAATTAATAGTCCTTTGTGATTGACTCTTGAAGAAAGGAAAGTCTTATTAATCAGATTTCAGTGGGTCTAGCTCTTTGCATTGACTGCAATCAAACCTACAAGAGAAGTCTGTGGCTCTTTAATGTCCATTTTTAAAAGGTTATATTTTGTGACAAAATCTATGATATTGTAATTACATGCTTGTGACCCCCTGCAAACTCCTCTAGCCCCACAACGCTCTGAGATATCTATCCTTCTCAAACTCTTTTCTCTTGATCATCCCAAATGTAATCACTCCACATTGATTGCCACACCTCATTGCCTAGGCACCAAGTTCTGGCACACCCTCCCTACACTTCTCTGCCCCTCTGATTCACTTTCCTCCTCAAACCTACCTTTTTGGCCAGTTTGGACAGCTAACTACTTCTCCACACCAACTAAACTAACAGCAAAATCCTGGACAATATGGGCCATCATTTATCTTGGGAGCCTCCTTGCGACAAAGCCAAATATTGTTGACAAGTTAATCATCATCATCATCAATGTGCCAAACTCAGCTTTCAGCCAACGAAGCAAAACAACATTTGAAAATCAGGATTTAAAACCTGACAGTAAAATCATATCTTACTGATCAGCAGTGAGATTCATGTTGCAAGGTGCCTCAGAGACCTGAGGAACTGACAGAAAGTATCTTGAAATGCTGGGACAGTACCACAAGCAGTTTCTGTGCAAGATCCTCTAAATCCAGTGGCAACAAAGGCAATGCAGCAACAATGCCCTCTCTCAAGGCAACATGCCCAACATCGAGGTGTTCATCACACAAATGTAGCTCAACTGGATGTGATGCGTCATTCACAGACCAAGCAACAGCTCTACTTAGAATTTGATTCATGGCAGGAGACTTCCAGGTATACATGGAAAAGCTTGAGGGCTGAACTTGAGGTATTACTTGAGCATTGAATGGACAAAACTAAATTTTCTGGTTCACGGTTGACCCTGGTTTGTGACTGACAACACAGTGAAGGCTCCTGCAGGAAGGCCACCCAACACTTCAAGAAAGAATGTCAGGAATATGCATGGACAGCATCAAGGCAGGAGCAGGAGAAACCATACCATGAACATCTCAACCCAACTCTTCAAGCACCACCTGCCGTGTTTGTGACAGAGCTTGCGAATTTCACAATGGATTTTTCAGCCATTTGGGAACTCATCAAATCAGATGGAAGCTTGTCATTCTCAATCACAAAGCAGTGTCCAAGAAAGTGGCAATATATTTGGCCAAACTTTTTATCCTTTGATCCAATGTCTCCTTTATATGACATAATGCCATAGTATATTTTCTAATATTTCCGTGAAGTACCTTGAAATGTTTTAATATGTCAATAGTGCTATAGAAGTTCTTACTGCTGTTGCAATCTAATCTCATTTTCCCAACTCAAGTTGTATTTACCAATGACCGCAAAGTTATAAAAATGTAGAGGAAGTGGGGTGTGTGCAAACAAGGTTTATTAGGCTGGTATCATGAATCTGATTTTTATAACTATAAAGAAATGAGGGGCAGGCTGCATCTCTTCCCTTAGAAAGAGAAAGTTTGGAACTAACATAGCTCAATATTTCAAATTCTGAAAACCTTTGCTACAACAGGCACAAAGACAGTTTTACTATGTGAAGAACAGCAGCAAAATTTGAGACCATCAATAGAAGGTGGTCAATGAGAAACCAAACCACGATTCAAAAGAACTCTACCCAGAGTGGTCAGGGCATGGAATTCACTACCACAGAAAGCTGGTGAAATGAACATGCAATGAAGGAGACTAGACGAGAAAAACATAAGAAAGCAGGGAATGCAGGGCTAGACTAGCATGGTGAGATTAGGAAGGCAGGAGGTTCAAAGTAAGTTTACATATATGTTGGCATGGTCTGCTTGCTGAATTAACTCAGTGTGAAGCTGGATGAACACAGCAGGCCAAGCAGCATCTTAGGAGCACAAGATGCTGCTTGGCCTGCTGTGTTCATCCAGCTTCACAATTTGTTATCTTGGATTCTCCAGCATCTGCAGTTCCCATTATCTCTGCTTGCTGAATTGCCTATTTTTCTGCTTATACCCATATATTGCTTTAAATCATCCACAAAGTCTATTTGAATAGTTAGGAACTTTTTTTAAAAATGCAACAAATTAAACAACAATTCAATCGTTTCATTCATTCATTAGATGTGGCATTTATTGCCAAACAACAGTTAAGAGACAAACACTATACTGTGGGTGTGGAGTCATGTGTCAGCCAGACCAGGTAAAGATGACATTTCCTAAAAAGGCTCCAGATGGGTTTCTGTAACAATCAACAGTGGTTACATGCTCGCCACTAGGCTAGCTTTTTATTCCAGGTTTTTATTAAATCTATTTCCATCTGTTACAGTATGACTTGAAACCATGTCCATAGAACATTATACTGGGGTTCTGGATTCTGGCCCAGTGACAGTGACAATGCCACTGTGTGGTGAACAGAAAAGGGGAGTCATTCTAGCTGAGAGGCTGGGTCAAAGGGTGCTCACATGCAGTAACAGATGACTAAAAACTTATTCATGGCAAGGCATTATATAGAGTTCCACAGGAGTTTGTGGTAGGACCACAACAATTCATGATGTACGTGAACAACCTGGACAACGGAACGGAGGGCATTGTTGCTAAGTTTGCAGATGACATGAATAGGTGGAGGGATAGGTAGTGTTGAGGAAGTGGACAGGCTGCAGAAGGACTTGGACAGGCTAGGAGAGTGGGCAGAGAAGGGGCAAATGGAATACATTGCGGTGAAGTGTGAGACTATGCACTTTTGTGAGAAGAATAGGGGTGTAGACTATTTTCTAAACTGGGAAAGGCTTCAAAAATCTGAAGCATAAAAGGTAACTAGGGAATCCTAGTTCAGGATTCTCTTAAGGCTAACATGCAGGTTTACTTGGCAGTTAGTAAGGCAAATGCAATGTCAGCATTCATTTCAAAGGGGTCTAGAGTACCAGAGTAGGGATGTACTGCTGAGGCTCTACAAGACTCTGGGCAGACTGCATTTTGGAATATTGTGAGCCGTTTTGGGGCTCTATACCAAAGGAAGGTCGTGTTGGTGTTGGAGGAGGTCTGGAAGAATCTTATGAGATAATCCTGGTGGTGGCCAGCTTGTCAAATGAGAAGTTGTTGAGGACACTGGGTTGACTCCCAGGAGAATAGGAGGATGAGGGTGGATCTGATTGAAACGTAGAGAATACTAAGGCTTGGATAGAGTGAATGTGGAAACGATTCCATTAGAAGAAGAGACTAGCACATGAGGGCACAGCCGCAGGCTGACAGGACAATACTTTAAAATTGAGAGGAGGAGAAATTTCTTCAGCCAGGGGGTGGTGAATCCGTGGAACTCAGAGGGCTTGGTGTTATAGTGCAATGACAACAACTTCTCTCTCAATGTCAGCAAAACAAAATAACTGAATCATTGACTTCAGGAAGAAAGGAGGAGAACACACCTCAATCTACATCAGCAATAGGCAACAGAGTAGTAGTGCAGGAGTAGGCCAATCGGCCCTTCGAGCCAGCACCACCATTCATTATGATCATGGCTGATCATCCATAATCAGTATACTGTTCCTGCCTTATCCCCATAACCCTTGATTCCACTACCTTCAAGAGCTCTATCCATCTCTCTCTTGAAAGTATGCAGAGAGTTGGCCTCCACTGCCTTCTGGGGCAGAGCATTCCATATATCCACCACTCTCTGGGTGAAGAAGTTTTTTCTCAACTCTGTTCTAAATGGCCTACCCCTTATTTTTAAACAGTGTCCTCTGGTTCTGGTCTCACCCATCAGCAGAAACATGTTTTGTGCCTCCAGAGTGTCCAATCCCATAATAATCTTATGCGGCTCAATCAGGTCCCCTCTCAACCTTCTAAACTCAAGTGTGTACAAGCCCAGTCGCTCCAATCTTTCAACATATGATAGTCCCGCCATTCCGGGAATTGACCTCGTGAACCTACGCTGCACTCCCTCAATAGCAAGAATGTCCTTCCTCAAATTGGGAGACCAAAACTGCACACAATACTCCAGGTGCAGTCTCACTATGGCCCTGTACAGCTGCAGAAGGACCTCTTTGCTCCTATATTCAATTCCTCTTGTTATGAAGGCCAGCGTGCCATTAGCTTTCTTCACTGCCTGCTATACCTGCATGCTTGCTTTCATTGACTGATGTATAAGAACACCTAGATCTCATTGTACTTCCCCTGTACCTAACCTGGCTCTATTGAGATAGTAATCTGCCTTCCTGTTCTTGCCACCAAAGTGGATAACCACGCATTTATCCATATTAAACTGCATCTGCCATGCATCCGTCCATTCACCTAGCCTGTGTCACCCTGTATTCTCATTACATCCTCCTCACATTTCACACTGCCACCCAACTTTGTGTCATCAGAAAACTTGCTAATATTACTTTTAATGCCTTCATCTGTATCATTAATATATATTGTAAACAGCTGCGGTCCCAGCACCGAACCTTGTGGTACCCCACTGGTCACTGCCTGCCATTCCGAAAGGGACCTGTTTATCACTACTCTTTGCTTCCTGTCAGCCAGCCAATTTTCAATCCAGGTCAGTATTTTGCCCCCAATACCATGTGCCCTAATTTTGTTCACCAATCTCCTATGTGGGACTTTATCAAAGGCTTTCTGAAAGTCCAGGTATACTACATCCACTGGTTCTCCCTTATCCATCCTCATAGATACATCCTCAAAAAATTCCAGAAGATTAGTCAAGCACGATTTCCCCTTCGTAAATCCATGCTGACTCTGACCTATTCTGTTACTGCTATCCAAATGAGTTGTAATTTCATCTTTTATAATTGACTCCAGCATCTTTCCCACCACTGATGTCAGGCTAACCGGTCTATAATTTCCTGTTTGCTCTCTCCCTCCTTTCTTGACAAGTGGGACAACATTTGCCACCCTCCAATCCGCAGGAATTGATCCTGAATCTATAGAACCTGGGAAAATAATTACCAATGTGTACACAATTTCTACAGCCACCTCCTTAAGTACCCTGGGATGCAGACCATCAGGTCCCGTGGACTTATCGGCCTTCATCTAACAGACTATCCAACACCATTTCCTGCCTAATATAAATACCCTTCAGTTCGTCCATTACCCTCGGTCCTTCAGCCACTATTGCATCTGGGAGATTGCTTGTGTTTCCCTAGTGAAGACAGATCCAAAGTACCTATTCAACCCTTCTGCCATTTCCTTGTTCCCCATAATAAATTCACCCGTTTCTGACTTCAAGGGCCCAAGCTGATGCAAACAGGGTAGACAGTGTCAAGTTCCTAGGAGAAATGATAAGCCACCTGAGGAAGAAGGCTGATGGTTAGGAAATTCGGCATGTCCATGAGGACTCTCACCAACTTATACGGATGCACCACAGAAAGCATTTTATCTGTGTGCAATATGACCTGGGATAGCAACTACTCTGCTGAGAACTGGAAGAAAGTACAGAAGGTTGTGTGCGCAGTCCCGACCAGCACTGATACTAATATCCCATCCATGGATGCCATTTACACTTCTTGTTGCCATGGAAAGGCTGCCAACATCATCAAAGATCCCTCCAACCCCAGTAATGTTCTCCTATAGCCTCTTCTGTCAGGCAGAAGATACAGAAGCTTGAACGCATGTACCAAGAGGTTCAAGAACAGCTTCTTCCCTTCCATTATTAGACCGTTTAATGGACTTGGAATAATGCTGATAATGCATCCCCCTTCTGCACTTGTAACCTGTATGCCTTGCTCTAAGCACCCTATGATCTGTGTGTCCTTGTTTGCTAAAATCTGCATGTACCGATCACAAAACACAGCTGTTCACTGTACTTTGGTACGTGTGACTACAATAAATCAAATCAATCCAATTGCCGCAGAGGGCTATGGAGGCCAAGTATTAAGTGCCTTTATGACAGAAATAGATACATTCTTGGTTAGAAAGGGGATCAAGAGTTATGGGCAGAAGGCAGAAGAATGAGGATCAGAAATATATTAGCCGTAATCAACTGGCAGAGCAGACATGGTGGACCAAACAGCCTAATTCTGCTCATATATCTTATAGTCTCATTGCGTCTGTTCAGCAGGCAGTGAAAGTGCAATGGTTAGGGCAGCTGTCTCAGATGATTGGCTACAAAATGGTCTCATCCACATCCTGAACATGTACGCACCAAGGGACAATTTTAACATTGATGAAACAAGACTGTTCCACTAACTTTTTACCAGGTCATTCTTTGATGTTTATGATATAATGGAGGTAAACAAACCAAGGAATGTGTCACTGCTATGGTCGACACCAAAGTGGATGTCACTGGAAAGATGCCACTTCTTGAGAGAGGAAAGTCCAAGAGCACATGTTGCTTTACAAATACACAGACACTAACCAAGCAGCAGAAAGCTAACACACGACCTATATGACCTCCAGCGTTAAGGCATGGGTGAGGAAAGTGGACAAAAATATCAGTTGAAGAAAAGGAATACGATTATAGGCAATGGCCCTGTGGACTCTGCCATCGCTGACGGAAGAGTGGAAGATGGTGACGGAAGCCCCAAAAGGCTTCCGGCCCAGTGGGTTCAAATGGGTTACATCTGCATACGACGCCAAGAGGAGAAAGAGCAGGATGAGGTCAACTAACTTGAAATGGAGCCTCTTTTCACTCATCGACAGGAGGTTGGCATAGAAATTCAGCACAGACAACCGTGCAAATGTACACCTTTGTACCATTTCCAACAGAACTGACAGATGAGACAATCATGATGCAGTATGTTCCTCCGCCGCATTGCTCAACAACTCAGAAGTCTGATGAATGTCTGCCTGATGGCTCACTTGTTTCCTTAGCTAAATTGCAAAAGCCATTGAAGTGTACTGCAACACCATAGTATAACATGTTCAACTACATTTGACATGACAGGCCAAATCATACTCATCCAAAGTCAGCACATTAAAGATTTCTGACACTTCCCTGAGCTAATTCCCAACAATATTTAATGCTTACACCATTCAAGGCCAGGCCATTGCAAGGTGTGAACAAATTAAAAGACAATTTTCACATACTTACTGGTTTACGGTGATTTCATTCAGGGTTTTGTTTGCTTGAGTGCATTTGAACTCCATTATATTAGGGCTCCCTCAGTTGTCTCAAAGCTCCATTTAACATAAATGTGTGGGCAGATTGTCCGGTATTTGGAGTCATACCGTACAGAATTTATAAATAAAAGATCAAACGGTCACACCACTGATTAGGATGTATTAAACAAACTTAAGATACTGTTAATACCAGTCTGACTCCAAACCAAAGCACAGATACTAAACAAGGCCTCATACCTAACACGCATTGTATGACCTAAAATGTCACCTCTTCTTTACACTAATAAAGCCTTTATTTTCTCAGGACAGTGGCTTGAAAAGAATTTGGGATTTACAAATACATATGAATCAATTAAAGCATTTTAATGATTTAATTGAAATCTTTGGGTTTAGGTTTGTTTAATACATTGTCAGTGGTCTGATCTGCCTCTCTCACTAACACCTGAAGGAGGAACAAGGCTCCGAAAGCTTGTGTTTTCAAATAAACAGTGGACTATAAGCCGGTGTCACTTAATTTCTGATTTTGTCCATTTCAGTCCAACACCAGCATTTCCACATCATATAGCACAGAAGCAGGTCCTTCAGTCCAACTCATGTGTACCAACCAGACATCCTAATCTGATTAGTCCCATTTGCCAGCATCTGGCCCATATTCCTCTAAATCCTTCCTATTCCTGTACCCATCCAGATGTTTTTTTAAAATGTTGTAAAAGGTACCTACCTCCACCACTTCTTCTGGCAGCTTGTTCCATACATGCACCACTGCATGCAAAAGTTACCCCTCAGCTCCTTTTAAAACCATTCCCCTTTCACCTTAACTCTAGCTTTGGGACCCCCCCACCACCCTAGGAAAAAGACCTTGGGTATTCACCTTATCCATGCCCCTCATGATTTTATATAACTCTGTTTGGTCACCTCTCAGCCTCCAATGCTCCAGGGAATAGCCCCAGTCTATTCAGTCTCTCACTATAGCTCAAATCCTTCCATCCCGGCAACATCCTTGTAAATCTTTTCTGCATCCTATCAAATTTAACAAAATCTTGACTGTTACAAATTATTCAAAAGCATTATTGAACACCTTCTTTGCAGGGAAAGTGTATTTTCAAATTTAATACAAAATATTCCTCTTTTTCGTTAGCACAACCAAAATCATATTTCACACAGCCAAATTATTTTGCCCCTTGTGTAGACATTAAATTCTTCTACAAGTTGCTCAAAGAATCTCAACTCCAGATGGCTTGTTGTTCTCTTTTCTCGCCTAACAAGTTCTGATCTCTGAACTGCCTTTCATAGTTGGGATTCCTCCTCCATGGCAACCCAAGGACTGAATCTGTCCATTGCTGGGGGAATAGTCTAAATATTTAATTAAGTTTAATTAGCTTACAGTTGGCATTAAATAGAAATCTATTATTTTAAAGTCTTCTGGTGATACACTTAAGGAGTGCCCCTCCACCTTGCCAGGTTTGCAATGAAAGAGTAAATTAATTAAACTGTAGTCTTGCAGACTAGTTAAGCAACAGCCTGACAGTCATACTCACAGAATCATACCTTACAGACGATGTCCCAGACACCACCATCACCATCTCTGGATACATCCTGTCCCACTGGCAGCACAGACCCAGCAGAGGTAGCGGCACAGTGGTATACAGCCAGGAGGGTGTTGCTCTCTGAGTCCTCCGCATTTACTCTGGACCCCATGAAACATGGGCAAGGAAAACAGCTGATCACCACATACTGCCCTCCCTCAGCTGATGAATCAGTACTCCTCAATGTTGAGCAACACTTAGAAAAAGCGAGGAGGATGGCAAGGGCACAAAATGTACTCTGGGTGGGGGATTTCAATGTCCACCACCAAGAGTGGCTCAGCAGCAGTACTACTGATCAAGCTGGTCGGGTTCTAAAGGGCATAGCTGCTAGACCGGGTCTGTGGCAGGTGGTGAGGGAACCAAAAGGAGGGACAGACATACTTAACCTTATCCTTACTAATTTGCCAGCTGCAGTTGCATCTGTCCATGGCAGTATCAGTAAGAGTGACCATGGCTCAGTCCTTGTGGAGACAAAGTCCCGCCTTCATTTTGAGAGCAACCACCATTGTGTTGTGTGACCCTATCACCGTGCTAAATGGGACAGACTTCACACACATCTAGCAACTCAAGGCTGAGCATCCACAAGGCATTGCAGGCCATCAACAGCAGCCAAATTGTACTCCAGCACAATCTATAACTTCATGACCCGACATTTTCCCCACTAAACCATTACCATCAAGCCAGGCGATCAACCCTGGTTCATTGGAGAGTGCAGAACGGCATGCCGGGAGCAGCACCAAACGTACTTGATGATGAGGTATCAACATGATGAAGTCACCAAACAGGATGACTTGCATGCCAAATAGCGAAAGCAGCAAGTGATAGACAGAGCTAAGTGATCCCACAACCAATGGATCAGGTCTGAACTCTGTAGTCCTGCCACGTCCAATCATGAATGATGGTGGAAAATTAAACAACTCACTGGAGGAGGAGGCTCCACAACTATCCCCATTCTCAATGTTGGGAGAGCCCAGCACATCAGCGCAAAAGATAAGGCTGAAGCATTCACAGCAATTTTCAGCCAGAAGTGCTAATGGGTAATCAATCTCGGCCTCCTCCAGTGGTCTCCGGCATCACAGATACCAGTCTTCAGTCAATTCAATTCACTCCACATGATATCAAGAAACGGTTGGAGACACTGGATACTGCAAAGGCTATGGGCCCTGACAACATTCTGGCAGTAGTACTGAAGACTTCTGCGCCAGAACTTGCTGCTTCCCTAGCAAAGCTGTTCCAGTACAGCTACAACAGTGGTATCCAGCCGACAATGTAGAAAATTCCCCAAGTATGTCCTATATGCAAAAAGAAGGATAAATCCAACCCCATCAGTCTACTCTTGACGATGAGTAAAGTGATGGAAGGTGTCATCAACAGTGCTATCAAGCAGCACTGGCTCAGCAACAACCCGGTCAGTGACGCCCAATTTGGGTTCCGCCAGGGCCACTCAGCTCCTGACCTCATTACAGCCTTGGTTCAAACATGGACAAAGGAGCTGAATTCCAGAGGTGAGGTGAGTGACAGCCGTTGATATCAAGGTTGTATTGGACTGAGTGTGGCATCAAGGAGCCGCTGCAAATCTGGAATCAATGGGTATTGGGGCAAACTCTCTGGTGGTTACAGTCATACCTGACACATAAGAAGATGGTCATGGTTGTTGACGGTCAATCACCTCAGCTCCAGGACATCTCTGCAGAAGTTCCTCAGGATAATGTCTTTGGCCCAGCCATCTTCAGCTACTTCATCAATGACCTTCCCTCCAACATAAAGTCAGAAGTGGGGATGTTGACCAATGGTTGGACAATGTTCAATGGTTGCACAACGTTCAGCACCATTCGTAACGCCTCAGATACTGAAGCAGTCCATGTTCACATGCAACAAGATCTGGACAATATCTAGGCTTGGGCTGACAAGTGGCAAGTGACATTCACACCATACAAATGCCAGGCTATGACCATCACCAGTAAGAGACAATCTAACTACCATTCCTTGACATTGAATCCCCCACTATCAACATCCTGGGGGTTACCATTGACCAGAAACTCAACTGGACTCATCACATAAACACAGTGGCTAAAACAGCAGGTCAGAAGCTAGAATACTGCAGCAAGTAACTCATCTCGTGAGTCCCCAAAGCCTGTCCACCATCTACAAGGCACAAGTCACGAGTGTGATGGAATACTCCCCACTTGCCTGGATGAGGGCTGCCCCAACAACACTAAAGAAGCTTGACACCATCCAAGACAAAGCAGCCTGCTTGATTGGCACTACATCTACAAGCATGCACTCCCTCCACCACTGACGCTCAGTAGCAGCACTGTGTACTATCTACAAGATGCACTGCAGAAATTCACCAAAGATCCTCAGACGGCATCTTCCAAACTGGCGACCACTTCCATCTAGAAAGACACGGGTATCAGACATATGGGAACACCCCCGCCTCCAAGTTCCCCTCCAAGTCACTCACATCCTGACTTGGAAATATTTTTCTGTTCCTTCACTGTCACTGGGTAAAAATTCTGGAATTCTCTCCCCAACAGCATTGCGGATCAACCCACAGCAGGAGGACTGCAGTGGTTCAAGAAGGCAGTGCACCACCACCTTCTGAAGAGTAACTAGAAATGGGCAAGAAATGCTGGCCAGCCAGCTATGCCCACATCCCACAAATGAATAGAAAAGAAAAGTGGATCCTCATTAAGTGACTCACCAGCCTCACTGTTGGGAGCATACACATCACCAACATACAGCAATGTTGGTGCTTATTGGTGAAGAGGATTGATGAGCATTTCTAGTCTTTAAAGTTAAAATAAGGCCTTTAGTCTCTAAGTTCTCTAGTCTGCATTAAGGTGTCTAGTCTTCTGTTTCTCTTTTTTAAACAAGGCTTTTAGGTATAAGATTGATACGTTAAAAAACTAAAAAGTAAAGAGCAGGGGTACTAGAATGTTTAATAAATTAAATAACGTGGTAGAGACGGCAGGTCAGGTGATGTATGCAGCTATTGCATGTTGCAGCAGCTGGGTGTCATCCATCTGTAGCAAGTATTTGCAACTTGAGCAATATTGGATCTGAGTCGTACAGTTGAAGTTTGTGCTGCAGACACCATGCATTCCCCTGGACATGCTGCCCTAAGACGTGGTCACATTCCTCAGAATAAGTTTGCTCTGTGGCCAGGAACTGGGCATGCTGAAGGTGAGACATGAATGCTTGACTGCTTAGAATTTCACTGTCTGCATTTCATTCATTAGCTGGGCACAACAATCATACAAGAGTTTTAAAGAAATGTGCTGCCACCTTTATAATAAAATTCCCACTAATCCCAGAATTAAAATTCTTACTAGATTAAATGTTTATTGGGTGCAATATAATTTTATAGTGTTGACAGATTTCTTTCTTTTGCTTTGGTCTGATCATTTGTTAATTGAAAATGCTTGGTTTAAATGATAAATGTCTATGATATTATCACAGGAATCACTTGAACAAGTTACTGAAGCAGACAGGATGAGAGAAGAAATGAATAACCAATAATCTAAACTACTTTTGAATAGACTGCTATTTGACTTTAACACTAACTATTCCAGTTTGCACTTTTCCATGATGGCATCAGCCCTCATTGAAGAATGTTTTTAAATTAAACAAAGAACAAACAAAAGGAACCTCCAATTTATTACTATTCTTTGAAACTGAATTAATTTAAACTTTAACCTCAGTATTGTATTTTTGATAGTTACAACTATCCTAGCACTAATGGCTGTGATTTTGGTTGCTCTAAGTCTTCTCCCTAAACACTTTTGCCTCTCCATCTCCTTTTCCTGCTTTAAGATCCTCCTTACAAACACATTGCAATCTTTTGTTTTATCCTGCACTGCTGTGATGTTCTACAGAACACTTTCCTGTTTAAAGGCACAAGATAAATTCAAGCTGGAGGCACCATCTCTACATAAGTTCATACTTTGCTGTCAGGTAAAAGTTATATTTTACTGTATTACCAAATTAGGATGCCCTGATAACTGAGCAATTACTTTTTTCTTTAAAAAGAAGTGATCAAAGCAGTACTTGAGGAAAACTTGCATTTCATTAGCCTCAGAAATTAGCAGTTTCCTGAAAGAGTGACTTTAATGGTTATAGTGGCTGAAGATGAAAGTTAAAAAAGCCAAAAAATAAATCTGCGGCCTTCTGAGCTGTTAGACAAGTGAAGCAACAATAACTGCAGATTCTACTGTTTTGTTTAATACTTTGCTGAACTGAGAAGAATATATTTAAGACTGAATCTCGGCTAAAGTTTGGAAACAACAATGAAATTGAAATTAGGATTAATTTCCTACTCAAATTATTAATTAAAAGGAGACAGAGCTTCAAAAACAGACCCAGTCATTATGTCAGTAATGCAGGGTCTCCTGTCACAGTTGAGTCATAGTTTAGGCACAATCGAACTATGACATTTCAAGGCACCCTAGATGCCAGCTTTGAGGTAGGTCAGTGCATAATGACAATTAGGGAAAACAGATATCAACATTTTCAACAGTACAATTCTGGCTTGCTCACAACAGTGTCGAGATTTCAAATTACCTAATTGTTTACAAAGCGCTTTTATTAATTCAAGATCTGCCTGTACTAAGTCTACATTTGTTAAGGGTGAAATATAAATCCAAGTCTTTTTTTAATTGAAATGCTGTGAATATTTTTCAGACTGGAGGAGTCAATGTTATGATCACTGTTATCTTGATACATTGTTACATCTGTGACATTTTTAAGATTATAATTTAGAGTTGCATATTCTTGGTTCAGAATGTTATTATACTTCACAATAATTTAAATGCAAGTTACATGAACTATGTGTGTGTGTGTCTGTGTGAGAGACGACACTGTCAAAATACAACTGACAGGGGTTCAAGCAAAAACAGAAAAAGCAGAATTAACATTTTGTGTTCGGTATGGCTCTTCTTCAGTTTTCCCCACTGTGCTTATTTCGAATTTTCAGCATCGACATTTCGCTTTTATTAAGAGCAAGTGAACACTATTGGCATGAGTGAGATTAGCATTGTCAGAGGAGTAAGGGAATGAAGTTTCAGAGCTCTATTTAAATTAATGGGTGATAGTCAATTCAATGAAGATGCAGCAAGGGACAATTTTTCAGTTTATAACAGAAAGGAGGCACTCCCCACTAGAGTTATGACTAATAATTTGACTGCGGGCTCTCTTACACACTGTATCACAGCTGGAGCCAGCTGTGGAAGCTACAAAGGATCCAGCCTAAATGGTAAATGGCAAAAACATGAAATAGGACTGCTGCATCAGATTCTCCAGCATTGACAGTTCCTACTGTCGCTAAAAATCATTTGGCTTGTCTTATCCGCCTGGAAGCGCAGTCCAGTTCATCGCATTCACACACACTTTCCCCATGATGCAGCATTTTCCCTGTTCAACTAAATATTCAGTTCCTTTTGGGAGTTCCAGAATTTTTTAAAAAATTCTTTCTTTACACAGAGAGTTGTGAGAGCATGGAATGCGTTGCCAGCAGCAGTTGTGGAAGCAAGGTCATTGGGTCATTTAAGAGACTGCTGGACATGTATATGGTCACAGAAATTTGAGGGTGCATACATGAGGATCAATGGTCAGCACAACATTGTGGGTTGAAGGGCCTGTTCTGTGCTGTACTGTTCTATGTTCTATGTTCTACGTTCTATGTTCTATGCTGTCTTGTGGTTAATTCCACAACATAGACAACATGGTGATCGGTAATGGGCATTGTTCCTTAAATCCATTGAACATCGGAAAGGGAAGTTTCAGAAGACAAATGGGTTTACTCCCTTGTTCTAAGCCAGAACCAGCACTCAAGACAAAAGCTTTCAATTTAGATCTGGTAAAGAGCGTAGGTGAAGCAGTCAGGCCTATTAAAAGCTTGAAAAGAATTGATACATGGAAGTAACAACGTCCTTACAGAAGGAGAATCTGATGCAGCAGTCCTATTTCATGTTTTTGGCTCTAAGTTAAGGTGAAGATTTCCATTAGGGAAAAGGGGAAAAAACAAAACAACTTTAAATTAATAACACATGGGATCAAAGAATGCAAAGACTGGGAAAGACAGAAGTTAAGGAAAGGATAATTACCGCTCACAATGACTATTGCTAACATAATGAACGCACACCGTGAGGTACGGCTGCAGTTGCAAAGTTCAGAGTCATAAATTTAATTTATACCAAGACAGCAGCAACTGGAACATCATGCAGCAGATTTAATGCAATAGAAGGGCAAAGTAAAGATGAAGAACTCATAGTCTAACAGAGGAGAGTTAAAAGAGTTTTAAAGCTGTAATAAGGATGGAAGATCAATAATTTAAACTGTGAGATTTGCTAAAAGGATTTAAGGTTGTAACAATAAAACATTCAAATAAAAGCAAA
Organism: Stegostoma tigrinum; assembly: GCF_030684315.1. Classification (NCBI taxonomy): domain Eukaryota; kingdom Metazoa; phylum Chordata; class Chondrichthyes; order Orectolobiformes; family Stegostomatidae; genus Stegostoma; species Stegostoma tigrinum. Next base: position 48,678,133 of record NC_081354.1, on the reverse strand, counting down.
ATACTGCTGATGCTGGAAATCTAAAACAAATACAGATTGCTGATCTGGCATTCTGCTGAGTTTCTCCAACTTTCTCTGTATTAGCTACAAAACATTGTTCACAAAATTGTGGAAGGGAACGTACATGGCATTTGAAGCTGTGCAAGGTGTGAAAGAATCCACTTAGCCTAAAAACGGAAAATATTCAACTCCACTACAAAAACCAGAAAAACTTCATCTTTTCCACAGAAGGCAGGAAACAGTCATTTCAACTGCAAGAAGATGGCAAGAGCCACTGGTAAGCAGTGTTTAGACACAACATTGTTATCTGATACAATTTAAGGTTTTGTTAGAAAAAAATACAATAATGCTACATGCACAGTTCAGAAGTTTGTAAAATAATGGAAAAAGAAAATAACAGCATTACTATTTACAGAACTAAATGTCTTCCAATGAAAGAGATGAAAATTGCTTGTTTTACTGAAAGCTTAAAAAATTTAAAGCCGGGAATACAGCAGCATTTAGGTACAGCAGCATGACTACAGCTTCAAAGGAAGAATCACAAATAATTACAATCAGAACACATTGCAAAGAAATGATATTGTCACAATGATTTAATAGGCGGGATAAGCAAATGAAAAACATTGGGCATATTGAAGAAAACAGATCTAGGATGCAGAATTATTTCAAACTTAAGTACTAAATTTCAGTCAACAAAAACACACTAACCTATTCAATAGGGTCTACCACTACCAAAGCATAAAAGGAGACAAAGAAAATTTTGAAGGAACTCTTCAAGCTTTTCATCTGAAAACAATTAAAAGAGCATGACTGAAAATACAAGTTCCGCATCCAGAACAATCCAATGGATAATTTCCTTAATGAATTTGCTAGATAAGTGAAAAACCACGGTCATGGAGCTTTGAAGTCAGTAGAGATGGAATTACTTGTGAAATTATTGGTAAATCTTTGTCACATATATTAAAGTTCAAAGAAAATTTTGTTTTGCAAAAAGTGATTCAAATTATACTGGGAGCAGGAACTGGACAGATTCGCCAATAAAGCCTAAGAGAAGGGCAACTTTATCAAAGGAGGGCAACACAATCCAACAATTTTTTAAAATATCAACATTGTAAAGACTCATATGACTAGCCAATACAAATGATAGAGCAAAGATCAAAAATTAAGAGTCAATGTCAGTGCTGCAGAACAAAGACACCTTACAGCCACAAGTAGCATCCAGTTATTACAAAATACCACAACTGTAAAATTATAGGTCAATTTGAGATGGGCAGAATTAGGACACGCTTTCAGAGAAACAAATAGGCCAAACAGCTACTCAAAAACGATGTTAATGCATTAGAACTACCAACAGCTAGGACATTCCAACAAGGAATCGGTAATTCAACTGATGTGAGTTTGACAGAACTCACGTTTCTCATTTCTCAAAATAAAAAGTCCTCTATTTCAGTTTAGTGAAATCTATTTGCTCTTTTGAAAGAATCTCCCACAACTGTATTTGCTGAGTAAATACCAAGAAGCACCTGCTCACTGATGCCCAGTTTGGGTTCTACCAGCTCCTGATCCCATTATAGCTTTGGTTCAAACATGAACAGAAGAGCTGAATTCCAAAGGTGAAGAGACAGTAACAGCCCTTGACATGAAGACTACATTCAACCTAGTGTGGCATCAAGGACTTCTAGCAAAACTGGAATCAATGGGCTTTGGGGGGCAAACTCTGCAGTGGTTGATGTCATCCCTGACACATTGGAAGATGGTTGTGGTTGTCGGGGGTCAGTCATCTCAGTTTCAGGACATCTCTGCAGCAGTTTCTCAGGGTAATATTCTAGGCCCGACTATCTTCAGCTGCTTCATTGATGACCTTGCCTCTATCATAAGGTTGAGAAATGGGAATGTTCACCAATGCTTGTACAATGTTCAGTGCCATTCGTGATGCCTCTGATACTGAAGCAATCCATGTTCAAATGCAACAAGATCTGGACAATATCCAGGCTTGGACTGATAAATGGCAAGTAACATTCATGCCACACAAATGCCAGGCAATGACTATCTAACCACTGCCCCTTGATATTCAATTGCAATACCATCACTGAATCCTCCACTACCAGCATCCTGGGGGTTATCATTAATCAGAAATTCACCTGGACTCACCATTCACACATTGGCTACATGAGCAGGTCAGACGGTAGGAACACTGAAGTAAAGACTGTCCACCATCTACAAGGCACATGCCAGGAGTGTAATGGAATACTTCACAGTTGCCTGGAGGACGCAGCTCCAAAAAACACTCAAGAAGCTTGACAGAGTCCAGAACAAAGCAACCCACTTGACTGCATGACATCCACATGCATTCACTCCCTCCACCACCGACACTCAGTAGCAGCAGGGTGTACTATATAAAGGATGCGCTGCAGAAATTCAAAGATCCTCAGACAGCACCTTCCAAACCTAGAACCACGTAAAAGGTCAAGGGCAGCAGATACTTGGGAACACCATCAACTTCAAGTTCCTCTCCAAGCCACTCATAATCCTGGCTTAGAAATATATCACATTTCCTTCACTGTTGTTGGGTCAAAATCCTGCAATTCCCTCCATAATGGCACTGAGAGTCAACCCACAGCAGATAGACTACAGCTGTTCAAGAAGGCAGCTCAGTCCCACGTTCTCAAGGGCGACTAGGGGTGGGCAATAAATGCTAGCCAGCGATGCCCACATCCTACAAATGTATTTAATAAAAGCTGGGTCTGCAAAGATGTCAGAGACAACCATGCATGACTAGTAACTTGACCATACATGCCAGAACATTAGAATTACACACACTAGAACATCCTACATTTTATCCCTTAGTTTCAAGGATTAACCACAGGCCAAAGTCTGTTTTCTATCCCCAGTATGTTCTTCCCTGGCTTTTCCTTATCACCTTTCTTAAACAGTGGCATAATGTTAGCCAACTTCCAGTCTTCTGGCACCTCACCTGTGGCTATCGATGACACAAATATTGTAGCAAGTGCCCAGCAATCTCTTCCCTCTCTTCCCACAGAGTCCTAGGATTTCTAATGCCAATAACAAGAAATAGCAATCAATTCCTGCATTAATTCACTCTCAAATGAAATATTATGTTCAGATGTGGCAAGCATTCTTTTCAGTTCCCACAGTAATGAAGCTTCATTGACTCTATTCAATGTTTCTAATTAAAAACACTTCTACAGTTGTAAACTCAACATTGCACACAAGTGCTTTAGAGCTTGATTTTTGGTGGAAGTGCCTGGCAATAATCATGCAATCTCTTTGGATTGAAACACAACCATGAGGCACACACCAAGTAGCAGGTATCTTAAGCTTCACTTCAATAAAGCCCTTCTGTTGAATGCACTGTGTTGTACACTCAAAAATACAATCTGAATCTCAAATGCACAATCAAATAAATTCCTTTTCACAAATATTGTCTTAAGTTCATATGTAACCAAATCCAAAATTCTTTTCCTCAAGAAATTGCAACATTTGACATTTCAAAATGATCCAAACTTCTTTGGGCAAAAAGTTATATTTTCCTAACAGATGACTTTTACCTCAACCAGCAATGCTTCTTTTTTCTTTGCTGATAAATTGACATGTTTCTCCAAAAAGCTGTAGTATTTCTCAGTTTCTTTGTCGTACCTTTTCTTTTCTTCCTAAAAGTGAATAACACAAATATGAGAGATTAAAATCAAAATATTTTAGTTAGCCTCCTAAATAAAGCTGGGCCGGAAGGCTTCTGCCAACATTTGATATTTAAGGGAATGAAATTCAATTTATTACGGAGTTTGGGTTATATCCACATAAGTCAGCATACTAGCATTCAAGCACTGCCTGTAAATTAGCATTACAACTTGGATGAAGATTGGATTGATACCATTGGGCTGCAGGTATCAAGTGGATTGCACTAGATTCAAAATCTCCCCTCCCCCTACTGCGTCCCAAAACCAGCCCAGCTCATCCCCGCCTCCCTAACCTGTTCTTCCTCTCCACCCATCCCCTCCTCCCGCCTCAAGCCGCACCTCCATTTCCTACCCACAAACCTCATCCCGCCCCCTTAACCTGTCCGTCCTCCCCGGACTGACCTATCCCCACCCTACCTGCCCACTTGCATTCACCTCTACAGGCTCCATCCCTGCCTCTTTAACTTGTCTGTCTCCTCTCGACCTATCTTCTCCTCTATCCATCTTCGATCCACCTCCCCCTCTCTCCCTACTTATTTCAGAACCCTCTTCCCCTTTCCCATTTCTGATGAAGGGTCTAGGCCCGAAACGTCAGCTTTTGTGCCTCTAAGATGTTGCTTGGCCTGCTGTGTTCATCCAGCGCCACACTTTGTTATCTCGGATTCTCCAGCGTCCGCAGTTCCCATTACCTCAGATCCTTGTGGTACATCACTCACAAGTGAGCGTTATGTTGAATATTTTCCATCCACTACCACTCTTTGTCTTCTAAAGGTCAGCCAGTTCTGAATCCAATCTGCCACATGTCCCCCTATCCAATGCCTCCTTACTTTCTGCATGAGCGTACCATGGGGAACCTTAAACGCTTTACTTAAATCCATGTATACTACATCCATTGCTCTGCCTTCATCCACTTGTTTGGTCACCTCGAAGAATTAACATATAATTGATATCGCCAAAGACTGTCCACTATCACGAAGGCACACCTCAAGAATGTGATGGAATATCCTCCACCTGCACTGGATGGCTGCAACTCAAAGAATATAATCCACTTGATTTGATCAGTGCCTCATTTATCACCTGCAAAGGCCGTGGCCATGACAACACTCCAGCCACAGTAAATGAACACCTGTGCTCTAGAACTTGATGCATCCATGGTCAAGCTGTTCCAGAACAGCTACAACACTGATATTTTCCTAAGAACATGGAATATAGTTCAGGTAGGTCCTGTACTCAGAAAGCAGGATAAATTCAACCCAGTTAATTACCACACCATCAGTCTACTCTTGACGATCAGTAAAGCGATGAAAGGTATCATCCAGAGTGCTATCAAGCAGCACCTGCTCAGAAATAACCTGCTCAGTGACAAAAACGGAAGTCGCTGGATAAGCTCAGCAGGTCTGGTAGCATCTGTGAAGAAAAGTCAGAGTTAACATTTCAGGACCAAGGAACTGAAGAAGGATCACTGGACCCGCAAAGTTAACTCTGATTTTTCTGCAAGTTTTTGAGAAGATTTGTGGCTCAGGTTGGGGATAAGGTTGTAGACTTGCTCCCCGAATTGGTGTGTTTGATTGCAGACATTTTGTCACCCTGCTAGGTAACATCATCAGTGTGCCTCTGGTGAAGGACTGGGATTCTGTCCTGCTCGTTATTTATATGCCTTGGTTTGCTGGGGTGGTTGGCATCACTTCCTGTTTTGATTTTCAGTGGTTTGTATATTGGCTCCAGTTCAATGTGTTTGTTGACGGAGCTCAGGTTAGAATGCCAGGCCTCCAGGAGTTCCCTGGTCATGTCTCCATTTGGCTTGTGCTGTTATGGATGTGTTGTCTCAGTTGAATTTGTGTCTTTCTTTGTCCAAATGTACTAAGACCAGTGAGAACTGGTCGTGTCTCTTGGTGGCTAGTTGGTTTGTGTATCCTTACTGTCAGTTTTCTTCCAGTTTGGCTGTTGTAATGTTTCTCACAGCCCTTGCATGATATTTTGAATATTACGTTAGTCCTAGTGGTTGTGGGAATGGGATCCTTTAGATTTGTTAGTAGCTGTCACAGGGTGGTCATTGGTTTGTGGGGCCACCCTGATAACTAGGGGTCTGAGAAGTCTCGTGGTCATCTTTAATATGTCTCTGCTGTTCAGTACAGTGACTAGTGTGTCTGGCTGTGTTGTGTCTTTCTGTTGTGAAGGTAATGGCAGATTGTGCTTTTTGCATATCCTTTCCTTTCAAAAACTCCAAGTGCGTGCTCCTGTTCTGCTTTGCACAATTCTAAGTTGCTGCAATGTGTTATCGCTCATTTGAATCATGTTCTGATGCAGCACCATTTATGCGTGTTGGAGAGGGTGCTGGTTTACTTAAGTATCTGTGGTTGTGCTCTCCGCTCTACAATCCAAACTCTCAATGTGCTATGTAGACGACACCTCTATGACTATCAAATGCACGAGAATAGAAGAAAACCACCGATACAAACAACATCCCCACCGGAATATAATTCATAAAAGGAAAAAAAGAGAACAATAACTGACTACCCTTCCTAGACATAATAATGAAACCCAACAACAACAGGGACCTTCAGACAAACATATATAGAAGGACCACTCATATGGACCAGATACATACTTACACCAAACACCCCAACATCCATAAATAGTGTTGCATCTGGACATGACTCAAATGAGCCACAACAGTGCGCCAACCCAGAATTGCACAAAGCGGAACAAAAGCACTTACAAAGGAGATTTTAAAAGGCATCGATACCCAAACAGCACGATCTTCCATTACATCCACAACAGAAACTCAACAGTCAGACACACTAGTCACCCTACCGTACATCAAGGACACTTGAGATGACCACAAGATTAGGTATCAGGGTAGCTCACAAACCAACAACAACCCTACAACAGTTACTGACAAACATTAAGGATCCCATATCCACAACCACTAAACCCAACATAATATACACCATGCAAGGACTATGAGAAACATTACATAAGCCAAACTGAAGAACACACAAACACTAACTATCCACTAAGAGACAAAACCAGTTCTCACTGGTGTCAGTACACATGAACAAAGAAGGACATGAATTTGACTGGGGCAACACATCCATGGATCCATCAACAAACACACTGAACTAGCCCCAATATACAAACCATTGAAAAACAGAACCAGAAGTAATGCCAGCCAGCCCAGCAAACTGAGGCAATATAAATAACAAGCAGGACAGAACACTTATGCTTCACCAGAGGCGCACTGACGATGTTACCTAGCAGGGTAACAAAACACTTGCAATCAAACACACCGGCTCAGTGAGCAAGTCTACAACCTCATCTAATTTTTCTTCACAGATGCTGCCAAACCTGTTGAGCTTTTCCAGCAATTTTTTATTTTGTTCCCAATTTACAACATCTGCAGATCTTTCAATTTTTTAAACTGCTCAGTGATGTCTGGTTTTAGTTCTGCCACGGCCACTTAGCTTCTCACCTCATTGCAATTTTAGTGGACATGGACAAAAGAGCTGAATTCAAGAGGTAAGATGAGAATGACGGCCCTTGACAGCAAGGCCACACTTAACCTAGTCTGGCAGCAGGTAACCCTGGCAAAACTGAAATCAATGGGGACCGGAGGCAAACTCGCGCTGGTTAAGTCATTCCTGGAACATACAAAGATGGCTGTAATTGTTGGAGGTCAGAAATCTCAGCTTCAGGACATCTCTGCAGGAATTCCTCGGAGTAGTGTCCTAGGCCCAACTATCTTCAGGTGCTGCATCAATGACCTCCCTCCATTATAAGGTCAGGAGTGGGCATGTTTGCACCATTCATAATTCTTCAGATACTAAAGCAGTCCATATCCAAACGTAGCAGGACTTGGACAACAGTCAGGTTTTGGTTGAAAAGTGGCAAAGTAACATTCACACCATGGAATGCCAGGCAATAACCATGTCCCACAAGAGAGTATCAAAGCATTGTCACTTGACATTCAATGTCTTTATCATCACGAATCCCCTGCTTCAATATCCTGGGGGCTACCATTAACCAGAAACTCAACTGGCATAGCTGTATAAATACAACGGCTAAAAAAGCAAGTCAGAGACTTGGAAAACTGAGGTGAATAACTCACTTCCTGACTCCCCAAAGCCTGTCCATGATTCCTTATACAGGTTTACTTTATTGGTTTGGAACAGATCACTCTGCATCTCTGTCTCAACTTCTTCATTAAAAAAGGGACTAAATACACCTCTTAAAGCTAAAGTAATGGCAACCTTCTGCCTTAAAAAAAATCGTAAATACATGAAGATGACAGCATTTTTGAGACCAGTTTGTCTTATACTATAAGAACACGACAATAAGCATGCATTACATTGACTCTTAGCATGCAAACATTCACTAATACACAGTCCATTTCAGTTCATTTCTCCTGGCACTGAATGACATTGTCTTCACTCAGTCATGACAACCTGTCAGCAATTATGTCCTGCCATGTGCATAATTTTTAAATTGAATGGCACCAACAATAATCTCCATCCAAATAGCCTGGAATTTTTTTTATTGCTAATTTTTTCCAAAAACTTCAACAGGCTATTGTGATTAGTAAAAACAATTGTCTCAGATACATTACTGGTGACATAAATGTTGAAACGTTGCAATGCCCAACACCAAAATTAAGGTGCCCTTCTCAGTTATGGAATATTTCTGTTGATGAATATTCAACTTTCTGGAAAAATACCTGATAGGTCTTTCCATTCTCACAAGTCGTCTTGGACAGCACAAATACCCACATCGGTCTCATCGACAGCCACTTTGAACAGTTGTGTATAGTTGGTGTTGCTAATGTTGCAGCAGTGGTCAATGCAACTTTCAGGTTGTTAAATGCTTTCTGACTTTAATCTGTCCATTGAAGTCTTTTGCATTTCTCAAAAAAAGGTCAGTCAATGGAGCGGCCACTCTGCTAAAATTCAGTCCAAACTTCACATAAAAAACACTCAGTCCCAGGAATCATAGTACTTCCCTTTTCATTGATGGTATGGGATACTTCCTCATAACCTTTGTCCTTACATCCCATGGAGTCATCTGTCCATGTCCAACAACATGGCCGAGAAACGTGATTTGTGATTTTGCAAACTTGCTCTTCGCCAGGTTTATCAACATGCCCACCTGCTGAAGTCAGTCAAATAATTCTGCTGGATTCTCCAAATGTTCCTTCCATGTGTAACCAAAAATCACCAGATTTTCTATGTACATTACACAAACGAGTAATCTCTAAATAACCTCTTTGAAATATGGCTGGGACATTTTTTATACCAAATGGCATGACTTTAAGCTGGTACAGTCCATTTAGTGTCCTGAAAACTGAAATTTTTTTCACCGTTTCGAATAAAGATACCTGCCAGTATCCTCTGAATAAGCCCACCTTAGAAAAATAAGTTGCTTGCACCACCTTCTCAAAACAGTCTTCTAAATATGGAATAGCATATGAATCAGATTTTGTAACTGCATTGGCTTTGCTGTAGTCCACATATAATCGTTGGGTACCAGCTAGTTTTGGCACTATTACAATGGGTGAGATCTATTTGCTGCAACTCACATCAATTATGTCATCTCTGAACATGCTTTCAATTTCTTTTTAAACCTGTACCAACTTTAGAGGGTTAGGTCTATAAGGATGTCACTCATTTGGAACAGCATTTCCTACATATACACATCATGCATAATCTGATTAGTATTTCCCAGTTTATTCCCATATATCTCCTCACGTGATAGTATTAACTCTTTCAGGTCATTGATTTCTTCTGGAAAGTAACCGAATAATTTATCCTATTTTCTGAGAACTTTCTCATTATCTAATTTAATTTGAGAAATGTCCAATTTAGAATCATTTGAACTTGGTTTTTCACTCCGTGTTGTAACCAGTAACATTCTCCTTTTGCTTTCCTTCCTTATCAAAATACATTTGAGCATATTCACATGACACCAATTTTTTCCTACCTGGTGTTCTTACTTAATAATTCACCTCACTCAATTTCCTTTCAGTTTTATAAGGCCTATTAAATTTTGCCTTCAAAGGTTTACCTATCACTCGTAACAGTAATATTTTATCTCCACCAGCAAAATTGTGAATTTTTGATTTCTTGTCTGCTTCCTGTTTCATCATACGCTGTGCCACTTTTAAATGTTGTCTAGCCAACTCACCTGCTCTATTTAATCTTTCCCTAAAATTTGACGCATAGTCCAAATATGTGGTCTCTGAACTGTGGCTTACCAATTTTTCCTTAATTAATTTCAGTGGTCCTCTCACCTCATGTCCAAAAACGAGTCAATTAATTGCATCCCTAATTGCAAAAGGTGCAAATGGACTACCCTCTGGATTGTCTTGGACTATAAACTCTCAAAAGTCAGGGATCCCGACTTTTAAACTTTGATGCTACTGTTCTGATGTTCCCTACAATTCTGGATGGTATGCAGTGAATTTTAATTGTCTTACTCCTAAGCCATTCAAAACTTGCTTGAATAATTTTGATGTAAAATTTGACCCTTGATCAGATTGTATTTGTATGGCTAGTCTGTATTTAATAAAAACATCGAGTAACTCTTCCACAATCTTTTTAACCATGTTACTATACTCTGAAATGGCCTCTGGAAATCCAATAGGCACATCCATTATAATCAACAAATATTGATCCCCACTTTTTGTTTTTGGGAGAGGTCCTACACAATGAATCAACTCTTATACAAGGTTCCGCAAATGTGGGTGTGGATATTAAGAGTGCTAGTTTCATCACTGTCTGAGGTTTTCCTATTAGGTGACACATGTGACATGCGCGGCAAAAGTCAACTACATCTTTATGTAGTCCAGGCCATAAAAATTTTTTTTTTTTTATTTTGGCTCAAGTTTTCCTTCCTACCAAATTACTCCTACTGGTAATTCATGTGCTACTCGCGCTACCTCTTTTCTGTAACTCACTGGTAATACAACTTGATGAACATCTGCCCATTTTTCACCTGCCAGAATATGTCACGATCTCAATTTCCTCATCAAGGCTTAATTTTTCATTTTTAAACTTAGTGACATTCTAGGGTACACTCAGATTCTCCTTCTTTGTACGCTTTTTGATACAACTGTTCTAGCTGTTCATTTTTCTGCTGTAATTCAGCTAGTTCTCCAAACTAAAAATATCCACTTTGTCCTCTACCTGTTCTTGTGTTTTCCCAAACATTTGATCAATATTTTTTAATAATTGAACTTCAACATTCTTATCTTTAGTCCTTTACTTCTCCTCCTCCATAAAAAATGGACAAAATACAAATCTTAAAGCCATAGCTTCATCACAAGAAGCAGTGCAGTGACTTGTCCCTTTGAGCAAAGCACCTTCCAAATGAGCAACTTTGATGACCTAGAAGGACATCAGACATGGGCAACAGACACACGGGAATACGAGAAATTGCAACTTCTTCTCCACATAGCATCTCAACTGGGAATTACAACTCTATCAATTCACTGTTGCTCGGGCAAGATCCTGACTTTCCCCTCCCAAACAGCATTGTGGATGCACAACTCAGATTGCAACAGTTTAAGAAGGTGTTTCATCGTCACTTTCTCAAAGGAAACTAGGGATTGGTAATAAGCAGTGGCCTCATCAGTGAAGCTCATGTCCTATGACCAATTCGAAAATGTAATATTTTCATGAAGACAACACCTCTGATAATATAGCAATCTGCCGACTGTATTGTGTGCACAATTGGAAAAATAGTAAAACCTCCAGGAAAATAGAATAACCTGCTATTCATGCTATTTCTCTACAGGTTGCACAATTCTCTCAAAGAATGGCAGAGGACTGAGAAAACACCAGCAAATTTTTAGTTTGCCAATGTGCAACCAATATAAAGACCACAATAAAACACTAGCCTGAGGATTTATGCATAATGAATATGCTGCTCAATATTTTAAAATGTAGATGCATCACCCTATCTTTACAATATCCTCCAACTCTTCCCCCTTACAGGATTTCATATTCATTGCCAATTTTCACCATCTACAATTGTTGGTCATTTATCTTCAATTGCATAAGGCCCTAAGCTCAGATTTTCCCTCTAAATCTCTCTAACTCTCCTTCTCCTTAAACCTTTATTTGAACAAGCTTTTGGACACATTCCCCACTATCTCTTTGTGGTTGGGTGTTGAGTTTGATTTGATAATACTCCTAAGCCTTAGCGCATTTCAGCATTTAAAAGCAGTTATGTGAATGGAAATAATTGTTGCTAGTACACATCCTCAATAGAACCAACAATGAATGTGCAGAATTTAGAATTTTATTTAAGTCAAAGTCCACATGCAAAAAGAACTGTAATCTTTTCAGATCTGAACATTTTTGTAGTAATTTATTCTGAATTTTTTTTACCTTTGCTGCTCCAATTTGATCCTTTCTGAATTTCTCCAGTGGTTTGATAAATGTTTCAAAGATGTTAAGTGTCTGAAAGAAAATGTGACCAATCATACAAGAAGCATTTTGTTCCAACAGAAAAATAAAGCATGTAATGCTTTCACACAATATGAAATGTTTACTTTTACTGATAGATCATGTTCATTTGAACTCACCACACCAGTACCTGCCCATTTCTCCACGGATAGCTTGTTCCTTCTTGCATTAGGCTCAAGACCAAATATTGAACAAAAATAATATTTGCTATATTAATCTAACAAAAGGGGTTAGAACAAGCACAACAAGAAAATAATAGAAAATAATAAATATACAGAAAAATGTCCTTAACAAATTTACTTATGATTAAAGAACTTAATGTTAGAAAGATGCAAGCTTTTCGCCTGGGTCCTTAATTTGATTTGAAGATACACCTTTAGGATTTGGAACAAATCTGTAATGTAGTAGCTTGTTACCTAGCCATGAAAATGGCAGTTTTACCATTCATTGCAGCTTATGACAAAATTTTGTTACCTTAAGATAACATACGGAAATATGGACCTACAGTTAGATAGTAATTTCTTTTAGATATCAAGCTCATCATGAAGCTGCATAATCAGTAACAGATGGTCTCTGTATTGTCTTATGTCTCAATACTGATTTCATATGAAGGCAATTTCTAAACATTGGTTAAACACAAATTCATATCCACAATTTACTATAACTTTATTCTTGATTTCAGTGTTATTGCTGAAAAACGCAACAATAAAATGATGGATCAAGATCTTGCAGGAAATGAAAATCTGTAACAAAAACAGGAGCAGCAGTCAAGATAAATAACCTCACATCACTGGCTGGGAGAACAGTTACTTGTGACTGGACAGCGAATGGAATGAGGAGCACAGAAGAAGCAATGAAGACAAATACAATTTGGAAGAAAAGGAGAACTATTTACCTCTGAAACCGAGCATATCATCAATATGGTACACATCCAAACCAGAGAAGGTTCATTCAGTTGATCCAGGGTATGGAGGGACTGTCTCACAAGGAGAGGCTGGGGTTTTACTTAGTCAAGTTTAAAAGAATGAGACCTTACTGAAATATAAAAGATTCTTCGCAAACTTGACAAGGTAGGTGCCGAAAGTCTGTTTCCCCTCATGGGTGAATCTAGGTCCACAGGACATAATCCCAGAATAAGGGGTTGCCCATGTAAGGCAGAGATGGGAAGGAATTTATTCTGACAGAGGGTAGTAAACCTGCGGAATTCTTTACCATGCACAACTGTCATTATGCAGACTCAAGGCTGAGATGGAAAAGATTTTTAATCAGCAAGGGACAAAGGGTTCAGGGATAAAGGCAAGGCAGTGGAGTTGAGAATGATCTTGTAAGTCACGATCTCACTGAGTGAAGGAATAGAATCGATGCAAAAATAGCCTACTTCTGCTCTTAGATTTTATGGAATGTAAGTTTCCTATTTTTAATCAGTATTCAAAAGTGTTAAATGAAATTAACTCAAAGTATCAACCCATTCACAATGAACAAATGTTTAAACTAAAAGTGCCTCTAACTACACAGAAGAAGTGATATCTTATTCAGGAAAAGCTCGGGCATGGCTAGAAACACACCATTTATAATTGTGTAGTACTATGTGCTGTTCCAGCATGAGGATTAATGACTATAAAATACCAAAATCTGTCAGCAGTGGACAGGCTCAATTATCTCAGTCGCAACACTCACTCATATTGACAACATTAATGGACACATCCAAAACTGTCAAAACAAGTAGCTTTTGGTAGACTTCAACATCAATATGGGAATAAAAAGCACCAAGTCTGCTTTGGAAAGACAGTCTTACCCATTTTCCTTTATACATGGGAAGTTTTGGACTTCTATGAAGATGAGATGGCAGGACAAAATACCAAACACTGAGGTACTCATGCAAACGGAAGCAGGCCAAGCACCCAAAGCATGAGGCAGGAACGACATGTAGTCAGGACATTTCACAATCACGTGCCAAAGTAAATCTTCAACAAAGGAGTCTAAGTCAGAGCTAAACTGCCACAGCAGTGAAGAGATATGCCACGAGGACACCATAAAGGCTTCAATTCAGAACTGTGATAGAGTCCTGGGAGATACTCACCTTAAATTGCTCCACCTGATGTAACCCAAAATGGTACAGCCATCTTCAAAAGAAAATGTATACAAACGGCAGCGAGAAAACGCATGGAGAGCAAATCTAGAGGCAGCCATTCATTCAAAACTCAGTTTTCTAAGGTATTCTGTTCAATAACAGGATCATTACTTAAGGAGGTTAGCCTGGCTCTATTAACTGGCATCAATCTCCACATTTTCCCTATATCCCTGAGCACCATTTTTAGCCAAATGATCATCCAATGTCCTCATGAATGCCTCAATTGAAACTGGATCCACGACATTTTCAAACAGTGCATTCCATACCCTAACCACTTGCTGTGTGATAGAATCTTTTTCTCACATAACCCTTGCTTCATTTGTGTATTGCTTTAGATCTATGCCTACCTGGTCCTTTTTTTCTTTTACCACAGGTACAGCTTCTGCCTATCTACCCCATCCAGCCCTCTCATGATTTTACAAACTTCTATTAAATCTTCTCTCATCTTTCTTCTCTCCAAAGTGAATAGTCACAAATTCTTTACTAACTGAAATTTCTTATTCCTGGAACCATCCTTGTAAATCTCTTCTCGAATACATTCAAACCTTTTCAATAATGTGGCCCCAGAACTGTTCTACTTGAAGCAGAACTTTCTTGACACAGGTGAGCCTGAGCAGTTACATAGCCACTAAAAACCTACCACACTCTCCATAGGTAATGAATGTGGTCATCTTCATCTTAAATCATGAACATTTCAAACATTTTCTGCAGCTTTCCTTTTAACTTTGAGCTTTTAAAACAGTGTTCTTTTCCTATCTCATAAAAAACAACTCTCTCTAAATAATCCTCACTCAGTAACTCAAGAACAGTTTAAATCATACGCCATGCCCAAAAGTCTTCAACTATAGGGAAGAACAGTTAAGGAAATTTTATTTTTTTAAACATTTCTTCAGGGACAAGGAGCAACAGGAGCACTCTTCTAGGGTCTACAAGGGTTTCTTTCCTGCCCTTGGACCTCCCTTCCTCCCGTGACTGGGATCACACGCTGACTGTCTCCCCAGCACTGACTAATGACATAGGTCTAAACCGATCGCCATTTTGTGAAGTCCCTGGCAGCAGTCTGCTGTCATATAAATTTGAGCTCCTCCCTGTCTTATCTTCCTGGTTTGGGTAAAAACCAGCCCAAGGATAATTAAATCATAGTGGGTTATGCAAGCATGTTCTTCAATGCCCAGCTCCATCACACCCAGTCATACTTTCATCATCTCCAGAAACACCCAATTTACTCCAAGTCAAACAGTGAACTTTTGTTCCAATGCAGATTGGGACAATAGGTAAAATGATTACAGTTTTATAACATTATCTGTTATTGAGTCTGAAACTAAATCAGAAGTGGAGTTATATTTGGGGAAAGATACTAAGGAGGAAAGTCCAACCATTGGTGAGTTTCCAGAGTCCCATAACAGATCCTTTAAATTGTGGGATTATAAACAGCTCTGTAACTGAATAATCCAGTAATTTATGAAGTGCAAGGTACATTGGAATATTGTGTAATTGGACTTTGACATTTAACGGATGATAATTTGAATGTCTAAACATGCTAGAGTTTGTAGGTCATACTTGACCGTAAGCCCACGTTATCAGGATCACAAAGCTCAAGTGAATCATTTTATTAATAACCAGATTTTGGTCTTGGATTCTACAGACAAACAAAACATAGAGATTGCAACAAACTGTATTTAAAGAGCTTTGATTAAAGTCCACAAAATCCAATGGATTGACAACGCATATTTTGATGAATATAAACAAGCAAATCAAAGGGTCTTTTGGCACAGAAACAGTGTCCGTACTTCTGGGTCAGGAGGACTGGGTTCAAGTCTCAACGCTCCAGGAGGTGTGTAATAACATATTTGGGCAGATTGATTAAAACACTGAAAACATAAATTAATAAGTATTCACTCAGAAGTCCTCATACGACAAGCAGATGACATTATGAATGCTGTGAATGCTAAATTATGCTTTAAATTTTTGTCATGCTATTTGACTTAAAGATATTCAGTTATGGTTTAACCCTTTTCATAAAATAGCAAAGAAACTGACTGGTTATTTTTGGAAAAGCGAATTCACTCAAGCATGGTCAATACTAAGAATACTCATCCACCAGACTAAGATACACAAAGTAACAGAATGTCTCTGCAGAGTTTTTGAAACAGGCTTTCATAACTGAAGCTTCCACTATTCCAAGCATTTTTAGAATAAGACAATTTGTACTTGATTTATTTCCTGTGAATCTGCAGACCTGCATGGTACTCAGTCGAGCAGGTGGCTGCAAAGAAAAAAAATTGAACTTTCCGATATGATGAGGAAGAGGGCAACTATTTTGTTTGTCACTTTGTAAGTTGAGGCATTTGGCAGACTCGTCTCAGGATTGCAAAAAAATTCACAGTAAGGCATACCTACACTCAAAGTCAGTCAGGATAATAATCATATGGAAAACCAAAATGACAGTGTTTGGTTGCTTGCACAACTTATATAATTGCATCACAAAATTAGATGGAATTCCATGAGCAGTAGTTGTATATGCTGATTCATTCATATCCAAAGGTCTGTGTGTATTCTAATGAGTTTGGGGGAAAAATCTCACCTTAAATGTTTCATTTACAAAATGGGTCTGGTCATTTCAGGAGTGGGGAGACTGGGTGTCAGGTAGAAATGCCTGGGTCTACATGCTGACGAGCTGTTACTCAAGATTTGGTCTGGGGCTGGTTTCAAACAGACACAGTGGATATTTCAGGCTCACATAATTGAACACATTTCAGTTTATGCATTAAAGTAACTCTATCTCCACTATCCCTTTGAAAGATCAAGTCTGAGGAGGTGAGATATTTAGAACCAACAGAATTTAGGGAATTTGAAAGATCTGGTGACAAAGCCACACAGCAATGCAAATCATTAGGGAAATTCCTTTGATGAAATCATCCCTTCTCATAATTTTCCTGCTTAAAGCTGATTTTTCTTCCCTAACCAATGTGGGCAGCAACAATAAAACTCTTCCTCACTGGGTTACTCTACAAAAACATGTTATTTCACACAAGTTTCGCATGGGAATATTTATGGGATTCAGAAAAACACATTTGAGAATGTTTCCCGTGTTTAGCTAAAGTAGTCATTTTGGTAGTTCTTTAACTATTCTGTACTAAGCTTAATTCCCACAGATTTCAAGGCGTTCAACTTTTAGCAGCACCACAAAGCTTGACTTCAAAACAGTACAAAACAGGAACTTTCAACACATTAGTTGGCTGTTGGCTTTCTTCTGGTATCAGTCAGGACTCAGTAGCACTCTGATCTATGTTACAAGATTCTGGGTTCGAGCCCTACTTCAGGGGTAGCTTCAAAAAAAATCAAGGCTGACACTCCAGTGCAGTACTGAGTGCTGCATTGTCAGAAGGGATAAGATGTTAAGCATAGGCTCCAACTGGGTGTTCGTATGAATATAAATGATCTCATGGCACAAATGCAAAAAAGAAACTGGGATTTATTCCTTCTCTGAACTCACTTACTTTGTGCATTGTGACCAATATGTAGCACTCAAACATCATCATAAAGCCACATTAATTGGTCATTATTACGTTGCTGTTTGTTGGAGCTGGATGTGTGCCAATCATCTGTTGTATTTTCTTTCATTTCAAGAATGAGTACATTTCAAAGTTTTTGATCTGCTGTAAAACAACATTAGATGTTGAAACGGGGTGTGTATAGCACCACAGACATTCTAGAGCTTATTAGTCCTGCAGCTCAAAATAACGTTATTCAAAGTTCAGAAAGGATGACATCAATGAAGCAGCTAGAATCCTAGTGAACAAAATGTATCTTCTTAACCAATGAGATTAATGGCTTGAAAAACATGGAGGAAAAATGGCGCAGGTGGTCTGAAAGAGTATCCCATCATATATAGAAAGAGAAGTAAAGGGAAGGCAGACAAAATGAAAGTGAACAAGCAAAGGATAACGGAAAAGAATTTTATTACTTGTTATGTTTTTAAAAATGTCCAAATAATAAATTACTACCTAAAAGGATGAGGCAGCCTAATTGATATTTTTCTCTTACGGGGCCAGAGAAGTTGATTGGCATTGCACGGATAACAATTACCTCATTTAAAGTAATTTTATGCTATCAATTAGCAGCTCTATCTTAGAAAATTATTGAAACGAGAAGAATGCTGACAAAGCTCGTGTCTTGCACTGCTCAGGATAATGACCAGGATGTCAAATTTCAAATAATCACAACAATTTTTGATACCGATTAGTTGGAAAATTGATGAATTAGCCACAGCACTGACATGGAGAATGCAACAAGCATTTATAGGCTCAAGCTCTCAGGGTAATTCAGAAAAACTTTAATTTGTTGTGTAAACGTCATCAGTCATTAATGTGCAAATGTAACCACTATTGGAATTGTGAGGGTTTGACAGCCTTTATTGAGAAGCAAATACTGAGTGGCATAAAATTGAACAGGAACCAAGGGTTCTCTCTAGTTTGGGCAATTTCTTTTGACAGTAATTTCTAAGTTCACAAATCATCTTAAATGTCATAACGGACATTCTACTTGTACTAGTGTGATGTTTCAGTTTCCCCACAGTAAAGCCTCACTAATGCTCACTATGCATGCTTTCATGTTGTACTTGTGCTGGCATGAATTGCCAACACAAATTCTACTTGCAAATCTTACAAAGCAGAAAAATCTCATGGATTTAAGTCAAAGATCAAACTTGGTAGTTGCATGTCTGTCTTAACTGAAGTTAGCTTGTCATTTAGAATTTAATGCATATCAGTGAACTAGAACATAATCACAGAACTGTTACAGCACAAGAGCCATTTTATCACACGATATGTGCACTGGCTCTTCAAATAAGCAGCTCATGTACCATCATTTGCCTGCTTTCTCCTGGAAAATGTGCTCACTGTACCTTTTCAAATAATCCAATATGTCTTTGAATGCCTTGGTTGGATATTCATCCACTACATACTTAATCTGTCCAAATCAATTGATCACTACGTTAAGATGATATCTATACAGTGTCTTTCTTGGCTATTGGAATTCTCAAAGTTCTTTGCAGCTAATGAAGTACTTCATAATTTCACTCACTGTTATTATGTAGGAAACACAGCAGTCAATTTGCCGACTGCAAGTTTCCACAAACGACAATCACGTGACAATGATCAGATCATCTATTTCACTGATCATAAAATATCACAGAATATCTCCAGTGTAGAAACAGGCCCTTTGGCCCAGCAAGTCCACACTGATCAAAGCATCCCAGTCAGACCCATCCCCCTATAACCCACTAATCTACACATCCCTGAACACTACATGCAATTTAGCATGGCCAATCACCTAACCAGCACATCCTTGAACTGTGGGAGGAAACCAGAGCACCTGGAAGGAAACCCATACAGCCAGAGGGAGAATGTGCAAACTCCACATAGACAGTTGCCCAAGAGTGGAATCGAACCCAGGTCCCTGGCACCATGAGGCAGCTGTGCTAACCACTGAGCCACTGTGATGGAACACTTGGGATATTCCTTCTTTGAAATGATGCTGTGGGATCTTTTAAACCAAGACCCTAAATGGAAATAAGTGTCCATCTGAAAGAAGGCATCTTCAACACAACACTAAAGGGTCAGTTTTAATGTTTGTCCTCACCTGTCCTGCAGTCTCACACCAATGATCATTTGACTCAGTCAAGTCAACTACCAATTGAGCCACATCTGATGCTTATCTGTTAACTATTAACTTGATAAAGCTGGAGATATTAAGAAGATCCAAACTTATATTCTAAAACTCATACTGTAGAGCCAGCTAGATTTCATATACAGTAAATTTACAGCAAAGATTTTACCCAGAAAGGCTGATCAATGTTGCACAGCCGCACCCACACTAATTTGGTAACCAAAATGATAACACTGTTCACAGCAACTAAGTGAGATACTAACTACCATAAAAGAGCAGGGAGCTGCCATATGACAATAGTTTATTATTGTTAAATTATTTTGGGATAGAAACCTAATGAACAGTGTTGAAACAAAACAAAAAGTAATCCGCAAAACAACCAAAATGCAATAGGCCATGCAATGAGATATTTTACAGATGCTTTTTTTTAAAAAAAGGATCTATCCTGTAATTTTAAATAATATTTCTGCCCTCTAAAGTGGAGCTCCACTAAGTCTGTTTAGGTTTCATCCCTTTGTTCGTTGATCTCAGCCAGCGAGACACTAGAAGCAATGCAGCTCCATAGACGGGAGCATTTGGAGAGATTAGATCAGCCAAGGAACGGTCTGCCAAATCACAAAAGCGGAATGTAAACCCAGCGATGTGCAGGGCACTCCAAATTTCATTAAGATTAATTTCCTCTTTACCTGATATGCTCCTCTTGCTGTTGCAAGGAAACATAATATTAAATATTCTCTTCCTGGACCGATCTTGCCCATGAGCCATCTCCTGGCATGACTGGGACACCATTGCTGTTTACATACTCTGGCTTCAGGTTAACACTGCAGTCAAGGCCCAAAGATATTATTGAGGACATGCTCTGGATCTTTAAAAATGAAAATAAAAATACCAACATTTGATTGAAAGCGCATGTTACCATTGGAACACAACGGGGCAGAGGAGGACAAGTGACTACCTTCATTTTAAATGCACCCCCAGACAAATGCTTAAGCACCCTAGGATTACAGGTACCAGTGTAATTATGCCCCAGCAAGAATCAACACCTTTAGGTGCAAAATAATGGCAATGGAAAAATGGTTTTAAAAAAAGGCTGAATTGTAATTTAACTAAATCAAATGCAATCAGAATTAAAGTACTACATTTAAAAGAAAAACAACTATGGGAACCATTGAGGAATTTAAAAAAAACTTCCTAGATATGATCAGAATTGCTGCTGAAATGATTCAGATCAGTAAATAGATTACAGGAAAGAATTCAGTAAGGTCTAGATTGAACAACAAAATTTTAGCAGAGGACAAAAAGTCTTCAATTAGTTTGGGAACCCATCCAGCACTGCCTAGAAAAGTCTGTGCCAGCTCCATGTCAACAATGTGAAGCCAGCAGCATATTTCACAAGTTGGGACAGTTCTGAGGAAGCTCCTAAACTGGCCCAAAACACAGGTCACAATTAAAATGAACATGCCACATCCATCCAATAGTAGAATACTCAAGTGACTGATGTGGTTAGGCCCAAGCTAGCTGATCTGTGCATGGTCAGGAGATAGAATCACAGAATTCCTTCAGTGCAGAATGAAGCCATTCAACCCACTGAGTCTGTACCAACCCTCCAAACAGCACCCCACCCAGACGCAGTAGTCCCCCACCCAATCCCCATAACCTCACATTTCCCGTGGTTAACCCACTTAGCCTGCGCATTCCTAGACACTACAGCACAACTTAGCATGGCCAATGCAACTAACACGCACAGACAGTGAGAAGAAACCAGAGCACCCAGCAGAAACCCACGCACACATGGGGAGAAGGCCACATAAGCAGACCAAGATTGAAATCAAACCTGGGTTCCTGTGCTGTGAGGTAGCAGTGTTAACCACTGAGCCACCATGCTGCCTTATAGCAGTAAGATATTGTAACTGTATTTTACTCGAACCACATCTTAACAGAAAGTACTTTGTGTCAGTGATCACCTAAGAGAAGGAATTGTAGGAGGATGATCTCAGGTAAGGGAGTGTTGGATGTCCAAGCCAGATTGCTATTAAAAAGGAAAAGATGTTGTGTGTCTTAAGAAGTATTAAGTTCGATAATTCCATACGTCCAGATGGAATCTATCTTAGAATACTGAAGGACGCAAGAGAACAATTGCTAGAGCATCGGCAGACATCCTTGTATCCTCTTTGATCACAGGTGAGGTCCCAGAGAATTAAAGAATACCTAATGTTGCCCCATTGTTTAAGAAGGGCAGCAGGGATAATCCAGAAAATCACAAGGCTATGATACTCACGTCAGTGGTGGGGAAATTATCGGAAAAGATTCTCAGAGATAAGATCTATATGCATTTAGAAGCAAATGGTCTTAGTAACGATAGACAGCATGGTTGTGTGCAGAGGAGTTTGTGCCTCACTCACTTAATAAAGTTTTCTGAGGAGGTGACAAAGATCATTGATGAGGGAAAAGCAGTTGATATTGTCTATATTGCTTTCGGTAAAGCCTTTGACAAGGCACCTCATGGCAGACTGGTATAAAAAGGTAAAGTCACATGTTATCAGAGTTGGCAAGATGGATACAGAACTAGCCCAGTTAAAGGAGATAAAGAGAAGCAGTGGAAGGCTGCTTTTTGGAATGGAGGGTTGTGACCCAATAGTGTTCCATAGGGATCAGTGCTAGAATCTCTGCGGTTTGCGGTCTACATAAATGGTTTGGAGGAAAACATAGCTGGTCTAATTAGTATGTTTGCAAATGATACAATGATTGGTAGATTTGCGGATAAAGAGGATGACTGTCGCAGGATATAGATCAGTTGGAGGCATGGGCAGAAAAAAATGACAGATGGAGTTTAATGCGGACAAATGTGAGGTGATGCATTCTGGAAGGTCAAGTGCAGGTGGAAATTATACAGTGAATGGCAGAATCCTTTGGAATATTGATTTGCAGAGGCATCTTGGTGTTGCAGGTCCACAGATCACTGAAAGTGGCAGCACAGGTAGATAAGGTAGTAAGATAAGGCCTTTGGTATCCTTGCCTTCATTGGAAGAGGCATTGAGTATAAGGACAAATTATATTACAGCTTTATAGAACCTTAGTTAGGCCACACTTGGAATATTGCATACAGTTCTGGTGACCACAATACCAGAAGAATGTGATGCTTTGGAGAGGGTACAGAAAAGGTTTACCAGGATGTGGCCTGGTATGGGGGATTTCAGCTGTGAAGAAAGGTTGGATAGACCGGGTTTATTTTAACTGGAATGCAGGAGGTTGAGGGGTGACCTGATAGAAGTCTATAATTTTGTGAATGGCATGGACAGAATGGAAAATATGAGGCTTTTTCCCAGGGTGGAGGGGTTAATTACTAGGGAATTCAGGTTCAAGGTATGGGCAGGGGCACAATTAAAAGAGATGAGCATGGCAAATTTTTCACACAAAGAGTGATGAGTGCCTGGAATGCACTGCCAATAGTGGTGGTGGAAGCAAACAGAATAGTAGCACCTGAATGAATACATGAATAGGAAAGGGAAAGAGGGATATGGATCCTGTAAGTAAGAACAGTTTTAGTAGAGAAAGGCAAAAAGTGTCAGCACTGGCTTGGAAGGCCGAACTGCCCATTCCTGCGCTGTATTGTTTTTTTGTTTTTGTGTGTATTCTACTCTCCCCACTTCCTAACCCTGACTTTTCTTCTCAAAGCAGGCATATGTGCAACAATGTCTGTACAACTGTATAAACAGATCAAACTTGAGACAGAAACCAGGTTAAAATTTTGACCTTTCTTCCCCATCTGACCATAAATGTAACCTTTGTAAAAATGTGAAGTTATGAACAATTTGCCATAAATAATTGCCAAGAAACAATAAGTACACAAGCAAAACAGAATTTGCAAAGCAACAACTGTCTTAAATTCGAATGGCAGTCACAGGCTGCCAATGTAACAATTACTCTGGAATCATTCAGAGGCAAATCAATTCAGAACAACAAAATTTCATCAAGAAAATTGACAAAACTGTAAAGAGATGAAAAGCAGTCAAGGTTTTAAATTACCATACATTAACAGATTTTCAATAAAAGGAATTCAAACCGTAAAGCAAATCTCATTTTTGGAATCAACTCGAAACAGAATGAAGGTCACAATGCATCTGGAGAACAACAGCTGAGTGAAAAGTTGGATGTGGGAACTGTAAAAAGCAGACTGGAACAAGTGCCAGAACTTATTATGACCTTTTGCTCTAGGGGATTTAGGAAGGAGAGAGTAAGAGTATAGACATACTGTCCATGCTAGAGCATAGTACAATCAAATTCCTGTTGATACGAATTTCACTTTTGACAAATTGATCACTTCGGGATCCTGCTGCATATATGAATTAAGCAAACAGGCAAGACAGTTCCCAAACTACACAGCTGCAGCATGCCAACACAAATTCTTTCCTATGCCCCTATAACACTGTTCTACCTACCATCATTTCTCTTTGCTCCACAAGGTTATGTAAAAATGTTGCAAACTCCTGAAGTGACTCATCTGGAATAGAGAGAAAGAGGAGACATATTGGATGTGAAACATGAACTCTGTTTTTCTGCACAGATACTGCTAGACCTGTTGAATTTCTCCTGCATTTTCTATTTTCAGCGTCTTCCAGCATCTGCCATAATTTACTTTTATCAGAGCTTAGGCCATCTTCCTGTAATTTCACATTCTTGCATTTTGAGGATGTTGTATTGAACACATACAAAAGAACGTGAGACATGGCGTTCCCCCAACTGAGATTAAGGGGGATCTACTACGAATTATTATGCCTGCAGGCCCTTCCCCCAGACTTGTTGGCTGGTCAATCCTGCCAGCAGCAATCGCTTATCTCAAGGAGTAAGCCATGCAGAATAAACTGCACAAGGCTGGTAAGCTGAAACTGCAAGTGACTCATTAAAACAAGTACAGACCCAGTTGGGGATGAGTCCGCTTAACAGACCAAATCCAAAATGAGCTCACCTGGTCACTAGATAATCTCAGGCTGATCTCATATCCTTGTGATAGCGACAACTTATCCAAATGGCTGCTCAATGAACATTCAAAATTTACTCCGGAGTCTTTCATGGTGCTGAGGAAGCAGGGTTGAATTCTGGAGATAGAGCTCGAGAAACTCCGAACACATCCATAAAAGGGAGCAGGCACACAAATTACTCAGTCCTGACTCGGGGAGGCAGTGACAGAAAATAACAGAACAAGCAAAGACCTGTAGTTGGAATGAGTACACTTTAGATCCTTTAACAAGGAATACAAGCCTGGTTCCAGCAGCCACAGGGTAATTCCAGTTTCAATGGCAGATATTAAAACAGCTGCTGTTAAAAAGCTCATAATTGGACCTAGGAACTGAGCCAGATGTCCACTGAGGTAAGCTACAGCTTCCCCAGTCTCTGCCTCTCAGTGCTCCTTTGATGGTCTAAGCTGATACTCTACGCCATTCTGAAGAAGGGTCACTGGACCCAAAATGTTAACTCTGCTTTCTCTCCACAGGCACTGTCAGACCTGCTAAATTTCTCCAGCCATGTTTGTTTTAGCTTCAAGCACTTGAATACTCCAGCTCAGAATAATGGAATGTAAGCATCAGTTCTATTTTGTTGGTTTTCAGAGCTGGTGCGTAATTCAGTGGTCTAGGGTCCAGAGGATATAGAAAGGAGAGTAAAGCTGGAAGATTACATGATTTTGAACAAACAGACAGACATTCTCTACAAGTTGAATCATTAATACAGTCTATAATACACTCAAAACTTATTTCGAATTCCCAAATTTAACATGTGGTAAACATGGGTAATAGACTGTGATCCAAATATCCCACAGCAGACACAAAACTAGCCAAAGCAAACAAGACAAATCGCAAATTTCTTAGTAATGCCCCCAAAAGGTTCATCAAATCTAATTAAACGATGTAAGGTATTACAATTCTTCATTTTTGCCCATTTGGCCGTGGAACTCCCTCTCAAGAGCCACTCTATTATAGAAGGCAGCATCAACAACTGTTCTGGTTAAACACTATCCTGTCACAAAATTCAAAGGCTGTACTCACCTATTCATGGCATCACTCCAGCTTTTCACTGACAACTAGCTTCACCAAGCAATAATCTTTCCTTTTGCTTTTCCCTGAGCTAGCACCTTGCTCAGCTGCGTCAAGCAGTAACAGCTTAAAACTTCAAGCCACACTGTCAGTGAAACTGGCTTTTTAATGTCACCGACCTTGTTGTAATCCAGCGCAACGTTCAGGACTTTTCCCAAGTCCTGAGGGCAACACTTAGCTGTCCAATAACTCTAAGAAGTTAGTCTGGGTTTAGCAGCACAGAGATATTTGAGTGTTCTTGGGACGTAACTTGCTATGTCACCGACACAGACCCTTTAGCGTTCGTTGTGTACCCTGCAATACAGCTAAAAATTAGCACTTTAAACAGGGAATCTAATATCTGTCTCCTTCACATACTATTGACTTCTTTTAACACTCTGTTGATCTCCTTCAAATGCCTGACCCATGGCTTTCTGAACTGTCCTGAGTGATCCATCGGAAACCGTGCAATAAGTCGCTCCTCTATTAACATGCATAATTGAATACCATCACTGAGAAACTCTTGGAAATGCTTTTTTCCATAAATTTTTCCAGTCACAGGTTGCTAGCTTGCTTAGTACAATGAAAACAAGTAGACTAGACAATGGAGATAACAAGGTATAGAGCTGGATGAACACAGCAGGCCAGGCAGCATCAGAGGAGCAGGAAAGCTGACATTTCGGGCCTAGACCCTTCTTCAGAAATGGGGGCGGGGAAGGGGGATCTGAAATAAATAGGGAGAGAGGGGGAGGGCGGATAGAAGATGGATACAGGAGAAGATAGGTGGAGAGGAGACAGACCAGTCGAAGAGGCGGGTATGGAGCCAGTAAAGGTGAGTTATAGGTGGGGAGGGAGGGAGGAGGTAAGACAGTCCATGGAAGACGGACAGGTCAAGAGGGTGGGATAAGGTTAGTAGGTCGGAGGGGGGGTGGGGCTTGAGGTGGGAGGAGGGAGTAGCTGGGAGTTAGGACAGGCTAGGGAGGTGGGGACAAGCTGGGCTGGTTTTGGGATGCAGTGGTGGCGGGGGGTAGATTTTGAAGCTTGTGAAATGCACATTGATACCATTGGCATCGTGGTGGCACTGCAGGAGGCCCAGGATGGACATGTCGTCTGAGGAATGAGACGGGAGTTAAAATGGTTTGCAACTGGGCGGTGCAGTTGTTTATTGCAAACCGAACGTACGTGTTCTGCAAAGCGGTCCCCAAGCCTCCGCTTGATTTCCCAAATGTAGAGGAGGCCACAACAGGAACAGCGGATGCGGTATACCACATTAGCAGATGTGCAGGTGAACATCTGCAAGATGTGAAAAGTCTTGTTGGGGCCTGGGATGGGGGTGAGGGGGAGGTGTGGGGGCAGGTGTAGCACTTCCTGCGGTTGCAGGGAAAAGTGCTGGGTGTGGTGGGGTTGGACGTGAGTGTGGAGCAGACAAGTGAGTCCCAGAGAGAGTTGCCCCGCTGAAAGCAGATAAGGGTGGGGAGGGAAAAATATCTTTAGTGGTGGGGTCTGATTGTAGATGGTGGAAGCGATGCGTTGCATCCGGAAGTTGGTATGTGGGGTGGTATGTGAGGACGAGGGGGGATTCTGTTTTGGTTGTTATTGCAACAGGGGGTGTCTGGGATGTGTTGCAGGCACAGTCGAGGGCGTTCTCAACCACTGATGGGGGGTGGTTGGTGCGGTCCTCGAAAAACGTGGACATTGAGATGCTCGGGAGTGGAATGCCTCATCTTGGGAGCAGATGTGGTGGAGGAGGTGTAGTCTAGGTAGCTGTGGGAGTTGGTGGGCTTGAAATGGATATCGCTTTCCAGGTGGTTGCCAGAGATGGAAACAGAGAGGCCCAGGAAGGAGAGGGAGATATCAGGAATGGTCCAGGTGAACTTAAGGTTGGGGTGGAAGGTGTTGGTGAAGTGTATGAACTGTTAGAGCTCCTCTGGGAGCATGAGGCAGCATCGATACAGTCATCAATGTAACAGAGGAAGGGGTGGGGTTTAGGGCCAGTGTAGGTACGGAAGAGGGATTGTTCCACGTAACCTACAAAGAGGCAGGCATAGCTTGGGCCCACACAATTGCCCATGGCCTTTCCCTTTGTCTGTAGGAAGTGGGAGGAATTGAAAGAGAAGTTGTTGAGGGTGAGGACGAGTTCGGCTAAGCGGATGCGGGCGTCAGTTGAGGGGGACAGGTTGAGCCTGCAGAACAGGAAGAAATGGAAGGCCTTTAGCCCATCTGCATGGGGAATGCAGGTGTATAGGGACTGGATGTCCATGATAAAGATGAAGTGTTGGGGTCGGGGAATTGGAAGTTCTGGAGGAAGTGGAGGGCATGGGTGGTGTCACAGACATAGGTAAGGAGTTCCTGGACCAAAGGGGAGAAAATGGAGTAGAGATAGGTGGAGATACCACATACCACCTCAGCTACCTCCAGATCCAACGCATCACCCTCCGACCCCAATCCGACCCCACCACCAAAGACATTTTTCCATCCCCACCCTTATCTGCTTTCCAGAGGGGCCACTCTCTCTTGGACTCTCTTGTCGCTCCACACTCCTCTCCAACTCCACAACACCCAGCACTTTTCCCTGCAACCGCAGGAAGTGCTACACCTGCCCCTAAACCTCCCCCCTCACCGCCATCTCAGGCCCTAAGAAGATTTTCCACATCAAACAGATGTTCACCTGTACATCTGTTAACGTGGTATACCATATCCACTGTACCTGTTGTGGCCTCCTCTACATCAACAAATGCTGTGAACAAAGACTATGGAACTGATTTCCCAGTTTTCCCTTTGCCCAGGTGTTTTTGCCCTGCTTGTTTGCCTGCATGTATGTGTAAGGTGGAGTCTATAAGGAGTTAAGACATTTATTTGTGGAGTTTACTTAATTTAGTTTAATTGTTTACTTGTAGCTAGAATCTAATTATCTGTAATGAACAATAATTTTTGTTAAGTACAAAAACCTAGTCTATGCTTTCTAACAGGGTCTGAAAATCATGCAGCCTGAGGACATTTGTGTATTTCTTTTAAAAATTTACATTTTTACGATGACACAGGGAATAGCTGGGCTCAATTTCCAGCGTACTACCACAGTGAAGCATTGCATTATTCTTACACTGGAGTTCACAGAGTTTTTTTTAAATTTGCTCATGGGACATTGGCAATACTAGCTGGCCAGCATTTACTGCCCATCCCTAGTGTCCTGTGAAGGTGGTGGTTATCTATCTTCTTGAACCATTGCAGTACGCCTGGTGTAGGTTGGCCAGCAATGCCCTGAAGAAGAGAACTCCAGGATTTTGACCCAATGACATAAATGTATTGTTGTTCCTTTGCTAACTCACGACTGTGAGTACTTTGAAGGGGAACTTGCAGTCAGTGGCGTTACCATATATCTGCTGCCTAGGACCTTCTAAATGGAAGTGGTCATGGGTTTGGAAGGTTCTGTTTTAGGATCACTAGTGAATTTCTGCAGTGTATCTTTCAAATAGTATGCACTGCTGCTACTGAGCATCAGTGGAGGGAATGGATGTGGTGCCAATCAAGCCATCTGCTTTGCCCTGGATGGTGTCAAGTTTCAAGGTATTGTTGGTACTGCACCCATCTGGGCAAGTCGGGAAGATTCCATCATACTCCTGATTTGTATCTTGCAGGTGGCGGACAGGCTTTAGGGAGCCAGGTGGTGAATTACTCAATGCAGTATTCTAAGCCTTCAACCTGTCCTGGTAGCCAGTGTTTATATGGTGAGTCCAGCTGAGTTTCTTGTTGATGGTAACCTCTCCCCTCCTACACCACCACCACCACCACCCGGATGTTGACATTCAGGGATTCGATGACAGCAACACCTCTAAATGTTAAGGGGCGGTGGCTATATTGTCTCTTATTGGAAATGTCATTTCATGCCCCACAAATGTCAAGAATATTACTTGACACCTATCAGCCCAAGCCTGAAAACAATCCAAATCTTGTTGCATTTGAACGTGGGCTACTTCAGAATCTGAGGTGTCACAAATGGTATTGAACACTGGGCAATCATTGGTGAACATTCCCATTTTTGACCTTATGATGGAGAGAAGGTCATTGATGAAGCAGCTGAAGATGGTTGGACCTAATTCATTGGCGCATGAGTTGCTCAGGGTAAAGTCTTGGAGTTGAGATGACTGACCTCCAACAGTGCACATATCAAGATGGCTGCAGAGGTATGATTCCAACTGGTACAGAGTTTGCCCTGGCACCCACCAATCCTAGCTTTGTTAAGGCTCATTGATGCCACACTCAGTCAAATGTGGCCTTGATGTTAAGGGCTGTCACTCTCACCTCATCTCTTCTGTTTATTTTTTGTCTATGTTTGAACTGTCAGGAACTGATTGGCCCTGATGAACCCAAACTGGGCAGGTTGTTGCTGAGTAGATGTTGTTCATAGCACTACTGATGATGGCATCGTTCATCATTTTACAGATGATCAATAGGAAACTGATGGGGTGGTATTTAGCTGGGTTGGATTTGTCCTGCTTTTTGTGTACAAGACATACCTGAGCATTTTCCACAATGTCAGATAGATGCCAATGTTGTAAGTGAACTGAAACAACTTGGCTGGGGTTTAGTAAGTTCTGAAGCACAAGTCTTTAGTACATTTGCCAGAATGTTGACAGGGTCCATGGCCTTTGCAAAATTCAGTGCCTCTAAATGTTTCTTGATATCATGCAGAGTCAATCGAATTGGCTGAACTGTATGTAATGCTGGGGACCACTGGAGGAGGCCAAGATGGATCATCCACTTGGCAGTTTCAGCTGACGACTCCTGCAAATGCTTTAGTCTTATCTTTTTCACCAATGTATCTGACTCTTCCGTCATTGAAAATGGGGATATTTTAGGAACCTACTGTTTAATTGTCCACCACCATTCACGACTGAATGTGGCAGGACTGCAGAGCATAGATTGGATCCGTTGGCTATAGGATCACTTAGCTCCACCTATCACTTGCTGTTTAACATGTTTGGTAGCTTCACCAGGTTGACATCTCTTCATAGGTTCATCTGGTGCTGCTCCTCCATGCCTTCCTGCACTCTCCAGTAAAAAAGGTTGATCTCCTGGCTTGATGATAATTGTTGAGTGGGGGACATACTGGGTCAGGAGGTTGCAGATTGTGCTGGAGTACGATTTAACTGGGGGAAGACACCACAACCCTCTGAGAAAGAAAATTAGAAAACTCTTAAAAATTCTCTGCTCGAGGACAGACGAAAAATTAAAAACTCCTCTCCCCTTCCTGTATGTAGCACTTAGGCTAATAAGTTCCTTAAACAACCAGGCTGAAAATCCGTGTACTACTTAATCCATTTGTTTAGTTTTAAAAAGAGATAAGATGATTATGTTAGAAAATGCAAAATACATGAAATTTTGTTTTTACACAAGAAGGCTATCTGAGGTTGTAGACATGCTCGCCAAGCTGATAGGTTTGGTTAAAAATGTTTCATCACCCTACTTGGCAACATCATTAGTACCCCTCCGGTGAAGCGTTGGTGTTCTGTCCTGCTTGTTATTTATAGGTTTGCTGGAGTGAGAAACTGAGAAACAGAACTAGAATAACACCAACCACTCCAGCAAACCGAGACACATAAATAACAAGCAGGACAGAACACTGACACTTCACCGGAGGCGCACTGACTATGTTACCGAACAGGGTGACAAAATGTATGCGCCCAAATCTGCCAGCTTGGCGAGCATGTCCACCACCTCATACATAACCCAAGCTACAAATCTTCTTGAAAACTTTAAACAAGGGTAGCTTTTGATTATTTTTGCAATTATTGATTTTTGTTCGAGCAAAGACATTTCACTACAGGGACACGACATCTAGAAATTCAAAAGCAATTACATGTTGAACTGTAAATATCATTTGTCAAATATCAAGTGTTCAAACTGCAAGGAGTCTATTAAGAGCTGGCAGACCCAATTCATACGGGGGCCATATGAAAAACAATTTCATGCAGTTAAAAACTTATCAACAATCTTCTGTATGATAGAATGATAGAATGAAACTTAACAAAATAAGTGTGAAGATCACATATTTTAGGTACAATTAATTGCGAACTCAGTTTTATCCCAACGTAATCTTATCACTGGATTTCAAATGCAGGTGTTCTACCTGACACCATTAAAGTGGACCTGCCAAGAATTTGTTCATTTTGAACCTCTTGTAAGAGAATATACTGAGTTATTAGAACCACATCAAGTGCATAAACAAGTTACATGATGCAGAAGTTACTTTGCTCTCAACCTGTATTGTTGATGCATGGATACTCTTCCATAGCTGAAGAGTTATATAGATAGGCCAGAGGGACTATAGGGTAAATATACATATACAGAAGTAATTAAAAAAGGTTAATGCTCGTGGACACTTTTAAAATGTGGTTTTGAGCTAAGACAGAACATAGGAGCAACTTCTGGTCTAACCTTTAAACCTACAGAAATATTTGCAAAATAGTTTTATTAAAGGCAGATTTATAACCCCAAGTTCATAATGTTTAATACTTTTTCAAAAGGTTTCTCCAAATATAGTATATTACATCTGTCATTCACTACATTTTTAAAAGCAGGCATCATACTCATTCACACTGCAATTTCTGGTGTATGAAAAGCCTGAAAATGAAATTAAAATCTCCATTAAAAATAATGAGACCCCTTACCAATGCACCGCTCATCATCTGTCTCAGCATCTCCAATAAACTCAAAGGAAAATTCCCCAAGTGATCGAGCGAATTTCTGCTGTGCTGCTGAAAGTGCTGTCAAGAATAAACAAGGGAAAAATGTGAATTTATCACAGAAAAATAGATTCTTCATATGTGTTTTTTTCAGAATTTAGAGAAAACTAATCATATAAAGTCCCCACAAGTCTCTTAGCATTCAACTGCAGGAACACTCTATGGTTATAGCTTCCACCCATTAAGTAGTCCAGCTTTAGTGGGGTGAAAGGGAGCAATAATTTTGTACAAGATTGAACCTTTATTAGAATTTTGTTTGTCTTACAGAACATGCACGTCTTCTTCGGGGAGATGCAAAACATGAGTTAGGAAATGGAGGCGTACTCAGATGCGAGTAATAAAATGTACATTTGTGACACCTTTCAAAACTAGATATCCTGATCACTTTGAGACATTTTCCTAAACAACTTGGAGAAATGAAATTGACTGTGGCCGTTAACCGAACAACACAAAGAATTTCAACGCAATGCAAAGTATCTAATCTTGTCAACACAGATTCAAAACATTGGATTCTGGCCCACTATCTCTTTTAACAGAATGCTGGCTGCAGCTATTTTGGGATACACAATTTATCTTTGGGAAAGAAAACAGGTTTAAGAACTCACAACATAATTTCCTAATATGAAAATTAATTGTAAATTTCCCCAGAGCACTGAATAGGAGAAGAAAAAATGCAACAAATAGCATGTGGATTGTTAACCAAAGACCACGAGGGGATACAAAGCAGGTACTAGACATAAGAGTGAGGGGTACATGGAGGAATGAACAGGAAGAGGATGAGAAAGGGATAAGAGGATGGGGTGTGTAAGAAGAACAGGGGTGTAACAAGAGGAAGAGTGGGGAATGGAGGGGTGTAGAGGAAGAGTTGGGGAAGTTGAAACGAAAGGAACAGCAGAGAGACAAACCAGACAGCACAGTGCTATATAGTGGAGGAATTTTCCCGAGAATCTGTAACATTGGCCTTGAATCTTGTGAAATGTCATGACATCAGCTTAACATGGGCAAGGAAAACTCCTGCTGATCATCACCTACTGCTATCCTCTCAGCTGATGAATCAGTGCTTATGCACATTGATCAAGCCTTGGAGGAAGCATGGCAGGTGGCTCAGAAATGTCCACTGGATGGGGTTTCAAGGTCAACCACCATGAGTGGCTCAGCAAGGTCGAGTTGGTTGGGTCCTACAGGTCTGTGGTACGTGATAAGGTAATCAACAAGATGGAAAAACATATTTAATTTTATCATGACCAAACTAGCTTTCACAAATGTGAATATTCAAGACAGTATTGGTAAGAGTGCTCACTGCATAGTCCTGTGGAGATGAAGTCTTATATTGAACAAATGATTTTACTGTCACATGTATTTGGGAAAATACAGTGAGAAGTGTTTTATCACCATAAGCCAATGCCATTTTGTATTGCAAAATGAATAAAGAAGAAATTGCCTAAATGGAGCTTAATTTTCTATTCAATTGACTGAAAAATATAAAGGCAGAAAAATAGGAAATAATATGCAACTTTACAGTTGTTCTTGAGACTGGGGTTTCTGTAAAGGTGTTCCAGCCTCCTGGCTGCAATGAGTTCCCATTCAGGGTCCAGCCAATGCCCCAGGAATCCTTGACTCTGCTGCTGCCACCTCATCGACATCACCAGTCATGCAAGTAAAGGTAAAGGTAAAGTCACCATCAGCTTACCAGAACATAGGGATGCTCTTGCATTAGAGCGAGACAGTTTGTGGTGGTTTAACAAGAGAGTCACCACGCCTCAGGAGAGGTTGAGAAGGACAATCCTTCAAGATAACCTCAGCTGGTGTAAGAACTGAACACAAGATATTGGCATCACTCTGCATTACAAATTAGCCATCAGTCAACTGAACTAACGACTCTAGAGGCGTAAATGCAGAGCAGTGAAGCCAAAGAGACACCTTCCTATCCTCTTAAGCTTGCAGCTAGACATCTGCTGTATATCTGGAAGCCTCACCATTTAGCATGGGCATTCATCCCACTGGAAAAATACCAGTGGTAGCAGCCTTAATGGACCATTAACTGGGAGCGGGAAAGACTGAGATGTTGTGACAAGATAGAAGTACACAGAGTCCCCAGACCAGAGGGTTGTAACAGGAAGGTTCGCAGTGACTGGCAGGATTAGGGAATGAGAGGAGTGGCAAGCAGGAGGTTCAACAAGTAGAAAGTAAGTAAAAGTTAGCATATTTCTCTTCCAATAAAATAAATTTTAAAATGCAAATGTTATTTCATTTACTTATATAGGAACTTAGCAACGTAGAATACTTCACCTCTTAGTTCATACTATTTGAACTATTTTTCTGATGGGTAAGGCTTATGTCACCAAGTTACAAATTTAACATTGGTTTTAGTGGGAATATCTGATTCACTTAAGTTGTTTTTACTTAAAGTTATATTTTCCAGGAACTCAACTGCAACTTTAAGTGAAGACTTAATGTACCACGTGTGCTTTGACAACCTAAAAAATTCAAACATTGTGAATTATTTAATTTGCCTCTGGGGTTTATCTTTTACCATAATAAGCAGTTTGAGTTATAGTTATAAATTACATGACTAAATCAGTTCCAGCTTCGATTAGCTGAACCATATTAAAAGTATGACCTTGTGGCAATATGATTACATTGCTCAGAGCATTCTGAATTCTGCAACCAAAGGGTGGGAAAGAGATGGAGAACCTTAGGAATTTACGTAGAGGTGCACACCTTATAAAGTACCTGCAGGACAGGTTTATTTTGGCTGTGGAGAAGACAAAGAGGAATCCAAAGTAAAAATAATAAACTAGGGCAGGGCCAACTTCAACAATGAGAGAACTAGTCTGGACCAAATAATTTGGAAATGATTGGCAGGCAAACATTAATCAAGGAAAAACATGTTCAGAAGAAAAGTCATTGAACATGAAACATCCATTCTGTTTCTCTCGTCACAGAAACTGCCAGACCTGCTGAGTTGCTCCAGTATTTTGCTTTTATTTTATATTGAAAATTAAATCAAACATTGATTAAAATGAAGGTTTCGGACTTTCACAGTTGGAGATCAGGATTGTTAAAGCTTTATAGAACCATTTATCTTAATTCTAATTATTTTTATAACCCAATCTTAAAGCTTCTGAATGTGACCAGTCTATACAGGTACTGAAAGTGAAGCCATTATCTAAGCAGAAATGTCACGTGACTGCAGGTTGGAACAGAGCTACCACAATCATGTTGACATTTCATACTATAATCTGTACCCATAAAATTATATGAACAATGCACTCCTCCCAAATGACCGAAAACCAAAAACTGTACATGTGGTGGAACTGGTTTTCTTCAAGATTCAAGATCATGATGAGACAGAACAATCAGCAAACTGAGCAAATAAAACACAGACCACCACATTGGTACGTCACTCATTTCACATCAGGCGAATCTCAAATCAAGATGATCAAATAAAAGAACAGGTTGTACACCCTGTGATGATCAATATCCTGCTTCAAATAGCAACCTTAGGATTGTTCCTCCTGAGATGTCGAGTCTTTGAAATCTCAGCCCACTATGAATTTTTAGAGGAAGAATATAAATTGCTGCTTGAAAATGGTCCACAATCTCAACTCTGTCTAGCACCAGGAGGTATTGACAGATATGAGATAATTACAAAGAAGTTACTTTCTTATCTTTTATTATACTGAACCACCCATTTGAATAAAAACATTGGCAAGAATGAGAGTCATAATCGAGTATTCACTTTGTACTTAAAAGGTTGGCAGTCCTCAAAATAGAAAGGTTAGCCGGCCAGGATGAGATGCACTCTACGTGACTCAGCAATACAGGAAGCAAATTTCACAATCTTCTAATTCTTTATACAGGCATGAATGCCAAAGGACTCCATTATTTAAAAAGAAAAATCAAACACCAGTGTGAAATAAACCTGGCATGCAAAACGTTGGTATCTGTGGTGAAGGAACTTTTAAGACACAAATCTTGACCAAAATGAATTGCCATTGGCAAAAGTATGATCAATAAAAGTCAATGTTAATTTGTTGAGAGTTAATCACAACTCTTATTTTGATTTGTCTTTTTTTAAAAAGAAATTGGGAGGTTTGGTGATGGTTATGCCTCTGATATTGTGCATAGGGACTTTCAAAAGGCATGTGCCAAAATAATGCAAAATAGGCTCGTTAGGATATTGAAACAGAGAAGTAGAAGAGCTGTGACATTATGAATACAAAATTGACTAAAAGTCAGAAACTAATCAGCAGAGATTCTAGACTAGAGAGTCAGTACTGGGACAACTGCTCTGTTTGATATATGTTAAATGAGCAACACTTGAGGACCTAGGATTTAATTTCAAGGTTGCACATGATATAAAACTTGGAAAGGTAGTAAAAATTGAGGAGATTAGTAAACAGACTGGTAGGACATAGATCGGCAAAATGAACAGACATATGGCAGATGAACATCAATCCGAAGTTTAAAGTGACACATGTTTGTACAATAAACATTAGAAGTTTAAAAGGGATGCAGGAAGAAAACAATGTCAAGGTGAATATACAATCTTTGAAGCATCCTGGACAAATCCTGAGAGCTACTGAACTACATGTGAGATCTTTGGCTTTCTTATACAGGACAAGTTGCAAAAGAAAGGAAGGTTATATTAAACACATAAAACACTATATAGGTTCCATTATGTTCAATATTGTGAATAAACAGTGTTTAATTTTATGGTGCAGGACAGATTCAGTAGATACATAACGGACTTCAGTAATTGGAGTTATTTTCCTTGGACCAAGAGGCTAGAACAAAGTTGTTTAAAAATCACGAATGGTTTTCTTAGCATATATATATGAAACTATTTTCAGAGACATAAGAGTAGGTCAGAGAACACTGAATCAATAAGTGTAGGCAACCAGAAGACATTGATTTAAGGTGATTGACAAAAGAACCAGAAATGACTTGAGGAAACCTTTTTTTGCACAAAACAGTTGAAATTTGGAATGCAATGCCTGAAACCCGAGTATAGCGGATATAAAGTGACATGCAAAGAGAATTAGACAAATAATTGAAGAGGAAATATTTACAGGACTATAAGGAAAAGCAGGAAATGGGGTCTATCGAATAGCTCTACTAAACAATAAGTACAATAATCAGCTGCAATAAACTATGCTGGCTTCTTTCTATTCAATTTTCCGATCACTCAAAGATGTTTGCAGACAAATTCATTAAACTAGAAAACAAAAACTCTCTGTTGGCCCAATTAACCCAGTTAGAGAATCCAAAATGTTTCGGGATTGCTAACAAGATGATTGCTATTTTGTGAATAAATTTTCTGAGCATTCATAACTTTAATAAGCCCCAAGTTTTCAATTTTGTTCAGGCTCTAGGCCAGCACGTTTACCTATCAACACGTTTATCCACTATCAATTGTCTGCTTTAATGTCTTTTCTCTGCCACTTCCATAACACTTCAAAAAAGTGCAAGGAGTTCATAAACTCGTTGATCACTAAATGTGAGAACATCTGTGAAACTTCCTTTGCCACATTACGTACTTTCCATTGCCCAACAAGCCAAACTTCATCTAAGGATCATAGCTGTACTAATTTTGTATCCAGTGTCCCTTCCATCTCAAGACATGCCCTCCCCAAGGCCCATCACCTGTTCTCTGGACTGCATTCCCATTCAACTATTGGCCAGCAAATCTCCGAGGGGCTTAAAGCACAAAAAATCATAGCACAAAGAGGCTTTCAGACAATTGAGCCTGTACCATCTCTTTCAAAAAGGCAGTTTGCTGTCCGGCAGGCCCGACCAGTCCACCTCCACTGACACCCTCATCCGCTTAGCCGAACTCGTCCTCACCCTCAACAACTTCTCTTTCAATTCCTCCCACTTCCTACAGACAAAGGGGGTGGCCATGAGTACCCGCATGGGCCCAAGCTATGCCTGCCTCTTTGTAGGTTACGTGGAACAGTCCCTCTTCCGCACCTACACTGGCCCCAAACCCCACCTCTTCCTCCGTTACATTGATGACTGTATCAGCGCCGCCTCTTGCTCCCCAGAGGAGCTCAAACAGTTCATCCATTTCACCAACACCTTCCACCCCAACCTCAAGTTCACCTGGGCTATCTCCAACACATCCCTCACCTTCCTGGACCTCTCTGTCTCCATCTCAGGTAACCAGCTGGAAACTGATGTCCAATTCAAGCCCACTGACTCCCACAGCTACCGAGAATACACCTCCTCCCACCCACCCTCCTGCAAAAATTCCATCCCCTATTCCCAATTCCTCCGCCTCCACCGCATCTGCTCCCAGGATGAGGCATTCCACTCCCACACATCCCAGATGTCCACGTTCTTCAAGGACTGCAACTTTCCCCCCGCAGTGGTCGAGAACGCCCTTGACCGCGTCTCCCGCATCACACCCCGCACCCGCCACAACCGCCCAAAGAGGATCCCCCTCGTTCTCACATACCACCCCACCAACCTCCGGATACAGCACATCATCCTCCGACACTTCCGCCATCTACAATCCGACCCCACCAACCAAGCCATTTTTCCATCCCCACGTGACTCCCTTGTCCGCTCCACACTGCCCTCCAACCCCACCACACCCGGCACCTTCCCCTGCAACCGCAGGAAGTGCTACACTTGCCCACACACCTCCTCCCTCACCCCCATCCCAGGCCCCAAGATGACCTTCCACATCAAGCAGATGTTCACCTGCACATCTGCCAATGTGGTATACTGTATCCATTGTACCCAGTGTGGCTTGCTCTATATTGGGGAAACCAAGCGGAGGCTTGGAGACCGCTTTGCAGAACACCTCCGCTCGGTTCGCAATGAACAACTGCACCTCCCAGTCGCAAACCACTTTAACTCCCCCTCCCATTCCTCAGACGACATGTCCATCATGGGCCTCCTGCAGTGCCACAATAATGCCACCCGAAGGTTGCAAGAACAGCAACTCAAATTCCGCTTGAGAACCCTGTAGCCCAATGGTATCAATGTGGACTTCACAAGCTTCAAAATCTCCCCTTCCCCCACTGCATCCCAAAACCAGCCCAGCTCGTCCCCTCCCCCCACTGCATCCCAAAACCAGCCCAGCCTGTCTCCGCTTCCCTAACCTGTTCTTCCTCTCACCCATTCCTTCCTCCTACCTCAAGCTGCACCTCCATTTCCTACCTACTACCTCATCCCGCCTCCTTGACCTGTCTGTCTTCCCTGGACTGACCTATCCCTTCACTAGCATTGATCAAATGTGTTGAATGATCTGTTTCCCTGTTGTAATTTTTATATCATCATCTTAATGTTATCCCCTTGATTTCAAGATGGGGCCTGGAGGGGCAACCTTTCCAAACAGGGGTGGTGCAGAATGAGCTGCCAGAGGTGGTGATGCAGGCAGGTACAATTACAATATTTAAAAGATATTCAGGCAGGAAAGGTTTAGAGGGATAAGGCCAAAGACAAGTAAATAGCACTCGTACAGGTTAGAAAATCTAGTCAACATGGACGGGTTGGGCTGAAGGGACTGTTTCTATGCTGTATCCCTCCATGACTCTATGGCATTTTCACATCCTCTCATGATAAAACCCATCCTATCTTCCAAACCTCACCTTTTTATTGTCCTCAAAGTCCTTGAACATGCTGTTGCCTTCCAAATTAAGTTTCTCAAATGTGCCATAGCACCAAAGCAGCCCCAATGCAGGTTATGAATGACTACTCACTGTGACTGTGACTGTGGTGTACAACTTCTCCTCGCCTTTCTTGACCTTTCCAGTCTATCAGGGTCAAGCACACAACAGCTCTTCGGGATTGCTTTCACTTGGATCCATTTTTCCTTCTCCAGCTGTAACCAGAGAAACACTAACAATAGTTCCTCTTAGTGGTGCCACAACATTGCCTCTAAAGTCCTCAAGAATTTATCCTTTGTCCCTTGCTGTTTTTCATCTATATGCTGTTCCGCAGGACTTCGACATCCATGTGCCTAACTATGGCAGCTGTTTAACTCCATCCCTCTCTCTCCCCTTTCAATGCTCTTGTGCCATTTGGCCTGTTTATCTGGCTTCCCATCCCTAGGTGGATCATAACTTTAATCTGTTCAATGTTTAACTGAATCAAGTCAAAGTACGCCCCACTGCCAAGAAAAATGAAGCAGGCACTTGACATTCTATTTGAAGCTGATTCAATTCCCTCTCTATCAAAAAGACTGTCCATTTCTGTCCCTGCAGCATAATTTATCTCAGCTCTTCTGTTTCTGAAACTCGGCAAGCCTTTGTCATGCCAAAGCTCTTGCCTCTCCTTTTCCACAAACTTCAGCTTATTCAACGCTCTGCTGTCCACATCTAAATCTACACTAAGCCCTTTTCACCCACCACTGCACGCACAGTTGTCTATTGGCCGCCTGTATTTTGATTATTGCAGTTTAACATTTTCAATTCAGTATCTAAAAATTCCTTCTTGGCCTCAGCTCTCCCTTTCTTTGTAGCATTCTCTAGATTTATAAACCTCTGGAGTCTTTGCATCACTGCTTCTGTTATGAGTCCGGAGATAGGCGATCCCATGGGTGTCCCCTTGATTGCTTATATGTTTGGCCATGGAAGGTGAAGTGGGCGGTCAGGCATAGGTCCAGTAGTTTAAGCATATTGTCTTTGGAGATGGTTTCACTGGGGTCATGTTCCATTATCAAGTAGCATTGTCATTGTTTCACTTGCTAGTGGTATGTCTATTGACGTGAATAGGCGGTGACATCAAACAAAATCATGATCGCTATCAGTGATGTGAAGACTGGAAAGGACTGCCCTTCTGCAAATCCAACTTAAACTATGGATACGCTACATAGACGACGCCTTTGTCATCATTAAATGGATCAAATAAGAAGAGACACACACAAACTCAAACAACACCCTCACCGGAATAAAATTCACTGGAGGAGAAGAACAAACAACTCCCAATCCTGGGCATCATGCTAGAGCGCAAGACAAATGGGAACTGCAAACAAAAGCACACCGAAAAGCCACACACACAGACCAGAACTTCAACAGTAGCCATCCTAGCACACACAAGTGAAGCTGCGTGCGAACACTATTTAAAAGAGCAAGAACACACTGCTGCAACATGGTACTATGCCAGGAGGAGGAGGAGGAATATCTCTTCCATGTGTTCAAAGATAATGGATATCCAAAGAACTAGGACATGCGATGCCTACAGGAACAACATCAGGAAGATTCTACACACCACGACACACACATCCCTCTACCCTACATCTGGAACACATCAGAACTCACCACAAGACTTCTACGACCGCTGGGCATCAGAGTGGCACACAAGCACACATCAACCCTATGACAAGTGCTCACCCAAATTAAAGGCCCACTCCCCGCCATGGACAGGACCAATGTCATCTACAAGATGCCCTGCAGAGACTCCAAGAAACACTACAGGACAAACAGGAAGGAAACTAACAACAAGAGTACATGAACACCAGCTGGCTACAAAAAGACATGATGAATACTCACTCATCTCAATCCACATGGGCAAGGAGAGCCAAGACTTTGATTGGGACAACACTAAGATCCTGGGACAGGCTAGGCAGAGACAAGCACGAGATTTCCTGGAAGCATGGCACTCCACGAAGCAAGCTATTAATAAACACATTGAACTTGACCCCATATACATTCCACCACGGACGAAACCTGGACGTGAGGCAATCCATCGCAACGGGCCCCAGAGTTTAAAAACCAGGCGGGAAAACACACCGACGCTTCATCAGAGGCTGCACTGAGGATGTTACCAAGCACGGTAACGCAACGTCTGCGCAACAACAAACCA
Organism: Stegostoma tigrinum; assembly: GCF_030684315.1. Taxonomy (NCBI): domain Eukaryota; kingdom Metazoa; phylum Chordata; class Chondrichthyes; order Orectolobiformes; family Stegostomatidae; genus Stegostoma; species Stegostoma tigrinum. Next base: position 48,635,542 of record NC_081354.1, on the reverse strand, counting down.
GCTCGGCGAGCCAACCAACCTCAACACCCACAACCCGAGCTACAAATCTAATCCAGAACCTTAGAAACATCTGGAGTTCTAACCTCATATGCATCAGCTCCATTACATTTGCCAACAATTGGCAATTGTGCCTTCAACAATCCAGGCCCTAAGTATTAGAATTCCCTTCTGAAACATTTCTCACTCTCCACTTTGCTTGCCTATGCGGACCATCCCTAACATAGCTCTTTGACCAAGCAGGCACTCATCCCATCCTTGTTTTTTGTATTAAACCTACTTTTCTAATCAACCTGTTCAGAGATGTTATTGCACACTTATTTAGCAGGTGGGACTTGAACTTAGGTCTCTCAGTCCAGGGATAGGGATATTACCACTGAGCAACAAGTACCCTTTTATTTCAACTATTTTTCAAATCAGCCTATTCAAAGATGTTATTACACACCTCTGGAGCAGGTGGGCTTGAACACAGGCCTCCCAATTCAGGGATTAGGGACACTACCTCTGCACAACAAGAGGGCCATTGTTCATCCCTCCCCATATCTCTTACATCAAACTGTCAATTGATGTCTGATTAGACTTCCATGAAGTGCTTTGGGACATTTTACTATACTTGAATTACTAGATAAAAGCAATTTTAAATTGTTGCAATAGGCTTTGGTGAATTCCTCAATGGAAATGAATTTCCCACCTACACGAAGATACACATTTATGGAGAAAAGTATTTATATTCAAATCTTTCACCTCTAAATGATTATGCATAGATTAATGCTAAACAAACCTAAAAGCAACTTATAATTCTGCAGATATCATGAACAGCAGTGAATCATGAGGAGCACCTGAATGCATGAGCCAGGAAGCAAACTACAATCATTTCATTTCGCAATACGTCAGCTATTCAGCATTCACCGCAGTTGCATTCCTATAGTATCAAAAGAGACAGGAACAGGACAAGTGTGGAGCTGGAGGAACACAGCAGGCCAGACACCATCAGAAGAGCAGGAAAGTTGATTTTTTGGGTTGGGACCCTTCTTTGGAAATATATCGATCGAGGAGTGTTGGGCTGGGGAAGGTCGGTGGGATGGTGATAGGTGAGTGCAGGTAGAGAGTTGTGGGGATTGGTCAGTGGGATGGGTGGGACAGATAGATGGGGGAGAAGATGGACAGGTTGTGTCAGGTCAAGGAGGCGGAGATGAGAAGGAGGTTTGGACATGGGATGAGGCCGGGAGTGAGGAGATTTTAAAACTGGTGAATTCCACACTTAGGCCTTTGGGCTGTAGGCTCCCGAGGCAGAATGAGGTGTTGCTTCTCTCTGCCGCACCTGCTCCAAAGATAGGGCATTCCACTCCCGAACATACCAGATGCTGTCCTCCTATTTCAAGAACCATAACTTTCCCTCTCCGGTGATCAAAACTGCCCTCAACCACATATTTTATATTTCCTGCACTTCTGCCCTCACACCCTCTCCCCCAACAAAAATAAAGACAGAACACCGCCTCATCCACGCATATCATCCCATCAATTTCAGCAACCAATATATCATTCTCTGCCACATCCGAACCCACAACTGAAGAGATATTTCCCTCCTCACTGCTATCTGCCTTTCGCTGGGGCCGCTCTCTATGTGACTTCCTCAACCACTCCACACTCGCCACTAGCACCACCACACTCGGCACCTTTCCACGCAACCACAGGAAGTGTTAAACCTGCCCCTACACCTCCATTTAAGCAATAAAACAAACCTTCCATATCAGACAGGAGTTCACCTGCACATCCGTCAACTTAATCTACTGTATCCACTGCTCCAGACATTGCCTCCTCTGCATCAGCGAGACGAAGCGGAGACTTGGAGACCATTTCATAACGCATTTGTGCTTTGTACCTGTCAAACACCACCACCTTCCAGTCACCAACCATTTTAACTCCCCCTCCCACTCCCTGGGTGACATGTCCATCGTGGGCTTCCTCCAGTGTCACAATGACACCACCCACAAACTGGAGGAGCAACATCTCATATTCTGGATGTGAGTTTGCTCGCTGAGCTGGAAGGTTCGTTTTCAGACGTTTCGTCACCATTCTAGGTAACATCATCAGTGAGCCTCCGACGAAGCGCTGGTGTTATGTCCCGCTTTCTATTTATCTGGTTAGGTTTCCTTGGGTTGGTGATGTCATTTCCTGTTCTTTTTCTCGGGGATGGTGGATTGACTCGGAGCCAATCCACCATCCCCTGAGAAAAAGAACAGGAAGTGACATCATCAACCCAAGGAAACCTAACCAGATAAATAGAAAGCGGGACATAACACCAACGCTTCGTCGGAGGCTCACTGATGATGTTACCTAGAATGGTGACGAAATGTCTGAAAACGAACCTTCCAGCTCAGCTAGCAAACTCACATCCAGAACCTCAACCTGAGCTACAAATCATCTCAAAACTCGCTACCTCATATTCTGTCTTGGGAGCCTACAGCCCACTGCCCTAAACACGGAATTCACCAGTTTTAAAATCTTCCCACCTCCCCGGTCTCATCCCATGCCTAAGCCTCCCTCTTATCCCCACCTCTTTGGCCTGACACAAACTGCCTATGTTCTCTCCCACCTATCAGCTTCCCACTGACCAATCACCACCACTCCCTACTTGCATTCACCTATCACCACCACACTGACCTTCCCCAGCCCCAGCCCTCCTCTGAAGAAGGAACCTGACCTGAAACGTCAACTTTCCCGCTCTTCTGATGCTGCCTGGCCTGCTGTGTCCCCCCAGCTCCACATTGTGTTATCTCTAACTCCAGGATCTGCAATTCTTGCAATCTCTGAGGAAGAGGTGTAGGCTGCTCAGCCATTCACGACTGCTCTGATATTCCTCAGATCAGTTTTCCTGCCTTTCCCCATAACTCTTGTTTGCCCCATGAATCAAGAATGTATTTCAGCTTTAAACAAACACAAGGACTCTTCTCCCACAGCTCTCTAAGGTACTTGGTTCTACAGATCTAAAACTCTGAAAAGAAATGCCTCTACATCTCAGTCTTAAATTGACACCCCTTAATTGTTAGGCTACTTCAGCTGGTCCAAAACTGTGCCCCCTGATTCTAGATACTCGAGGAGAAACATCCTCTCAGCATTTACCCTATCAAACCCCTTACATGTTTCAATTAGAGGGTCCCTCATTCTTCTAAATTCCAATGAGTGGAGTCCCAACCTGTTTAACCTTTACCTATTTCAAAAGCTTTCCAAGTTTCAGAGATTTAAGGATTTACACATACAATCCTTGCAAATTGAAAATTAAGTATTTTAATCACTTTGTCATTTTCAATGTGATCTCTCAGGATTACTAACCAAACTCTTTGGCTTCCCAAGGTGTCAGATTTTGATGAGGAAAGGTCATCCGATGAAGTAGATCACACGGATAGCAAATTCAGACAAATAGCTGATAATTTTTTAATCACTGCATAACCCAATATCATATAAATTTTTAAAAAACTTAACAAGTTATTCATGGCAATAATCTGTCAGATACCATTACGCTAAAGTACCGAAATAATTTTTTGCTATTAACTTCTGATAACTTCTTGTTACCAGGAAGTGCTAACAGCTGTCCTTCATTCCACATATTTCTAAGACGAATGTTGCAAAATCATCTTCTGCTCCAAAAACAGCTGTGGCTTACTGTGTGTGGCCTAACATTTTTGTGAAAAGACTTTGCCGCCACATAAGAAATTTTGAAGCATTGCCAAGATCAATCAGGACGTTGGCCAAAATTTTAAAAAAAAATCAGTAGAAAACAGTTGTCAGCACCATACAATACTGTCAACTTACCCTGTGAAAAATACATAATTATTGACTGCATTTCTCAACACCGTAGGTTTCAGGATACATAAATATGAAACTTTCTTGAACATTTTGAAACTTCTAATTGCAATGGCTGTATTCATATTAAATTGCACATCAAGATTATGTTATGAGAACATGTAACTCAGATTCACAAAACATTTTCATTCACATCCTACTGTAGTGAAAGGAAGCCATTGAACAGATGCAGTAGAGATTACCAAATTTACGCAGGCACATCTCCAAACAGGATATGTTTCTTTTCTGCAGCAGTTGTTCTCAAGACAACAATAAAATGACTCACAGTTAAGTAGTACATGAGAGTCATGTATTGTTCTTTTGATCCTTCATCTAAGACAGCTTGCAATGTCAAGAATAACAACAGTAAACATCTCTATTTGAAGTTGTAGTTATGTTCCTGGAAAATACAACTTTAAAATGAAACAATGTTAAGTGCATCATAACTTCCTACTATAAACAAAAAAAAGACATTAAACTTCCTAATCAAATGGTTTGACATGTTATGACACACCTCCAGGACAGATGGGTTTTGAACCCAACCTTCGAGTTCACAATACCATCGAGTTACAAGATTCTTAGAATAAGACTTGGTAAAATTAGTAATTTTTAAAATTAAACAAATTTCAAAATTTAAGAGATACTTATCTCCAACACACTAACTCACTTGTTTCTTACTGATCTCACCCATCTGACAGGCCATACCATACATCCTGCTCCTGACCTTCACAGTCACTGTAAACCCTTCCACTCTCCACCTCTCCCAATCTCCTGCTGTTAGCAAGACTCCGGAGGTGAACCATGAGAAGCCGAAAGAACAACTTCACACTTGCAGAAGGTTAGCTGCAAGATGGAGAGCTGATCAGGGTGAGCGAAGGAGCAGCATAAACAACTCCAAAACGGTGCCTGATGGATCATGGTACATTTGTCACAACATGTGGGTAGCAAGTTTAAAATGAAATTTTGCAATTGAAGGAGAAAGTGAGCTCCTATTAAGACAATGTTAAAGTGGAAAAACTTATAACAGAAGTAGTGTTTTAGATACAAATTAATTTCAAGCAATAATTCTCTTCTTAATGCAAGAAAATGATGCCGTCGTTCACTAAGTACTATCGGCATTAAACAGAAGTTCATTGTATTTGCTTTAAAAATATCTTAAGTATTAGAATGTTAAAAATGTCAAGGCCAAACTACTGCACATCAAAATAAGCTATGAAAGTACCATACACAGTTCAGCAATTTGAATCAAAACACAATCAAGACTGAATGTTCACATGTGGGACAGCTGTTGGAACTCAGCCCAGTCCAAATGAAAATAAGCACTTCTTGTGACTGAAGAAGGTGCTCAAAGATGAAATTAGCTTTGGCTCACAACACTTGCCCAAATTGCAGATATTTGTAGAACATATACAACAAGGAAGTTATCATTATGAGACACTGATTGCAAGTACTCACTGATGTGAACCAATAGCTCAACATGGAACCAGCTTATTTTCAATAATGTAGGTTCCACAGAGTTAACAGCTGGTCACAGTAATCCACATTCCATAATGTAAATCACTGAATTAAAGCAACTTCTGCAACTGCTCGAGTACACAGTGACCACATTGTTGGATGCCAATTCATCAGCTGCAGGAAAAGAATTTGGCTAAATGAATGCAATGTACTCTCCCAGGGTCATAGGGGAATTTTTCCTAATGTCCTAGCCAAACAGCTAACATTAATCTTCAACCACCAACATCACTAAAACAGAATATGTGATCACTCATCTCATTGTCATGTGGGACAGCTAGTTTTTTTTTGCAATGCAGCGGCCAACTGTCTCTACATTGCAAATCGTGATGGCACTTCAAGAAGCTCATCATTATTGCTCAGAACCTCGAGATGTCCTGAGGTTGGGAAAGGCATTTTACCAGGTGGGGTGTGTGTAGAGAAAGCAGAGTTAAATTGTTAAGTCCAGTGACCCTTCTCAGAAGAAGGTTAACTCTGTTTTCTCTCCACTGATGTTGCTAGACTTGCTGAGTTTCTCCAGCAATTTCTGTTTTTGTTTCAGCAGCTACATTTCTTTGTTTTATCAAAGAAAGACGGAATGTGTCCTTTTACATTTCTATTACATTATCCAAAGTTATCTCACTCCTGCTAATTTTCATTTCTGATAGAATTCCTATGGCCACAAACTGAAGGTCGGGTTTAAAATTTTGCACAGCCCAACTACACTTCAGAAAGATATAGCAAAGCAAACTAAGTAATATTACATCAAGCATATATATTTTTTATTTCAAGTAAATTGTTACTATTAGAAGCAGCCAGTAAACATCATACGATTCTAGAAATGAGGAAGTTAATCTGCAAGTGGAAACATTCTTCACACTTAGGGCCCAGGTTTAATTCAGACAAATTGATACAAAGAAATGGCCTTTTCAAGCTGCTTAACATTCTGAAGCTCAAATCAGCTTTTCTTCAGTTTTCCTGTAGCTGAGAAGCTAAATGGTAAATTGTAAATAAATAAGTTAAACTAAGACCGTTCCCCACTCCCTTATACCTGTAGATAAAAGGTTTCTTTTATGGGTAAAAATCATTGGCGTTTGCTTTTCCACATACAAATCTCAAAGTTTTGTGAGGTAACGTTCTGCAACTTCAAATTTTCTAGTTATAGCTCTAGATCAACAAAAGTAGCCAGGCTCTCTGAAAAGCAGCCTTCCGTATGGAATGCCACACAACTGAAGCAAACTGAATGATTTTTGTGCTGTAGGTCTTAAAACTAAATGGGAGCACAGAGCTGAAGATTTGTAGCTTCCATCAAATCTGGCTTTGCCAGGTATGGCGTACTTGTCTCACTTACTATGTTAATAGAATCATAGAATCCTTACAGTGTGGAAACTGGACATTCAGCTCATCCAGTCTACACCACTTCTCCAAAGAACATCCCACCGAGACTCAGCACCCACCCTATCCCCATAACCCTGCATCTCCCATGGATACCTGCACATTCCTGGATATTATGAGCAATTTAGCATGGCCTATCCACCTAATCTTTGGACCAAGAGAGGAAACCGGAGCACCTGGAGGAAACTCACACAGACAAGGGAGACATTTGATTTTGGCTCAAAGCTATATAATTTGCTGTTGCTCTAAAATCTTCCTACTTTCTCAGAGTTCCAAGCATGCTCTGGTCAAAGTCACAATTCTCCCATTACCCAGGATCACCTTCAGAGTCAAAGACCCAGCCATGGCTTCTTCTCTTTAATGTACAATACCTGCACAATGTTATTCCTAGGCAACTGTCAGCTTAAGGTCACCACCTACAAATGGTCAAGGTCAGATTTATTCCACAGCTATTTATGCAATTTCACCAACTGACTCCTCACCATCCTTTCAATCAATTGCCACAAACTTAAGCTTGTTCAAAATGCAGTCATACATATTGTGATCTAAATCAACCTTTGCTCACCCATCTCTGATATCCTCAGTAAAGGATCTAATTACCTGTTCACCAAGGTTAAAATCTTCAAATCCCTCCATTGCTTCACAAACTCCAATTCTGCCACAATCTCTGGCATATGCTCCTTTTCACTTCTTGCCTTGTCTGGTCCAATAAATTGATAAGATTTTAAGTCACCTCGGCTCTATTTTCAGAATTCCCACCTTAAATGGACCCAGAGCTCTTAAGAAGTTTTTTTTAAAATATCATCTCTTTTATAAAACTATATCTCAAATTCAACACAGGATCAGCATTTCTTTGAGAACAATATTCTACTTTAAATCTTTACATAATGGCAAACATCACCATATAAGTATCAAATGAATACTTGCAAACTTTACAATGGCAGAAGTTAAAATTATATGGGTAAACTTTTAATTTTTTCAAAAAGTGCACGCACATATGGGCTTGATAAACAAAATTAAATAAAACTGAAAACTTAAAATACTCAGCAGGTCAATTAGCACCCGTGGAGAGAGAAACATCATTAATGTCAGATCAACGATGTTCCATAAGAACTTACACCACCAGAACCATCGATTGTTTCTCCCTCCACTGATGTTACCTAACTTACTAAATATTTCTAACATGTTTAAAGTGTTCGAGAAGATTTATAGCTCAGGTTGTGTTTGAGGCGGCATCAATCATAGATTTCTAAGGGTTTGGCGAAATAATAAGATTTGAGGGAAAATAATGAAAGTTTCCAGGACTTGTCATATGGATGCAATGGTCACAAAGGCACAACATCTCTTCTTCCTCAGGAGGCTCATGAAATTTGGCACCAATTTTTACAGATGCACCATTGAATGCATACTCTCTGGGTGCATAGCAGCCTGGTATGGCAATTGCTCTGCCCAGGACCGTAAGAAACTACTGATGGTAGTGTGCACAACCCAGACCATCACGGAAGCCAATCTTCCAACCATGGGCTGCATTTACATGGCTTGTTGTTGTAGAATGGCTGCCAAAGACCCATCACACCCTAGTACTGCTTTCCTACAACCTCTTCCATTGGGCAGAAGATACAGAAGGTTGAACACATGCACCAGCAGATTGAAGAACAGCTTCTTTCCTGCCGTTATGATGAATGGGCTCTCTAACTTCAAATAATGCTGATCTTGCTAATGTTGATTTGCATAGCATATTCCCTATGCAATATAACCTGTATGGCTCTATCCAAGACTTTTTTTCCATCCTACGATCTATGACCTTGCTTATGTTGACCTGCCTGTACTGCTTGTAGACAAAGCTTTTCAAAGTACTTAGGTATACATGGCAATAAATCAAATCAAAATCAGATGAGATTCGAAGTGTCATAAACAGTGAGGAGGATGGTATCAGACCACAAGAGGACATAAAGGAATCAACATGATGGACAAATATACCCTCAGTTAAATTTAGTGCAATGAAATGATTTGTGGTCCAAAAATAAATCCTCAGTAGCTGTAAGATAAATTAATTTCACTGGTTGTAAAGTCAATAGGGATGAGCTGAAATTATGATGTTTATTGCATAAATACAAATATTTCTTTCCTTTTCTTTATAAATCTTGCAATTATGAAGGAACAGTGTAACCTGGGGGTTTACACGCACAAATCCGGGCTGTCAATAGCTGGCAAAGTAGCCAAATAAGACTCCTGGTTTTATAAACAGATGCATGGGGTACAACAGCAAGAAAGTTGTGCAAAAGCAGAAAAGTTATGCAAAACCTTTATAAAATCCTAGTTAGTTTGAGAGTGAAGTGCTGCACATTTCTGGGTGCCATACTTCATGGAGAATGATGAGGCCTTGGACAATGTGTAGGGCAGGCTTGCTAGAGTGATACTGGGATGGATACCTGTTATCTGGAGATACGAGAGAAGCTGGAAACTTTGAGGGGAGATTTAATAAAGATGTTCAAACTATGATATTTTTACTGAGTTGTCTGCCAAAAATCATTGACAGCTCAAAGTGGTCCTTCTGGGCTTTTAAGGGTCTTTATCATGATATTGTATTTTCTTATAACATTATCAAGTCCCAAGCTCCACATATGGCAAATGCAACCGTATGTGAGCTGCCGCTTTGGATGGCTACTGGAAGGTTTGCAAGTTTGAGTATTGGACATCTGATTTCTGACCTTGTGGGTAACTATCTAACTTTAGCTTGATTTTGAATCGAGGGCACATGGTGTAGGGACAATATTTTACACTATCTGTCAATGACTAAAAGGCAAACATTTGTTTTTATAGAACTGTGGTGAACAGTTTGAAAAAAATGTCCACCAGTTTCAAAAATGAGTATCCCAGCAGCTAAGTTTGGGAAGGCACAGTAGGGAGTAATCAGTTTAGATATTCAGTACTCCTGAGTTTACTTATTGTACCTTTTATAGGTTGAATAAATACTATACTTTAGTCAAAATACTTGAGAAGACTGCACTTAGCCTGTCAAATTATAGAGTGAATAAATAATGAGCAGAATAGAGATTGAACACATATCAAGCAAAGCTGAATGTGGCCACATTGAATACTATGACTTATAATTACAAGCATGAAGGGACTGTTAAAGTAAGGACAGTATTACTGTGCACAGTTGTTTGGACATGAATGTCCGACTAGGATGTTATGAAGGAGAATGCTTGTAAATTTTAAGACAGGATTTAATATCAAATGGAGAAAGGCCAGAGCTCGTTCTTTCATGGAGCTAACAAAGGCACAAAAAGCTGAATGGCTTCATTTCTTCTCTAAAATTTTATGATAAATAGCATACAGTTGCAGGTTGTTTGCTTCTGAGTGTTGATTATTTGGGTTAAGAATTTTCTTTAATTAAATTTTAATTTAACAGCTTTATATTTAATAAAACAGCGTAAATTGCTGCTGATATCTAAAATAACTTATGTTACAGTGGTAGGTTAGAATGTATTTTGAGTCCACTGTCAAAGTTTGAGTATTATTCAAGTTATTGTGTCATTGTAGATGATTATTAAATGTCTACCAGATATAATGCAGGAAAAGATTATATGTTTATTCCAGCATTCTATTGAACAGCAGGAAAATAAACAGGAGCTCAATACTTTAATACATCTGTGCCTTAATTATTTTGGAAGTAATGAAAATGAACAGCCTGAAATTTGAAGTTGTATTAGTCTCTTCCATGACCACAGGGCAACACCAAAACTTGTCCTGCTAAAATGCCTTTCTTGTACCAAAGCAGTTGAAGGTGCTTCACAAGACCATTCTCAAACAAAATTTTACTCCACTCTAGTTAAGGGGATATCAGGGACATAACAAAATACCTGGCGTTAAGGAAGGATTAAAGAAAGATAAAGAGACGTATTCTGCATTTTTTCTGCTACCTTAAATGTACTTTTTTTGGTAGAGCTGCAGAGCTCGCAAAACAACGCTTTTCACTGTACCTTGGTAAATGAAACAACAATAAAGTCAATCAATATCGAGGCTGTATTGTTAATGGAGGTTGAAATCCAGAATATGGGTCCTTGGCAACAGGAAGCACAACTGACAGGGATGAAGTATTTAAAGTTGGATTTGGCAAATGGCCAGAACTGGAAATACCACTGAGGGATGGAAGAGGTTACAGGTAACCCAAAGCAGATCAAAGTTAGTTAATTACCTTTGAAGCTAGTCACTGTTATAAGGTCTGGAAATGCAGCAGTAATTTGCACGTGGCAATTTGCACAAACAGCAAAATGATAGCTACCTAATATATTTTAGTGATGTTGGTAGAAAGGAAAATTTTAACCAAGGAAGAAAACTCTCCTGTTTTCTCCTAAGAATGTTGTAGGATCTTTAACATTTTTCTACGTGGGCTGACAAGAACTCGGTTTATCACTTCACCCAAAGGCGGGTCCTTCCAGCAATGCAGTACTCTTCCAGTGCTGAGCTGGCATGTTCCACTGTACATTGTGCTCAGGTTTCTGGAGAGGAGCTTGAGATTACAATATCAAGGCAGTGTCAAACTGCTGCATCAGTGAATGCTGCTTGTTTTTCTTTTAATCTCATCTGCTGTGTGTAAAGTCAAAATTGTACAAATACAGTAACTGATTACCTCCTTTTTTGAGAGGAAGAATTCCTTAAATCAAATATTAATCCATTTGTCAAACTTTTTTAAAATCAGAGATTCTGATCTGCAAAACAGATCCTGTTCTGGATGATGTTAGTTAGCTAAGTACAGTTGTGCTGTAAATAAGTTTTAACTTCTGGGATGCAATGAGCATTGAAAATTTAATTATTGCTTTATCAGTCAGACTAACAATTGGTTCAAGCAGATTTACAGCACAATGGTGTCAAATGTTTAATTCCAAAGAAAAAAAAATAATTTGGCTGAATTGGCTATCTGAAGGGAAAGACTCAAATTCCGGACTTCAAGTTGATTGGCATCCAAAACAGTTCCAAAACTGCATTTGTTTACTGAAGCAATGTCTACTACCTTCCAAAATGACTTGAGTGGACCTATAGTCAACTTTATTTACTAACAAGAAAATATTACATCTGCTGGAAATTTGAAATACATGTTGGAAATGAGGTTGTAGACATGCTCGCCAAGTTAGTGGGTTTTCTTGTAAACGCTTCATCGCCCTGCTACGTAACATCATCAGTGTGCCTCCGGTGAAGCATCAGTGTTCTGTCCAGCTTGTTATTTTATATGCCTCAGTTTGCTGGGGTGTTTGGTATTACTTCTGATTTTGTTTCTCTGTGGTTCGTATACAGGGTCTAGTTTAATGTGCTTCTTGATAGAGACCTCCAGGAATTTCCTGGCATGTCTCTGTTTGGTTTGTGTGATTATCCATGTGTTGTCCCTGTCGAATTTATGTCCTTCATTGTCTGTGTGTTTTGAGACAAGTGAGAATTAGTCATGTCTCATGGTGTCTAGCTTGGTGTATCCGTATAGTCAATTTTCTTCCGGTTTGGCCTATGTAGTGTGTCTCACAGTCCTTCTATGGTATTTTGTATATAACTCCAGTTTTGCTGGTTTTGGATATGGGATCTTTACGTTTGTCAGTAGCTGTCATAAAGTGGTTGTCAGTTTGTAGGCTACCCTGATACCTAGAGGTCTGAGTTGTCTTGTGGTCATCTCTGAATTGTCCTTGATATACGGTAGGGTGATTAGTGAGTCCAATCATGTTGTGTCTTCCTCGGAGGCAACAGCAGATTGAGCTTTTTGGGTATCCATTTCTTTTGGAGACTCCCTATAGGTGTTCCTGCTCTGCTTTACGTAGTTCTGGGTTGCTGCAATGTGTTGTGGCTCATTTAAATAGTGTCCTGATGCAGCTCTGTTTGTGGGCTTTGGGATGGTTGCTAGTGTAATTGAGTATTTGGTCCATATGTGTGGTCTTTCTATATACGCTAGTCTGGAGTTCCCCGTTGTTTTTGTGTTCTACCATTATGTCCAGGAAGGGTAGTCTGTTCTTATTCGTTTCTTAATTCATGAATTTTATCCTGGTGAGGATGTTGTTTACATGTCAGTGGGTTTCTTCTAGTTTTGCGTGTTTAATAATCACAAAAGGTGTCATCTACATGTTGGACCCAAAGTAAGAATGGACAACACTCCCCACAAGACAACCCAAACTTTTGGTCCAATGTAGTCAGCAACCTGACTTGGAAATAGAGAACCATACCTTCAATGTTGATGGTTAAAATCCTGAAACTCACTTTCTAACAACACTGAGGAGATCTAAATCAATCAGATTGTAGCAGTTCAAGAAGGCAGCTGATTACCACCTTCTTGACGGGAATTTGGAAAGGCAATAAGTGGCTATACATAAATGTTAATGGCACTGAGAGCCCCAGGAATGAAAAAAGTCTGTCCCATTTATGCAAAAAAATTATGTACCGAATGCTGATTCCAGAGGTCACAATTGTATACTTCCCTGCGGTTAATAAAGAAGTATTCACCATCTACTGTTTCTCTTGTAGCCAATTTAGTATCCATGCCTCTTTAATCCAAAGACAGTAGGAACTGCAGATGCTGGAGAATCAGAGGTAACAGGTGTAGAGCTGGATGAACACAGCAGGCCAAGCAGCATCAGAGGAGCAGGAAAGCTGACGTTTCGGGCCTAGGCCTTTCTTCTGAAGAAGGCTTGGCCTGCTGTGTTCATCCAGCTCTACACCTTGTTACCTGGATGTGAGTTTGCTCACTGAGCTGGAAGGTTCGTTTTCAGACGTTTCGTCACCATATTAGGTAACATCAGTGAGCCTCCGACGAAGTGCTGGTGTTATGTCCCGCTTTCTATTTATTTATTATAAATAGAAAGTGGGGCATAACACCAGCGCTTCGTCTGGAGGCTCACTGATAATGTTACCTAGTATGGTGACGAAGCGTCTGAAAACGAACCTTCCAGCTCAGCGAGCAAACTCACATCCAGAACCTCAACCTGAGCTACAAATCTTCTCAAAACTTGCTACCTTGTTACCTCTTTAATCCAACTTGCTTCACTTTTTCTAACCAGACTATTACATGGTACTTTATTCTCAGAGTGAAGCTAAAAATCCCCAGACACAAAAAAAGCACCATACCTGCTATAAAACTGAAATGCTGGAAGTATCCAGCAAGTTGCACTACATTTGCGATGAAGCTTAAATTTGTCACTTGTCCATACTATGAGTTGACAAATGACAAGTTGTACACATTTTCCTTAAATCACATTTACAGAACTTTTACTGGAATTAAAACTCTACAACATATCATAACATCTACTCAAACATTTGCAAGTAATACTTATCCTGCAAAAATGTATTTAGTTATTTCTTAGGTACAGTACTTCACATTTATGAAAGAAATTTCAGGAAACTCACTAAAAAGCATATAACCTTTTGTTTTTCTTTTTCTCCTAATTTAACTTTTCAGTATATCTTAACCTCTGGATATACTACATGGAAACCATTGTTGTTCAAATGCAGCACAATGCTTGACAGTTAAATTGGCAACTATGAAAGGCTATACAGACACAGTTTTAAATGGTCCCAATGAAGTCAAAAGCTTTTCCTACATCAGATCTCAATGAACATATTTCTTTGCAATTTTGCATATAGCTGCAAAACAAATTATAGCATTCAAGGACAACTCGGAATTCTAGGGAGGTGAAAAAGAAATCTCTCAACATTCCCAAATTCTTAATTGGCTATACAGCAAAACCTGTAAATCAGGGGCAATTCATAGGTAAGCAGTGTTATTACTTTCAAATGGTTCTTGTATGTACCGTGAACCAGATTAGCCAAGTGTTTCGGGATAGAAGGTCCCCCTGTAGTATATCCTCCTTACATTGATTGGATTTCCAAGTTTGACTCAATGCCAGGAATCGTTTTAATTGATGGAGGTACATTGTGTTCCTGCATCTGTCAGTTTGGCAGTCTGCACAGGGTAGGAAGGCCGCAGAAAGGCCAGAGTTGCTAGAAATTCCAAATCACATTCCGAGGGAGTTGTGCCCTGTGGTCCAGGACTTTTGTAAACTGCGACGATGAATGTCTCAAGTATTTGAGAGTGGAATGCATCTCATCAGTACCTACTATACTGTGTGTGTATATAAACCCACAAAAGCATTTTTCATCTCTTTTGGATGTACTAAGGTGGTTTACATTCAATGATAAATTTTTGAAGTGTGTCATTTTGGAATGAAGCAAATGTTGCAACAAAGTACAGGAACACCATTAATCTGCTGCAAACAGTGATGTGATAATTACTAAACAGTCTTTTGTTTTTTTCATGATGTTGATTCCAGAGTCAATACAAGTAGGGACACCAAGGAGAATTCCCCTGCTCTTTGTCAAAATAGTAGATTGGGAATCTCTTCTATCCACCTGATATGGCAACTAAAACTTTGGTCTAAAACGTCAAAGGAAAGACAGCATCTTTTTCAGTACAGCACTGAAATATCAATGCTGACTTCGGTGCTCAGGTTTCTGCAGTGGCATTTGAACTTCATGACTCAGAGCTTTGCTCATTGAGCCACAGCTGATACTTGTGGATGGAGATATGGTGTTAACCACCTCAGTTCATAAGGACTACTTTTCGTAGCATCTACAATCTATAGAAAAAACACTGTGCTTCAGATCAAGCCATATGCACATTCAATTCCAGAGAGATTGCAGCTTCTCTGCTGTCACAGATGCTGGATAACAAAGTCTCTTTTCCATAAAAGCCGGTTTTCTCACTGCTGTGCTGCATACCGACCTGTGCACCCTGTAATTTAAATTATAAACAGACTTGGTGCATTGAAGGTTATCCACAATTTATCAACTGTCAAAGCCCATGGTCCAAAAATACAGTTACTAATCATTGAAATATAAGATATTAAGAATTGTCAGTAAATGTCCTTCTTGTGACAGTAACTCACTTTGGAAAATACTCTTCAGCTTTTGCTGCTTGTGGGTGCAACTACCATCAAGACACTTTACTGTTGATATACCAAAAGCAATAATAGTAGAAGTTTTTGGATGGGCTCATTTCATTTTCTAAACCTAAAGACCATAGATTTGCTAAATCAAAAGTCAAACAACACTAGGTGATAATCCAACAGATTTATTTAAAGTCACAAGCTTTCAAAGCACTGCTCCTTTGTCAAGTGAAGTGAAGGGGGTGCACAGGCACAGCATGTTTTTTTTAACCTTACAAAGCAGCAGCACTTGAAAGTTTGTGATTTTAAATAAATCTTTTGGACTATCACCTGGTGCCATGTGACTTTTGACTTTGTCCATCCCAGTCCATCACCGACATCTCCACATCATGCCTTTCTAAGAAATTATTCTGTAAATTTGTTGAAATTTCCCCTGCAATTTAAGATTCTTGCTTTTAAAACAAAAACATCTCAATATGGCACTAAGCCATGCATGGAGTGCAAGTGTTTTTAAATGGCTGGAACAAAACTTATCAGGTGCGTTTCAATTAAGCAAATTGTAAAACAAGCACAAAAACAGATGTTGCTGACAAAGCTCAACAGGCCTGGCAGCATCTGTGAAGAGAAATCAGAATTAAGATTTCAGGTCCAGTGACCCTTCCTCAGAATGGAAGGATCAGCTTCTCCAGTAATTTCTGTTTTTGTTTCTGATTTATAGCATTCATATTTCTCTTTCTTTTTTTAATTTAAAAAACAAGCATCAAGAGAAAAAGGGAAAAGGAGAGGAAAAAATATCATAATGAGCAGGGTTAGAAAATAGGAATTGCATTGGGTTTCATAAAGGAATGGAACAACCTGACCTGATTATCCTTCTAGCTGCACTAAAAACAGAGGAAGTGAATCCAGACAAATAAGTCACTTAAAATAAAGTACCATATGTTACAAGACAAAACGGCACTGTGATTTTCAGATAAATAGGAGTTTGGGCTAGAGAGTGTACATTTCAAATACTGTCTCTTAATTTTCGTCAAAATTCTGTCCAGTGAGGAAAGTGAACATGTTTTTTGCCACGATAATAAAAAGGTCTTGTACATTCTGAACCATTCTTATAATAGATTTAAGTCCAGAGAACAACAAATGGCCTTTCAATATTAGGACATTGTTTGGATTATTTGGCAATGAAAGGTAGGTAAGGCAATACAAAGGCACATTATTGGTACAGAACTTAGCAGATATGCTGTGTGTTTAGCTGTAATAAACTAGACCTGGAAAGGGAATGCCAAATGGTACAAAGCTTTCTTTGACAAACACAATATTTCACAATAAATCCAAAACAGGACAGTTCCATTCACCTTGTCTGGCATTTTGACCTGCTGCAACTTGATCACACCCTGGTGTTCACTACGAGAATTTACTACATGTTTACTATTTGCCTAAAGATAGTTCCTAAAAGACTAGCAGCGTGTAAAGTAGAAAAGTCACCTGCTTCAGGTAGAATGGTCTCCTACGCTGCTGACGCAAGTAGGGTGAAACAACAGAGGTTTTAGTCATAACCTTATAGCCCTCCTGGAGTACGAGTGCTGGGTGAACGCTGCGGGATTTCAAATATTACACCCCTACTAAATGAGGAGAAAATTTAAACCAGATTAATTAGCCTAATGTCAATTGGTAGTATTAATAGACAGACAGCGTAGTTGTGGCACAGTTTGAGTTGTAAGATCATAATCCAGGAAAATATTAACTGTATTTGTCAAAAGCAAAAATAGAGTCAGTGTCAGAGTCACAGAGACATGCAGCACGAAAACAGATCCTTCAGCCCATTTCATCCACGGCAACCAGGTTTCGTAAACTGAACTAGTCCCATTTGCCTGCATTTGGCCCCATGTCCCTCCAAACTTTTCCTATCCATATACTTATCCCAATAACTTTTAAATGTTGTAATGTACCCACCTCTTCCATTGTGCCACTCCCTCTGGCAGCACATTGCATAGACACACCACCCTCTGTGTGGAAAAAGTTGCCCCTTAAGACTCTTTCAAATCTTTCCCCTCTCACCATAAATCTATGCCCTCTCGTTTGGGACTTGCCTAACTTGGGAAAAAGTCCTTGGATATGCACCTCATCTAATGATCCACATTTTGGAAAGTTCTCAGCTTCCCATGCTCCAGGGTGATATGTCCCAGCCAATCCATTCGCTCCTTATAACTCAAATTTTCCAGTTCCAGTAACATCCTTGTCAATCTTTTTTACACCCTTTCCAGTTTAATAACATCCTTCCGAGAGCAGGGTGACCAGAATTGTACGCAGTACTCCAAATGTGGGCTTAACAATGTAATGTCTGCAAAGTTTGATAAAGTTCTTCAAATATTATAAGGAGAGGGTTAGTCAGGGTGGTACAGTAGGTGTATATATTGATTTTTGGAAGTTTGATAAAGTATCACATGAAAGAGCAGCAAAAGTGTAAACTATTGGATAAAAGGGGCAGTTTAAATGTGGAAACAAAACAGGCTGAGACAGAAAATAGTGAGTACAGTGCACAGTTCATCAATCTGGAGGGAAGCAAACAGGAAGTCCTACAGGAATTTGTGTTGGGCCTGCAGCTTCTTTACATACATCTTCATGAACTGAATTTGGCTGAGAGACATCATTTTAAAAAGTTCACAGATGACGGAAAGCTTGAAAATGCAGTAAGCAATGTTGTAGGAACAAACTACAGTAGCAGACTTCAAGATGATCATCACAGATTAGTGAAATGACCTGATATGTTTAATATGAAATTTAATCATTAAATTTAAAAGTGCAAAGTGATTCATTTTGGAAGGTCAAATTTAAATGTTGAATACGGGGTTAATGGCAGGTTTCTTGGCCCGTGGAAGAAGAACAGAAGGATCTTGTGATCCACGTCCATGAAGCCTTCAAAGGTGCTACCCAAGTTGATAGCTTGTATGGAAGGTGTATGGTGTGTTGGCTTTCATTGGCAGGGGAATTGAGTTTAAGAGCTGCAAGATTATGCTACTGGTCTATAAAACCTTTGTTAGACGCACTTGAAATATTATGTTCAGTTCTGGTCACCTCATTACAGGAAGGATGTGGAAACTTTAGAGAGGGTGCAGAGGAGATTTATCAGGAAACTGCCTGTCTGCCTTCCAGAGAGATCACTCTCTCCATGGCTCCCTTGTCCGCTCAACACTCCCCTTCAACCCCACCACACCCAGCACTTTCCCTTGCAACCGCATCCCAGGCCCCAAGATGACTTGCCACATCAAGCAGATGTTCACCTGCACATCCGCCAATGTGGTATACTGCATCCGCTGTACGGCTTCCTCTATATTGGGGAAACCAAGCGGACGCTTGGGGACCGCTTTGCAGAATAACTACGCTCGGTTCGCAATAAACAACTGCACCTCCCAGTCGCGAACCATTTCAACTTCCCCTCCCATTCCTTAGATAACATGGCCATCCTGGGCCTCCTGCAGTGCCATAATGATGCCACCCGTAGGTTGCAGGAACAACAACTCATATTCCACTTGGGAACCCTGCAGCCCAATGGTATCAATGTGGATTTCATCAGCTTCACAATCTCTCCTCCCCCCTACTGCATCGCAAAACCAGCCCAGCTCGAACCAGCCTGCCTAACCTGTTCTTCCTTTCACCTATCCCCTCCTCCCACCTCAAGTCGCACCTTCATTTCCTACCTTCTAACCTCATCCCGTCCCCTTGACCTGTCCGTCCTCCCCGGACTGACCTATCTCCTCCCTATCTCCCCACCCATACTCTCCTCCCTACCTATCTTCTCCTCCATCCATTTTCAGTCCGCCTCCCCCTCTCTCGCTATCTATTTCAGAATCCTCTCCCCATCCCCCTTTTCTGATGAAGGGTCTAGGCCCGAAACGTCAGCTTTTGTGCTCTTGAGATGCTGCTTGGCCTGCTGTGTTCATCCAGCTCCACCCTTTGTTGCCTGGAATGGAGGGCAGATTTTATGAGGAAAGGTTGAGAGAGCTAGGGCTTTTCTCATTGGAGCGAAGTAGGATTATAGGTCAGCACAATGTCATGGGCCAATGTACAGTGCTGTGCTGTTCTACGTTCTAATATAGAGATGTGTCAATTTGAAAGGAACAACAAGGAAAGGTATTTTCAATTAAATGGCAAAGGACATGCACAGAGACAGGGAGGGGTCATGTAAACATATCTTTGAAGGTGGTATAACAATTTGATAAAGGAAGTTAAAAAGAAAACAGGAAACAAGACACATAACTTTATAAATACAGCTATTGAGAACAAAACCTCGAAAGCTATACTAAACCTGCACAAACTACAGATTTGTACAAGTGATGGGAGACTTTAACCCTGAGGAGAGAAGAAAACAATGGTTTTAAAATTTATTTGGTTGAAGGACCCTTGTCTTTTGTAATAAATTAGTAATTACAGGCAAACTATCACAGTAAAAATACTGTTAACTCCTTACACCTTTACAATTTGGAGCATCAACTTCATCAGTGTTCTTATGAAAGGTCTGACACTCTGAGGATTATCAACAAAGTGAAGAGCTACAAATCTTCACAAGAACATTAGTGAAGGTTGATATTATTGGTTTTGTGGTAGGTCCTCTCTACAGATAAAAGGTAAAGCTACAAGTTCAGGAACACATTTTGTTTATTCTTGAGGTCACTGGCTAGGCCAGCATTTTTATCCATCCTAACTGCCCTGGTGAAACTGCCTTCTTGTATCAGCACAAGCCATGGGATGTAGGGGCAAGCACAGTGCTCAAAGGAAGGAGTCCAGGATTTAACTCAGTGACAATAAAGCAACGTTGACATAGTTCCAAGTCAGGATGGCATGTGGATGGTTCACCATATGTCACTTCCATGCTTTAAGGCTAAGTATCACCTGTTGAAAATATTGGGACCATTTCAGGTCTATCCTCTACCAACCACCTACTCACTGCACAATTGTTTCAAGGGTTTTCTTCCTCCTCTTTTGCTGCTTATTAATTTTGCAATATTATTGTATGCTTCCTGATACATGGCATTCCTATTAAACCGGACTTGTCACTAGGTCAGCCCATAAGTGCACCCTGACCCTCATCATTACAGCAATGGGTTAGGCAGGCTTAACAGGATTGGTATAAGTGAGGACAGACTCCAGAGTTTTTGATAAAGTCAAGCTTATGGAAGCTACCAAGTAGGAGGCCAGCCAGAAGTGTGTTGGAACAGTTAAAATCTGAAGACAACAGTCATTAATGAGGTTTTCAGCAGCCCATAAGTTGAGGCAAAGGACTGAAGTGAGGCAATATTAAAGAGACAGAAAAAGTGATCTTAATGACATGATACGATAAATTTAGATTGAGCCTTGAATGTCACCAATGCAGATACAGAAAGTGAAACCATTGCAGAATATTGTCTGGAAATGACTGGATTTTATTGTAATACATTACTGGGATATGAACTTCGCTGTCAAGGCCAATATTTGTGCCCTCAAGAAAGTGGTATTCTCAATCATCTGTTGCTCATTGACGTCTTAGTGGTAAAGGTCACTGGTCTGTAAGGTGCTGCAGAAGGAGCCTTGCTGAACTGTGCCAGTGCATCTTGCATCTAGTACTCTCTGATGTCACTGTGCGTTGGTGGAGAAAGGAGCAAATAATTGAGGCAAGAGAGTGAATACAGGACATTATACTACAGCTGGAGCCATGTTGGTATTTTATATAGGTTTATCATAGCTTCTTTGTCTTTATATTCTATCTCTCCTTTCAAAAAGTTAATGATCTTCTCTGCTTTATCACCCTATCACACCAGCCTCAAAAGCATTCACACTTGAATGTTTGTGTCATCTGGGAATTTTAAAATTATGTCCTATCCCAATTCAATGTGTTGACAGATGTTAAAAAACAGCAAATAACCAACACCACGGATTTTCACAGTGGAACACAGGATTTTGGAGATGGAGTCAGTAATTTGGCCTGTTCCGCAGATAGCTACTCTACCATTCAGCAAGATCTTGGCTGATCGATTGTGGTCTCAACTTCACTTCCCTTTCAGTCCCACCTCCTTAGCCCTTGACTCCCTTATCAAGCAAAATCCTATCTAATTAAGCTTTGAATATTCAGTGACCCAGCCTCTACTGATTTTGGAGAAAGACAATTCCGAAGATTAACGACCCTGAAAAAAAAAATTCATCTCGGGCTTAAAAGTGACTCTGGTTATTTTTAAATGGTGTCACCTAGCTCCAGTTTCTCCCACAAGAATA
Organism: Stegostoma tigrinum; assembly: GCF_030684315.1. NCBI lineage: Eukaryota > Metazoa > Chordata > Chondrichthyes > Orectolobiformes > Stegostomatidae > Stegostoma > Stegostoma tigrinum. The sequence continues at coordinate 48,613,652 of NC_081354.1, read as the reverse complement.
CATCTTCCCAGAGTCCAGCTGATTGTATATGTTTCAAGAAAATCACCTCTCCTAATTCTAAACTTCAACAAGTACATGTCCAATCTGCTTAACTCCTCTTCGTAAAGTGATAAGATTCAAATAAATAAAATCGAGTACACCTATTCTGAACCATTTCAAATGCAAATATACTATTTGTCAAATAAGAAGATCAAAATTATATACAATACTCCAGATGTACAAGGCTTTGTACTTAAACAATAGCTGTGCTTTTATGGCTCATTCTCCTTGCAACAAAATACCAGCGATACAGCTGCATTTCTAATCACTTACTGTACACTATCTTTTTGTAATTCACAAGGAGATTCAAAATTCCTCTTCAATCACTCTCCATGTAAATAGCATACAGCTTGGCTATTCTTCCTGCTAAAGTAGGAAGTTCACATTTTTCTAAATTGGTCTCCATATGTCAAAATTTCATCCATTCGCTTAACCAGCCCATATTCTTCTGCAGGCTCCCTACCTCCTCTTCTTAAGTCACTTGCGTACCTATCTTACTGCTTTCAACACATTTAACCACCATGCGTTCAATCACCTCATCCAAATAATTTTTTGGCACAGTTCAACAAGGCTCCTTCAGCAGCACCTTGTTGATAAATCAGGGGCCCAGTACTCATATCTGAAACACTCCACAAATCACATCCTGGCCAGCAGAGAGGTCTAATATCCCTGCTATCTACTCCCTAATGGCTAAACAGTCCTTTATCCAAGCTAACATGTTGCCTATTACACCATTTTGTACAGCCATAAAGACCATAATACAGCCGAGTGGACGTAAGGCTGATGGGCATTTCAACTCCACTTCCCCACACTCTCCCCATTGTAGCCTTTCAAAAGATGAAGATCCCCTCCGTGTTGAATTTATAGATTTCCAATCACTAGGATCCTTTGAGAATCTACAACCTTTTGGAAGATTATAGCAAATGTATCAACTATCTCCTCAACCATTTCTTTTAAGGATACAGGATGCAGGCCTCAAGTTAGAGGGTCTTGTCATCCTTTACTCCCATTTGTTTGCCTCGTACTTCATTGATAAATATTGTTTGAAGTTCCTGGTTCTCTTTCACCACTAATGTTCTAGTACCTGATAGCTTTCAATGCCGTTAGCAAAGTCAAAAACGAAATTTTTGTTCAAAGTCTCTGCCATTTCCTTGTTTTCATTATTAATTTCCTAGTCTCATTCCCTGAAGAACCAACACTTAATTCAACATCCTAAAGTTATTAACAATGCCATCACACTGCACCACACCAATTTTAAACAAGTGCCTAGAATGTTAGAGAGCCAATAGCTGGATTACAGTTCAAAACATCACCTAAATTTTGTACAGCACAGATTTAAGAAAGCACATAAAATCCTTAAAACGTTTCAGAAATGCTAGCCCTAAACACGATTTTTTAAAAAATCATCAAATAAATCCCTGATGTGAACCATGTAATATTAAAATGAAACTTATACGGAGCTTATTCACTAGGTGGGTGCAATTTGTCACCATGCAAGTTCAGTTACTATCATAAAACATTCATCTGAATGACTGTCATAGAATCCCCAGTGTGGAAACAGGCCATTTGGCCCAACAAGTCCACACAGACCTTCTGAAGAGCATCCCACCCACAACCACTCCCCCTATCCTTTTCCGGCATTTCCCCACAGCTAATGCACCAGCCTATACATCCCTGAACACAATGGACAATTTAGCATGGCCAATCCACCTAATTTGCACAACTGTGGACTGCAGGTCGAAACCAGCACAATCACCGGAAACCCGTATGGACATGGGGAAGATGTGCAAACTCCACATAGACAGTCGCTCAAGGCTGGAATCTTGTTCTTGTGTTGCACTCGAATCAAGGAAAACAGGAGGAATCGCATCACAATTTAAATATTAAAATGTGAGGCTGGATGAACACAGCAGGCCAAGCAGCATCTCAGGAGCACAAAAGCTGACGTTTCGGGCCTAGACCCTTCATCAGGGAGGGGGATGGGGTAGGGAACTGGAATAAATAGGGAGAGAGGGGGAGGCGGACCGAAGATGGAGAGTAAAGAAGATAGGTGGAGAGAGTGTAGGTGGGGAGGTAGGGAGGGGATAGGTCAGTCCAGGGAAGACGGACAGGTCAAGGAGGTGGGATGAGGTTAGTAGGTAGCTGGGGGTGCGGCTTGGGGTGGGAGGAAGGGATGGGTGAGAGGAAGAACCGGTTAGGGAGGCAGAGACAGGTTGGACTGGTTTTGGGATGCAGTGGGTGGGGGGGGAAGAGCTGGGCTGGTTGTGTGGTGCAGTGGGGGGAGGGGATGAACTGGGCTGGTTTAGGGATGCAGTAGGGGAAGGGGAGATTTTGAAACTGGTGAAGTCCACATTGATACCATATGGCTGCAGGGTTCCCAGGCGGAATATGAGTTGCTGTTCCTGCAACCATCGGGTGGCATCATTGTGGCAGTGCAGGAGGCCCATGATGGACATGTCATCAAGAGAATGGGAGGGGGAGTGGAAATGGTTTGCGACTGGGAGGTGCAGTTGTTTGTTGCGAACTGAGCGGAGGTGTTCTGCAAAGCGGTCCCCAAGCCTCCGCTTGGTTTCCCCAATGTAGAGGAAGCCGCACCGGGTACAGTGGATGCAGTATACCACATTAAGCAGAGGTTCACCTGCACATCTGCCAATGTGGAATGTCATCTTGGGGCCTGGGATGGGGGTGAGGGAGGAGGTGTGGGGACAAGTGTAGCATTTCCTGCGGTTGCAGGGGAAGGTGCCGGGTGTGGTGGGGTTGGAGGGCAGTGTGGAGCGAACAAGGGAGTCACGGAGAGAGTGGTCTCTCCGGAAAGCAGACAGGGGAGGGGATGGAAAAATGTCTTGGGTGGTGGGGTCGGATTGTAAATGGCGGAAGTGTCGGAGGATAATGCGTTGTATCCGGAGGTTGGTAGGGTGGTGTGTGAGAACGAGGGGGATCCTCTTGGGGCGGTTGTGGCGGGGGCGGGGTGTGAGGGATGTGTCGTGGGAAATGCGGGAGACGCGGTCAAGGGCGTTCTCGATCACCGTGGGGGGAAAGTTGCGGTCCTTAAAGAACTTGGACATCTGGGATGTGCGGGAGTGGAATGTCTTATCGTGGGAGCAGATGCGGCGGAGGCGGAGGAATTGGGAATAGGGGGTGGAATTTTTGCAGGAGGGTGGGTGGGAGGAGGTGTATTCTAGGTAGCTGTGGGAGTCGGTGGGCTTGAAATGGACATCAGTTACAAGCTGGTTGCCTGAGATGGAGACTGAGAGGTCCAGGAAGGTGAGGGATGTGCTGGAGATGGCCCAGGTGAACTGAAGGTTGGGGTGGAAGGTGTTGGTGAAGTGGATGAACTGTTCGAGCTCCTCTGGGGAGCAAGAGGCGGCGCCGATACAGTCATCAATGTACCGGAGGAAGAGGTGGGGTTTGGGGCCTGTGTAGGTGCGGAAGAGGGACTGTTCCACGTAACCTACAAAGAGGCAGGCATAGCTGGGGCCCATGCGGGTGCCCATGGCCACCCCCTTAGTCTGTAGGAAGTGGGAGGAGTCAAAAGAGAAGTTGTTGAGTGTGAGGACAAGTTCAGCTAGGCAGATGAGAGTGTCGGTGGAGGGGGCCTGGTCGGGCCTGCGGGACAGGAAGAAGCGGAGGGCCTTGAGGCCACCCTCCTGCACACAGCTACCTAGAATACACCTCCTCCCACCCACCCTCCTGCAAAAATTCCATCCCCTATTCCCAATTCCTCCGCCTCCGCCGCATCTGCTCCCACGATAAGACATTCCACTCCCGCACATCCCAGATGTCCAAGTTCTTTAAGGACCGCAACTTTCCCCCCACGGTGATCGAGAACGCCCTTGACCGCGTCTCCCGCATTTCCCACGACACATCCCTCACACCCCGCCCCCGTCACAACCGCCCCAAGAGGATCCCCCTCGTTCTCACACACCACCCTACCAACCTCCGGATACAACGCATTATCCTCCGACACTTCCGCCATTTACAATCCGACCCCACCACCCAAGACATTTTTCCATCCCCTCCCCTGTCTGCTTTCCGGAGAGACCACTCTCTCCGTGACTCCCTTGTTCGCTCCACACTGCCCTCCAACCCCACCACACCCGGCACCTTCCCCTGTAACCGCAGGAAATGCTACACTTGTCCCCACACCTCCTCCCTCACCCCCATCCCAGGCCCCAAGATGACATTTCACATTAAGCAGAGGTTCACCTGCACATCTGCCAATGTGGTATACTGCATCCACTGTACCCGGTGCGGCTTCCTCTACATTGGGGAAACCAAGCGGAGGCTTGGGGACTGCTTTGCAGAACACCTCCGCTCAGTTCGCAACAAACAACTGCACCTCCCAGTCGCAAACCATTTCCACTCCCCCTCCCATTCTCTTGATGACATGTCCATCATGGGCCTCCTGCACTGCCACAATGATGCCACCCGAAGGTTGCAGGAACAGCAACTCATATTCCGCCTGGGAACCCTGCAGCCATATGGTTTCAATGTGGACTTCACCAGTTTCAAAATCTCCCCTTCCCCTACTGCATCCCTAAACCAGCCCAGTTCATCCCCTCCCCCCACTGCACCACACAACCAGCCCAGCTCTTCCCCCCCACCCACTGCATCCCAAAACCAGTCCAACCTGTCTCTGCCTCCCTAACCGGTTCTTCCTCTCACCCATCCCTTCCTCCCACCCCAAGCCGCACCCCCAGCTACCTACTAACCTCATCCCACCTCCTTGACCTGTCCGTCTTCCCTGGACTGACCTATCCCCTCCCTACCTCCCCACCTATCTTCTTTACTCTCCATCTTCGGTCCGCCTCCCCCTCTCTCCCTATTTATTCCAGTTCCCTCCCCCCATCCCCCTCTCTGATGAAGGGTCTAGGCCCGAAACGTCAGCTTTTGTGCTCCTGAGATGCTGCTTGGCCTGCTGTGTTCATCCAGCCTCACATTTTATTATCTTGGAATCTCCTGCATCTGCAGTTCCCATTATCTCTGATACAATTTAAATATTCTCAGCTAAAACCACTCAAAACATGTTTCCCTCCCCCTAGCGACACAAAGCCACACCAATTAAATCCCAGGTTTCATGTCTTCACTGGCTTGCAGTCCATCTTAACAATGTAAACTTTAATTTTGTTTCTGGCAGCTAAAAATACAACGTGCATATAGTGAGTAGATTTGTGTGTGTAAATGTGCAAAGCAAAAAAAAAGCGAAATACAAAGAAAAACAATGACAAAAATTACAAACAACTTTAATACATTTTATCAATTGGCACTCCCAGCCAAAGTTGTATTAATTGTGCTAAATCAAACATGCAAGTTGCTATTTCCTGCGCATTCAGCACCCCTCATTTTTCTTTTCCCTTTTCTTCTACAAAAAAAATCGTTAATGAATGGGGGCAAATTTATCATTAAAATCAGTCGTACTTACAGTATATTTTGCCAGATCACTCCAGAGGTCAGTGCTAATTACCGCCCCTTAGATTAGCATTTGTTTTTTAAAAAAACTGATACATGTATTCATTCCAGAATCTATTACAGTTGAAACCATTTTTTTACGTTTAGTTTGAAATTACATTTTTTTTTTCTATAAATAACAACTGAAATTCAAATTGGTTCATATTATTTATCTGGAAAAATTAAACTTTCCCACTCCTCTGATGCTGCCTGGCCTGCTGTATCCCTCCAGCTCCACACTGTGTTGTCCCTGACTCCAGCATCTGCAGTTCTTGCTGTCTCCAAGACAACATCTTGATTGTTTTAATGACTTATCTGCTGAAAAATAGTTTAAGATGATGCCTTGAGTACATTTTCATTTAGTCCATGAATCCATTTCAACTTTCCTGCTCCTTAATTTCATAAACTTACATTTGCCAATACTTCCTGCCATTTCTTTGCTCATAGATCGAGATGATCAAATTTCTCTTAAATTTGTGTGTTTTTGCCACAACACCCAATTTGGTGTGTCATTAAATCCCACATCATTTCTGTCTTGCACACAGTCATTTGCTTATGCTTCATCGATACACTTACCCGTGTTTTACTCAATCTGCCAACACAACGTTTGGAATTACTGTTTTTATGCAACACTCACACCCACAATTAATGCTCAAATGAGTCATATTGCTGCTCATCTAAAACAGCTGTTTCTAAACTGGCTAGCCAAACACACCCTACTGTAACAAAAAAAAGCTGGGAGACTTGAAATACTTTCTAAAATGCATAATTAAATTATACATCTATATTGTATAATTGCAAATGTTTGTATAAAAGACAAAGTAATATATACCTTCACTTTAGTAAAACTTCAACACTTCGACCATAACTAAGAACAGGGTCTATGGGAGAAACATCTCACCAGTAAACCTATTTAAAAAACGATTTTTAGTAAAGCCAATTTTGCAAGTATTTTAGTGTGGATCTGCAAAGCTACAAGTGGCTTGGTGGTTAGCACTGCTGCCTCACAGCGCCAGGAACACAGGTTCAATTCCAGCCTCGAGCAACTGTGTGTGGGGTTTGCACATTCTCCATGTCCGTGAGGGTTTCCGCTGGTGCTCCAGTTTCCTCTCACAGTTCAAAGACATACAGTTAGGTGGATTGGCCATACTATATTGCCCCGTAGTCAGAAATCACACAACACCAGCTTATAGTCTAACAGGCCTGGTATCGTGTGATTTCTGACCTTGTCCACCCCAGTCCAACAGTGGCACCTCCACATCATTGCCCCGTTGTATTCAAGGATGTGTGGGTTAGGTGGATTAACGATGATATATGCAGGTTTAATGGAATACATGGAAGTATGGGTCTAAGTGGAGGGTCGGTGCAAATTCAATGGTCCAAATGGCCTTTATCTGCCCTTTAGGATTCTATGACTTTTTTTTTTAAACATAGCATTGTTTACAACCTTAAAGTGTTTTCCAGCCAATTAAGTACTTTTGAAGTATAATTCCTGCAGTAATATTGGAAAACCATCCTAATAACTATAGATACAAAATAATTTGAAAGAAAGCAGCAGTTAACATAAACATTATTTCTAGAAACTTTTTCTCAAATATTCAGCACATTCCATTGTCTTACTATTCTAAGCTGCACAATTATTTTTTGTGGTCTATCCAAACTTGTAATTATGTAAGAATAGGTTTTTTTATTAAAAGGAGAGCTATCTTTCTAAAGCTTTGTATCTTGCACTTCTTGGGATAAACACAAGAATCCAAAATGTTCAGGACAATTTATAAGAAGAAGAGGGTATTGACTAGTTGGCAAGTCAATGCTGATTGGCTGAGGCATTACCATACAGAAAACAACAGGGAACTATGCTATAACTCTTGAATGTATTCCCTTTGTTTGTAGAGAATTGTTCCCGTGAATAACTATATGCCACTTTCAGCTCATATAAATTAGCCATGGCATGAGCATAACTAATTATCATAAATTGCTTTAGTGTAGTTCTGAATGCACTCAGGATTGTTCAGCAAGTGCTCTGAAATTCATACATGGCTCAACTGTGCGACGCAAAACTAGTTTTTGGGCTGATGGCAGTGTCCGATTGCTGGAAAATATCACTCAAGTAACTGTTCTGTAATAGCTGTGTGAAATAGTTTGTTTAAAATATTTTTCAAATTATCTAGGCACGGTGTCCCAGTGAATGGCTGATCAAATCAAACAACACATTCTGTTGGTTGTTCATTACAGGCAGAATATAGACCAAATAAAACCAGCCTGAATTTACAAAACAAAAAGAAACAATGTACGTTGGAAATGATTCCACGAGAAGGCAGCACTTGCTTAACAATCCTAAGTGTGCCAACAGATATTGCAATTCAAGTCCAGCACTGACAGTTGGTTTTGGTAATTTATTCAAGGGATCTGGTCATTGTTGGCTGGACCAGTATTTTTTGGCCATCACAAATTGACTCGAGATAATGGTGGTTAGCTGCTTTCTTCTCCTGCTGCAGGCCTTGTGATGTTGATGCAGAATTCTAAGATTTTGGCGCAGCAATGAAGAATGTCCAGTTAATAGATCAAAGACAGGATTGTGCATGACTTGAAGGGGAAGCTTACAGATTGATAAGATTAACACAATCTGTTACCTTTGTTCTTCCAGGCAGTACAGCATGCAGGGTCGAAAGAAGCTATCACAGATATCTTAAGAGTTGCTGTATTATACCTTGTAGATGGTAAACAACACAGCCACAAAGCATAATGGACTAGATTTCAATCATGTGGGTTGCTTTGTCGAGAATGGTGTTGAGCTTTTGGAGCATTTTTTGGGATGTGCTCATCCAGCCAAGTGAATATTATTCCATCACATAAACATCAAAAAACTGTGGCTGCTGAAAATCTGAAGCAAAAACAGGAAGTGTTTTTTAAAGATGGTGGGGAGAAATGTGCTGAGATGTATCTCAGAGTGGTTTGATTACACTTTGAATAGTTACTTTATTTTAAATAAAATCTTATTATCCCCGCTTCCCTAACCTGTCCTTCATCCCACCTATCCCCTCCTCCCACTTCAAGCCCCATCCCCATCTCCTACATACTAGCCTCATCCCACCCCCTTGGCCTGTCCATCCTCCCTGGACTGACCAGGGACTGACTATTTAAATAGCTTTTAAATTGAGGAGTGAAAGATATAGGACAGATGTCAGAGGTAGTTTCTTGACTCAGAGAGTAGTAAGGGAATGGAACGCATTGCCTGCAACGGTAGTAGATTCGCCAACTTTAGGTACATTTAAGTCGATTTGGATAAGCATATGGACATACATGGAACAGTGTGGGTTAGATGGGCTTCAGATCGGTATGACAGGTTGGCACAACGTCAAGGGCCGAAGGGCCTGTACTGTGCTGTAATGTTCTATGTTCTATGTATTGCATACATCTATTAAAGCACTGAGTCTCTCTCTCCTTCCCAGGCTGAGGTTTTTCAACTCTTATAATTCAATCTTCTTCCACAAAACATCAGCACTTCATTGGTTGTAAAGGGCTTCGAGACATTCACTCACCATGAAAAGCTATATAAATACCAGTCTTTCTTTCTAGATATTTAAATCCAGATTATGAATGCTTCCCTCCCTTACCAAAGAATGTTCACAGTACTCAGTTCAGTCTGCCAAAAGGCTTCCTGAAATCGCTGACATTGAAAACATTTACAACCAATCAATGGGAGATATCCAGCCTGCAGTTAGAATGTACTGAAAGAAGAAAGCTGATAGACGAAAAAAAACAAAATATTCAACACGTTCTTTCCCCAAGATCTGGTTCAGGTATTTTCAGGATGCACAATGTCCTTTAAAATGAAGTTTTCGACACTGTCTAAATGAATTGACAACTTGTTAGTGTTTAACTCACAGGTGTTCGAAAAGTCACGCCGCGGGGCGGGGAAAACTTTGTTCAAACAGTCAAGACTTTCCCAGCTCCCATCAATAGGTCCCCAGGCCCGGCCCCGACACAGTTCACCCTCAATCCAAAACCGCCACTAGGAGCTCGGTTTGGGCCAGCCGAAGTTCACTTACCCTTGCTGGCTGCAATGAGCGCTTTCCCATCCTTCAGCAACTCCTTAATGAACTTGTTGGACTTATCCAATTCAGCTTCGTGTGCTTTCAACCTTTCCCGAAAGTAAGGTCTCTCCAGGTAACAGTCACTGAATTCCAAAGGCTGCAATCCCATTCTTTCCCGCCTTGAAATCCTTTTACAGAGACTCAAAGGGAGAACAGAATAGGAAAATTCACCACACCCGGAAAAATCCCGAGTTTCTCTGAAATTATCTGCACGAAGACAACAACTCCGTTCGGGAGCTATGTGAAGAACGACAAGGAGGCGAAAGCAAATCCGAGGCTGCAAGGGATAAGAGCACTGCAACAAAGTACCGAGGCGAGAGTTGCAAGGCGTTTGCCAGGAGGTTGTAGCCTCAACCCCCGGTTCTCGCGCAGTCCACAGAATGAGGGCGGAGCACTCGCACTCGGTAAGAAGAGGCGTCGACTAAGCCTCCCTAACCTCGAGACGAAAGCGACGCTCCTTATGCAACTTTTCTCCAGGCATTGGTACGACACCCAGCCCAGTCCAACACCGATCAATTGATGTTTGCTCATTTTAATCCCGTGCGTTTCCTTCAGGATGGGAATCAAATAACTGACCTTCCAGTCACGCCAAAAGCAACGCTGTCGGAATTTTTGCCTTATTCTCGCCCGCTTGACAGAGTAAAACCACTTCCCAGTGTTGAACATTGAACACAATGTGTTCTGCTAAATAAACGTGGGACCAAAGAGAATGTAATGTCTTTTTGGCAAAAGCAAGAATGGTAACATCGAAAGCAACAAATTTTGAAGGACTTTAAAAATAGTACTTACAAAGATGATAAAGTGTGAAGCTGGATGAGCACAGCAGGCCAAGCAGCATCTCAGGAGCACCAAAGCTGACATTTTGCGCCTAGACCTTGTGCTCCTGAGATGCTGCTTGGCCTGCTGTGTTCGTCCAGCTTCACACTTTATTATCTTGGATTCTCCAGCATCTGCAGTTCCCATTATCTCTCCCCACTTACAAAGGTGTTTCAGTTATAAACATGTTTCTTCGTGTGGAAGTTAAATATACAATGCTGGATGGGTGAGGAGGTAAGAGATAACAAGGTATAGAGCTGGATGAACACAGCAGGCCGAGCAGGAACGCTGACGTGACGTTTCAGGCCTAGACCCTTCTTCAGAAATGGGGGAGGGAAAGGGGCTTCTGAAATAAATAGGGAGAGAGGGAGAGGTGGACAGAAGATGGTTGAAGGAGAAGATAGGTGGAGAGGAGAGAGACAGGTCCAAGAGGCGGGGATGGAACCAGGAAAGGTGAGAGTAGGTGGGGAGTTAGGGAGAAGATAGGTCAGTCCAGGGAGGATGGACTGGGCAAGGGGGTGGGATGGGGCTAGTATGTAGGAGATGGGTATGGGACTTGAAGTGGGAGGAAGGGATAGGTGGGATGAAGGACAGATTAGGGAAGCGGGGACAAGCTGGGCTGGTTTTGGGATGCGGTAGAGAGAGGGGATAGTTTGGAGCTTGTGAAGTCCACATTGATACCATTGGGCTGCAGGGTTCCCAAGTGGAATATGAGGTGCTGTTCCTGCAACCTTCGGGTGGCATATTTGTGGCACTGCAGGAGACCCAGGATGGACATGTCATCTGAGGAATGGGAGGGGGAGTTGAAATGGTTCGCGACCGGCAAGTGCAGTTGTTTAGTGCAAACTGAGTGTAGGTTTTTCTGCAAAGCAGTCCCCAAGCCTCCGCTTGGTTTCCCCAATCTAAAGGAGACCACAACAGGAACAGCAGATGCAGTATACAACATTAGCAGATGTGCAGGTGTAGCACTTCCTGAGGTTGCAGGGAAAAGTGCTGGGTGTGGTGTGGCTGGACGGGAGTGTGGAGTGGACAAGGGAGGCACAGAGAGAGTGGTCCCTCCAGAAAGCAGATAAGGGTGCTCTCAACCACTGAGGGGTGAATGTTGCGGTCCATGAAAAATGAGGACATCTGAGATGTACGGGAGTGGAATGCCTCATCCTGGGAGCAGATGCGGCAGAGGCAAAGTACTTAGGAATAGGGGATGGCATTTTTGGAGGAAGGTGGGTGGGAGGTCTGGGGAGATGGTGAAGACTCGACAGGGCAGGGTAAGGGTAGGGCAAGGCTGAGACAATAGCACCCAGCCCTGCTGAGTCTTCACCATCCCCCCAGACCTTCCCCTTACTGAGAATGAACGGCCAATCCTCAGTAAAGGGCTCACCTCTGTGCCCTGCTCAACTCACACATCAACACACTTGGACATTGAACAGTTTTTATGCCACCTCCGTCTCCATGATTACTACTTCAACAGTGAGCCTAACCCTCCATCTACTGACCCCTTCTCCCACCTGCAACACACCCCCTCCTCCTGGAAACCAGCCCAAGGCCTCTTTACCTCCCTCGACCACTTCGTCTCCAACTGCTGTCGAGACATCAACCGCCTCAACCTCTCCACCCCTCTCACCCACTCCAACCTCTCCCCTGCAGAACATGTAGCCCTCTGTTCCAATCCCAACCTCACCATAAAACCTGCGGACAAGGGAGGTGCAGTATTAGTATGGCGCACTGACCTCTACATCGCTGAGTCCAGGCATCAACTCTCTGACACCTCCTCCTACCGCCCTCTTGATCGTGACAGTTTGTGTAAAGCTTCTTGTGTTAACAATGCTGTACAAATGCAGGTTATTGTTTGGACCAAAAGAAAAACTTTTCTGCTCTTTCCACAGATGCTGACTAACCTGCTGTGTTTCACCAGCTTTTTCTAAGATTTCTGGCATGTACAGTAATTTTAATTTGACCTCTATCAAAAGGGTTTATGTCAACAGAAGGTTAAAAACAAAATATTTTGGTTTGGCTGAATGGTCTCTGTGGTCAGTTAGATTACAGCCAATAATTTTGTAATATATGCAATGAAGTTTCTTACCATGTGGGCAACATACTGGAGAACTGACTGCAGATGTGGAAGCATAAGTTGTTGCCTTTCGAAGGAGAAGGGGTTTAACCAGTAATTATTGATCTTGAGAAGGTTGTGGTGAGCTGTCTTTTTGAACTACTGTACTTCATATGGGGGGAGATGGGGGGGGCGGTGTTGGGAATGATACAGGGTGGTGTATATGCACAGAGCTGCTCGAAAAAAGCTCCAGGATTTTAATTCACTGAGCATTGGAGATATAGTTCTAAGTCAGGATGGTATGTGGCTTTGAAAGCAAGTTGTAAGGGGATGGAATGAAGGAGAAAATAATTTAAAAAAGCAACTATGAGACATTAAACACATAATTCTGAAAATAGATTATGAGGTTCAGGCATCAGTCAAGGGGAGCATGTGTCAGAGATCACAAAATTTATTTCTTAACATCAGGTGTACTGAAGGTTGATTGAACGCTGATTAAACAATGTGGAGTTAAAAGTTGTCTATGTGCCACTTGTTTACCAATAGCACATCCTCTCATACAGTATAAATATTGTTTTCCCTTTATTATTTCTTGTGAATTAGTCTGTTGAGTGCAAGACAAAAATCGTTGACAAAATGTCTTTCTTCAGCAAAACTCAACTTTTGTAGTATCAGATGACTGTTTTGTTAATTGTATCTTTACTCCAAGAATAATGACTGAGCATGTTTGGGTTGGTGTGTGTGCTATTTAAGAGCTTCAATTCTTTTGGATTTTGCTGTCCACCTCTAGCATCTGGCCAATTTCAAATTAGTGGAACTTTTTACAGAATATGAATGGCTAAATTGTGTGTGATTGTCTAACTAAGCTATGGTTGTAAAGCATATCATACTGAAACATACAATAGAAGTATAGAGTACAAGTCTGAAGATGTTTTGCTGAATCTATATGAAGCAGTTCAATCTACTGTGGCTATGGTTTCAAATTTTGGGCACCAGAAAGATGTTTAGACTTAAAGGTTTTATGGACAAACGGAAGCTGGGGTTATTCCCTTTGATCTAAGACACTTAAAGAGATTTTATAGTGCTTTAGAAAATTACAAAGGGTTAAATGCTAACTATTTCCTGTTGGAGAAGGATTGACAATTCATTAGGTTTAAATTCATTTAAGTTGATTGACAAAAGAACTGAGGTGACCCGAGGAGAAACCGTTCCACAATGAGTGGCTAGGATCTAGAATTCACTCCTTCCACGACTTTGTGGATTTAAATTCATATTAGTGTGCAAAACAAAATGGAACAAATACTTGGAGAAAAATAATAGGTAATGGAAGTACTGATGCAGATTGAATTGGGCTGAATGCACTGTTTCTGCAATGCAGTATTCTATTCCATATGACCCAAGGTACATTTGATGGTGCTTGACAGAAACTGTTGAGAGTTAAAACAGTGAAGTTAAGTGGGCCAGGAATAAGTGAAGCCCCAGGGCTGATGGTTTCTCTCCCCAGCTTGTTGAAGTTCTCTCATAAGAATGTGGACTACGTAATTCTATAAATTCACCAAGAATGATCAGACTCCTGCAATCAGACACAAGTGATAGAAGGAGCACAAATTGAAACTCAAAAACAGTAGAGTGATATGATTAAATTGTGAGGCCAGTGCAACAATCTAAATCCAGAGTTAGGGGCAACACCCTGAGAAGCTCAGCACTGAAAGGACCAGTGAACAATGAACTCAAAACCTACCTAGACATTGAACCGTTGGGAAGCAAAGCCAGTACAAGAGCTGACAGAAAAGACAGAAGGCACAGAACAGAGAAACCATCATCAACCAGCAACAGTCCATAAAACATTACAGAAAATCCTAACAATGTACAGAGATGAGGGAGAAACAAACACTCAGAAGATCTATCAATGGCAGGGAAAAGGAAGTCCTTCATTCAAAATGGGATCATCCTCATCTTCACAAATCTGTTCTTCGAGAACTACATTGCAATAGATTTAACATAGTGCGGTGGAAGGAACTTGAGCACATTAAAAGTAATCAGGAGTTGGTGAGGTCCAACTACCTATAGGAGAGTGCTATTCTAAAATTTCAGCATTTTGTAGTCCACCAACACAGTCGAAGCTTGGAGAGTAAGTCATATAAGGCTACAATAGCCTTCGTAAAATCCTCTACTGAGGCAGCAAATGTGCTTATGAAATCGATACAAAAACATTTCAAGCAGGAATAACATTGGACAATGTTATCTGATAAAAACATTCAGCTACAGGGGTGTAAGTGAATCAGAGCTTAAAAAGGAAAGAGAAAACCAAGCAAGAGAGAACAAAAATCTTAATTTACTATATTAGAAAATATTGTGAAGAAACAAGCTCTTTTTGAGAATACAGATCATTGCAGAAGACAGATCATGTTCTGAAAAAAGTGTTCTTGGAAACACATTGGGAATTTACCCAAATGGCCTACTGGTTTAGAATCACAATGCTATTTAGTAACCTCTTATAGAAATGTCTCCCTTCACTGATAATAGTACACTTCTACTCTTGACAGAGTTCCAGAATTAGCCTTGTTTACAAAGGAGTGACAAATCGACTTCACCTCTGCATTTACCAACTCAGAAAAAGACAAAAAAGCCATGCAACTAATACACCCTTAAAGACTTGTATATTTTGTCACAAAGAAGTTTTTTATTTCAAATTTTTTGGGAATACCTGGTGTTGTTTCTTCACAAGAGATTTTTGCAAGTTCACTATGGACATTGGATTTTCTTTTGGCGAGACTTCCATTAAATGTGGAAGTAATTGGTGATATCTGTTTGCTGTGCCGTAGAACCAGCTGGAGCTATTTTGAACAATGACTGGCTTGGATTAGAGCTTGCTTTTTCTAGTTAAGCTTCAGAGAAACCAGTGAGTTGGAAGAAAGGTTCCGACCCGAAACACCAACTTTTCTGTTCCTCTGATGCTGCCTGGCCTGCTGTGTTCCTCCAGTGGCACACTATATTATCTCTGACTCCACCATCTGGAGTTCTTACTTGCTTAGAAAACCTGCCCATCCATTCTTCTCATTTCTAAAAAGAAAACTCTCTTTTTGAGTTCAGGATGGAACCAATTTGTTCTTTTGAAAGAATGATTGAAGAAACAATTCAACATGGCATTTCCTAAGCAAGCTGTGTGTGGGATCATATTTAATAATAGCAGAGATTGGTGAGTGGTGAAAATAGCCTCTTTATTGAGCATTTGCAGGAGCACAGTTCGAGGCAGTGATGGATTCTAAAGTCCAGTTTTACAGGAGAGATAGTAGGAATTGCCGATGCTGGAGTCTGAGATAACAAGGTGTGGAGCTGGATGAACACAGCAGGCCAGGCAGCATCAGAGGAGCAGGAAAGCTGACATTTCAGGTCTGGACCCTTCTTCATTTCTTGGAGCTTTCCTGCTCCACTGATGCTACCTGGCCTACAATTTTACAGTAGACTCTTTTACACAGTTTTTACATACATTAATATGTTAGCATGATAGTGTCACATTGGTGTATCTATTGTACACAGGTTTGTCCTAGGGAGGACAAAGATAGCCAGCATTTAGCACGTGCCTAAACTGTTATTCCTGATGGGATTAGAATGTCTGTCTGGTCTGAGATTGCATAATTAAAAGGTGTTAGTTTCTTCACTCATTCACGGGATGAGGGTATCGCTGGCTACACAGCATTTATTGCCCATCCCGAATTGCCCAGAGGGCTGTTAAAAGTCAACCACATTGTGGCAGGTCTGGAGTCACATGTAGTCCAGACCAGGTCAGGATGGTAGTTTCCTTCCTTAAGGGACATTAGCGAACCAGATTGTTTTTTTCCCAACAATCGACTGAATTCACAGTCATCGTTAGATTCCTAATTCCAGATTATTTTCTATTGAGTTCAAATTCCACCATCTGCCGTGGCAGGATTCAGATCCACATCCCCAGAATGTTATCCAGTTTCTGGATTAACAGTCCAGCAATAATACCACGAGGCCATCACCTTCCCCTCATCCTTTTGTCTTTACAGTTAATAATGTTAGTAAAAATACTTGACCTATATGACCTAAATAAGTAAAAAAAATTACACGTGTACTAAATAAAAGTATAGAGGATACTGATCTCCCGCAGCTGGCTCATGAGATTTCATTTACTGTTGCTGGCCTTGACAGTACTTACACATTCATTTATGCAGTTTCACAGAAGCACTGTTTTGAAGTAAGTTTCTTAAAGGGTGTAGCAGCCCTATATGGTGTGTATTTAAATAATAAAATAAATATAAGTTAGAAATAGATAGCTCAGTGTTTTAAAAATAGGTAGCAGGGTCTGAGGAAAGGTCATTAGACCTGAAACGTTAACTCTGATTTTTCTTCACAGATGCTGCCAGATCTGCTGAGCTTTTCCAGCAACTTCTGTTTTTATTCCAGATTTACATCATTCACAGTTCTTCCGCTTTTTATTTGGAAACTAAAAAACTTTGACTTGAAACAGAAGCAATTCAGTGAGCAGTAAAAGAGAGAGAACGAGCACTTCAGACAGAAGAACAAAGAAAGAGAATTTAAAAAGTTAGAGTTAAAATTTAACCCAAGGGAAGAGAACAGATAGAGAATGCTATCTTGAAAGGATTGAACTAAAAATGAGACATCTCACTCTTGTAAAGATTCTGAAGTGGAAAGATCAAGTAGTAAGCTGTTTAAATGTATGAAAGCCCCTCCAAAATTTGCTAAAAGGGATGCCAGGGAATTTTATTTTTAAAAAACTACTTTAAAAAAATCAGATTATTGCTCAGGCTGACAGGGACAGCTCATAAAGTTTATGCTTTGCTTTTTGAGAAGACTGATAAATTGAAACGAGAAAAAGGAATGGTTCTCAGGGTGTACAAGTTGGTTCCTGAAACATACAAACAGAAACTTTGGAATAATTGGAAGCTCTCTGGACAGATTTACGTAGAATTTGAAACAGTAAAGCAAAATAACTTTAGTCACTGGATGTGGTTATTAAAGGTAGAGCTAATTATGAGATAGTTGAGAAAGTAGTTTTTTCAGATTAGATTACCTACAGTGTGGAAACAGGCCGTTCAGCCCAACAAGTCCACTTTGCCCCTTTCAGCATCCCACCCAGACCCATCCCCCTATAACCCACATACCCTTGAACACTTTGGGCAATTTTGCATGGCCAATCTACCTAGCCTGCACATCTTTGGACTGTGGGAGGAAAACGGAGCACCTGGAGGAAACCCACACAGACATGGGGAGAATGTGCGAACTCCACACAGACAGTTGCCTGAGGCTGCAATTGAACCCGGGTCCCCGGTGCTGTGAGGCTGCAGCACTAACCACTGAGCCACTGTGCTGCTCTGTGCTGTTCTTCAGGAAGAATTTAGTAATTCCTTCCCTCTGTCCACTATGCAAATTTAGAGAAAACCAATATGTTGCAACAGCGAGATAGAAAGCTGAGATGACTAATGATTACCTATTGCTCCACAAATCCAAACCTTTCTTCCGTCACCTTCATAATCTGAGGAGGACAGCAAATGGGATGATGAAAGGAAAGGACAATTGGAAAGGCCCGAGGATCTTTCTCTCAGACATGAAAGGCAGGTGCTGAGGTTGGAAGTGATGTCCAAAGGCTCAAGTATTTCCACTGCCACAATGTAAGATGATCTAATGCAGATTACTGAAAGCTTTAAGAGAAGTTCATAGGGTTTATTTGGGGTAAACAAGTCACTGCAGAGAAAAGAACCCTGACTGAGGCTACAATAGATCAAGTTGTAGCTCCAACTATAATGGTGAGACAATACATAAATACTGCTTTGAATGTAGGGTAAATAAACAAGGTACCCAAAAGTTATAGGAAGTTCTCATCAAAAGGAAAATAACTCGTTATACCTCAAAGGAGGCAAATAAATCTAGTTATATTTGGAGATGTGGAAACTACTCAAACTCTTGCTGGGGAACGGTACAACATTTTCACCAGAGAGTGATAATGAATGCTAAAGTTTTAGTGAATGATATTAGCAGGGAGACTAATATCTAGAGTAGTAACTGTTGGAAATGTCCGTAGTTTAATTGTAGATGCAGTTAACTTACTTCTTGGGAATGATCTGACAGGAGCAAGAGTTGTGGCTTCTCCAGTTGTCACAGGAAGGCCGAGTGAAGGCAAGGAAACAGAGCAATTACAGAAAAAGTTTCCAGGAAATTTTCTTTCCTGTGCAATAAACTGAGCAATAGCTAAACAAAATCCATCAAATGTGGTCAAATTGGCACCGCTGCCAGATTCTTGGTTACCTGAAATATTCTTTGAGGATTTGGAAAATCTAAGGAAAGTGTTCAATAAGTATTCAATGATCAAGGCTCAGCAAACTGATCTAAAGTTAAGCAAAGTAGCTAGTAAACTCAAACTGGAGTAGAAATTGAGAAATCCAGAGTGCTACTATATGAAAAATATGACTCTGATAAGAAAGCGGATACTTCCTCAGGACCTGTGGACAAAGAGTGGGTAATAATTCACCAGATATTGGTACTGCTGAAATATTGTCAAGAAATGTTAAGGACAGCACATGAAATTTCAATGGCGGAACATGTCAGAATTGAGAAGACCCAAATATGTATAACCTTTTTACTGGCAGACATTCACAGGTTGTGGTAAAGTTTTGTAAAATGTACCAAACGTGTCTTTGGTAGGAAAATCAAAACATGAAGTCAGACTGGCACTTTTAAATCTCATCTGAAAATCAAAGAACTGCAGATGCTGGAAATCAGAAACACAAACAGAAATCGCTGTAAAAATACAGCAGGTTTGGCAGAATCTGTGGAAAGAAAGCAGAGTTAACATTTCAGGTCTAGTGACCCTTTTTCAGAATGTTGAGCTGAATGGCCTGCTTCTGTGTGCTGTAACCATTCAATAATTCTTAATTATGCAGATGATGTGCATTTGCTTCATGCAGAATTTAAGTTGTAATTTTGGACTGCCATAGATAATTGGTCATGATATTACAAAGGCTCCCCTGAATATATAGCTTTGCTTGGAGCATTAATGAAGGCACCACAGAGCAGGACAAGCTACAAAAAGAAAGAAAACAGGAGGAAGAGCATTTGGGGGTTACAATGTCCATGAATGGTCTTTAGGAGACCATACTCCTAGCTCAAGTTCCTTGGGGAGAAACGCATGAAGCCCTTTCTTGAGAGTTACGTCTATTTCTCTACTGTCAGAGTGAAGTAGGATGAGTGAGAATGATGTTTCACCGACAGGCCAGTCTTCTTCACAATATCTCGTACTACTCCCTTAAGTGTACCAAATGAATACAATGGAATGCTTTTCAGTTGGAAGGGTTTAAGAATGTATAGCCTGTTCCATCACTCAGCATGATTGTGCCTGAGCTTTAGCTTCAAATCGACTTTCCTGCCTACTCCTGATATCCATTGATTCTCAGAGCAAGGGACGAAAAATCTGGTAGCTGGGCTGGTAGCTCAGCCGATAGCTGAGAAATAGGTGTAACTCTCTTTTCGAATGACAAGCTGTTTAGTAAAAGCAGGGCTTTTTGTCCTACTGCCTCTAAATTTGAAAGCGTAGCATTTAACCCCCATCCCCTAACAGTTTAATATTAGCTAACTGGATAGTAGGTTGCTCAGTTTGGGAATTGTCTTGTCCTCCTCCTGCCTCATCCTCATTATCGCT
Organism: Stegostoma tigrinum; assembly: GCF_030684315.1. NCBI lineage: Eukaryota > Metazoa > Chordata > Chondrichthyes > Orectolobiformes > Stegostomatidae > Stegostoma > Stegostoma tigrinum. The sequence goes on along the minus strand of NC_081354.1, from coordinate 48,593,524 downwards.
TCTGGTCTTTACCACCAGATTCATCTGTACCTGCATTATCACTTCCTGATGGTAATAAGGTTTCAACATTTTGATGTGATTTATTATTGTCATGAGTATTTAAATACAGTGAAAAGTTTTGTCTTACATGCAGTACAGGCAGATAATAACATACAAATATACAAAGATCATAAATGATTAAACATGATTCTTTTTCTGGTGATCTGGGGTATCAGTGTGTGAACCAATGAACTGTGCTTTTAGTTGCTCACCCTGTAAAAACAGTAATATCAATATATTAACCCATATTGAATGTTTGAGATTTGGCTTTCTGTTTGTCCCATTTTTCATGCTGCCATTGTAAGGTATTCTTGAGCTCACATTACAGGCTTCTGTGAGCTGCACTTGGAACAAGGATACATAGTTTAACATGGATGACACATCCCTCTGTCCTAAAAACCCTGCTTTGATCAGTGTCAGATGGTTGTTAACTGGACTAAAACTGCAGGATCATTGGGTATATCCCATGTGACAGACAGAATAAATTGTTTTATCCTTATCATAAAGATGCTTATTACAGTATGCCATAATCATCATACTGAGGATTTGGTGGTGTCTTTTTAAAGCACCTTGAGTATGTGGCATGCTGAATCCTTTAAATGTGTTATTCCCAGACTACGTAACTCCTTGAAAAGTAGAATCTTGATCCGATTGACCTGCATCAGCAATCAGTCATTAAGTGAAGAACCACGTTAACTTCTTTAACACTATCTTAACAGTGATTGTTCTTAATAGGATGGCCTCTGAAAATTGAATAGTCATATCTGTGATAATAAGGATATTCTGATATCTTGCATTTTCTTTTGGTAAACATCCCACATTATTCACTAGCACCTTCCTTACTGGTCCCTTAAAAACTGGTGTGGGAATTAAAAGCAGAATCAGGAATTGCTGGAAAAACTCAGCAGGTTAGGCAACATCTGTGGAGAGAAAGCAGAGTTGACATTTTGGGTCCAGCGACTTTTCTTCAAGACAGCCTCTGGTCATGGGCATGAGTAGCCTGCCAGGGCAACAGGACTAGGCCCACACCTACCCTCCTACCCCGTACACACCTACCCACCTTCCTCAGTTCTGAGGACGGGTCACTGGACCCAAAGTGTTAACTTTGTTTTATTCCTTCACACATGCTGCCAGACCTGCTGAGCTTTTCAAGCAACTTTGTTTTTGTTCCTACCCTTGTCTGCTTTGCCTTGCAAATTTTCTTTATTTGGGTGCCTAATTATTTTCGAAATCAATAACTGAATCTTCCTCCAATACTTTCACAGGCAGTGCTTTCCAGATCCCACCATTCAATGCAAAAGTAACCATTTCCTCATGGTTCATACGGCTGTTGGTTCTGTTGCTATTAACCTTAATTTGTTGTCTCTTGTCATAGAGTCATACAGCATGGAAACAGACCCTACAGTCCATGCTGACCATGCTGCCAAACTAATCAATCTCACCTGCCTGCGCTTGGCTCGCATCCCTCCAAAACTTTCCTATTCAAGAATTTATCCAAATGTCATTTAAATGTTGTAACTGTATTGCATCCACCACTTTCTCTGGCCGTTCATTCCACACATGAACCATTCTCTCCATTAAAAAGTTGCCCATCATTTTCTTTTTAAAGATATGTCCCCTAGTTTTGAACTCCCTTACTCCAGAGAAAAGACCCTTGTCATTCACGTTATGTATGCTCCTCAAGAATTTATAAACCTCAAAAAGGCCACCTCTCAACATCCTACAATTCAGTGAAAAACATCCCAGCCTTTCCAGTCTATTTTTATATCTCAAGCCCTTCATTCCTGGCAACACCCTGGTAAATCTTCTTGAATGCTCTCCAATTGAATAATATCCTTTCTATAAAAGGGCCATGACCTTTCCACCAATAGAAACAATTTTTCTTTATCTGCCTTGTCAAGATCTCTCATATTTTGAACACTTCACTGAAACATCTTGCAATGTTGCTATTCCCAGAGAGGAATATTCCCAGCAGCTCCAGTTTATCTATGTAAATGAAGTTGTTCATTTCTGAAACTATTCTCATACATATTTTCTAAAGCCTCCATTATCTGGCTGCATTAAATCTTGGCAGTGTGTGAATATGAATGTCACCTTCTATACCAAAATGACAGGCTCTATATTCCTTGTGAGAAGAATGCTTGTATATCAACCCACATTAGCATTTTCCGTTCTTAGTTCTGATTTTCAGTGTCTGCAGTATTTTATTTTTATTTACTGGGATACAATGTCTCTAGGCCTGGTGATTTGTCTACTTTTCATCCCTCTAAAGCTGCTAATTCCTCCTTCCTCTCAATGCTAATTTGTTAAAGAATAGCACATTTCCTCTCCCCAATTACTATACCAACTTTGTCCTTCTCTACACTAAATACAGATGCAAAATACTCTTCTGTAATGAATATAGTTGCCATGTACCTTCATAACATTTAAGAAGGACTTAGAGGAACAGATGAAACATGACAGTATACAAGGATTTTGGGACCTGTTCTGGAAAATGGGATTAAAGTAGACAGGTGCTTGATAACCATTATGGCTGAAGGGCCTTCTCCCATGTTACAGAACTCTATATCTTTGAGTAAATGTGAATTTCTGAAAGTGGCTTCCAGTGTTCCAGTATCTGTGTGATTCTGGCTTTGTGGCTAGGATCACAATTGTGAATAATTCCACTTAGATATAGACAGTCTTCCTCAGGGAATTTAATAATTTATGAAGTGGTTTGGTATAGTGCCAGATCTTACTTCCTGACATTGCTCCCATTGAAAATATGAAGAGGAACTATGTCATCTGTGACTCTATAACAGAAGTAGATTCCCAAAATTCAAACTTGTTTCAAAGTACTTCCTTTGGATTGGCAAGACTCCTATTACTGTCTGTCCACTTTGATTACATGGCATTTTCTTAACGTTAGTTGATACCTTGGTATCAATTAATATTGCTGTGTCTATGGCATCATCACATTTTGCTTCTCAAGTATTAGTCATTTGGATATGTACTGAATAAAGCCTGAATGGCATTGTTTGATTTTCATCAGCTTTCTTTCCCCCTTTTTTGGTTTGAACAGTTAAAAATATTTCATGTAGCAATTCCTCATGGAAGTCTGTGTAGTGAGAAATTCAATTATTATGTTTTATGGATAAACATTTAATGAAATGATCATAAGCATCAATAATTGTGAATTGTTTTTCCATTTTAGTTTACCATTGTGTAGATATGCCAATTGAAATATTGTTGCAGTTTGTTTTTAATGCTGTCATAAAAAACACATAAGCTCAATGCTATTTTTAAAAAGATTATGTAAACACGTAAAAATATCTTGCATGTTTTAAACAAAGGACACTTTGCTGAGGAAAAGGCACTGGGTACAACAGCAGCAATGCAGAGAGCTCACACAGAGTCATACAGTTTCAAGGACTTTTGTCAAGAGATCACATGGTTCAGTATGTGGATGGAATAAGAATATTGCAGTTTATAACTCCATGAGACCATAAGAGAAAGGAGCAAAATCAGGCCATTTCGTCCACTGAAACTGTTCTGCCATTCAACTGTGGCTGATATGTTTATCAACCCCATTCTCTTTACTTATCACCATAACTTTTGAACCTTTACTAATCAAGAACATATCTATCTGTCATGAATGTATTCAATGACTTGCCCATCTCTGTTTTCTGTGGCAATGAATTCCACAGATTCACCATCCTCTGATTTTTTTTTGTCTTTCCCACAGATGTTGTTTGTACCTGCTGTGTTCCTTCAGCGCTTTCTCTCCATCATAACAATACAGACTGTTACATTTGGTCAATCTAATCAAGTCCAATTGGCACACAATTACTGTGCAATTATAAAGTTCATATTTGTCTCTAAGTGCTAACATGAAACAAAACTTGTAATTGTGCAGTAAATGATCACGTCTACAGAATGACCTGAAAAGCTTTACATATAATTCATTACTTGTAAAGTACGATCATTGCCATCATATGGGCAAATACAGCAGCCAATTTGCATAAAACAAATTGTTTCAATTGCTTTTGTCTGCTTCATTTCCTTTCTCTAAATTAGTTTAAGTAGCATAACATTAACTCCTGGTCTTGTCATTTGATCCAAAGCATATAATTTCTGTTTCATACTGAAAAGGAGCGTGTAGAATATTTTCTCGTCATGTGGTGTTCAATTTAATTGCCTGAAGAAACAAAAACTCTGGCAGGTAAGATAAATGAAGAAATATTTAACAGACAGTCTTATCTAATCTATTCTATGCTTAGAGGCTGGAATGTAGGAGACTTTGTCCTCTCCTTTAAATGCTTAAAGGTCCAACCCAAGAAGCAAATGGTAATTAGTTAGGTAAAAATTACTGTTATACGGGCATCAGAAATCACAACCAGTGGCATCTGTATGCAGCAACATATGTACCCAGTGCATAGCTGCTCTGATTTACCTGTTACTCTGTCATACACTACGGAGAAAAACTCATCTGTATGGGACCACTCTCTCTGTGACTCCCTTGTTTGCTCCACACTGCCCTCCAACCCCACCACACCCAGCACCTTCCCCTGCAACCGCAGGAAATGCTACACTTGCCTCCACACCTCTTCCCTCACCCCTATCCCAGGCCCCAAGATGACTTTCCATATTAAGCAGAGGTTCACCTGCACATCTGCCAATGTGGTATACTGCATCCACTGTACCCGGTGTGGCTTCCTCTACATTGGGGAAACCAAGCGGAGGCTTGGGGACCGCTTTGCAGAACACCTCCGCTCAGTTCGCAATAAACAACTGCACCTCCCAGTCGCAAACCATTTCCACTCCCCCTCCCATTCTTTAGATGACATGTCCATCATGGGCCTCCTGCAGTGCCCAAATGATGCCACCTGTAGGTTGCAAGAACAGCAACTCATATTCCGCTTGGGAACCCTGCAGCCCAATGGTATCAATGTGGACTTCACCAGCTTCAAAATCTCCCCTTCCCCCAGCGCATCCCAAAACCAGCGCAGTTCGTCCCCTCTCCCCACTGCACCACACAACCAGCCCAGCTCTTCCCCTCCACCCACTGCATCCCAAAACCAGTCCAACCTGTCTCTGCCTCCCTAACCTGTTCTTCCTCTCACCCATCCCTTCCTCCCACCCCAAGCCCCACCTCCATCTCCTACCTACGAACCTCATCCCACCTCCTTGACCTGTCCATCTTCCCTGGCCTGACCTATCCCCTCCCTACCTCCCCACCTACACTCTCCACTCCACTTATCTTCTTTTCTCTCCATCTTCGGTCCGCCTCCCCTTCTCTCCCTATTTATTCCAGAAACCTCACCCCATCCCCCTCTCTGGTGAAGGGTCTAGGCCCGAAACGTCAGCTTTTGTGCTCCTGAGATGCTGCTGGGCCTGCTGTGTTCATCCAGCCTCACATTTTATTATCTTGTATGGGATTTAATTTACTAAACACCTATATAAGCAATCATATTCGCTTTGCAGGACACTATGACACATAAACACATATGAAATATATAGCTACCAAGTCACAATCAAAAGTTACAAATTTAAATTTATGCTGCAATTTCTGGAAACTCATTAAGTTATCCATCTTTTAAAAATAAATGGAATAGGGATTAGATGGTAATTTTTCAATTTTAGATTTCAATCCAGTCCTGTCTAATATGGTGTTAATCTTCTTATAGTTGACTGTTCAAATTCAATGTGAAATGAATCTGGGCAGCTACAATCCAATTCCACAATATTCTCCTTTCACTTTGAATTGCAATCTCACCTAGAAAGGCAACAGGATGGATGTATGGTGTGGGAAATGGAAAAGAAATGTCACAGTGGGTTGCTACATTAAGAGCAGAAATTACTGAAAAATCTCAGTAGCTATGGAAAGAAATCAGAGCTAACGTTTTGGGTGCAGTGACCATTCTTCTCATGATGATTAAATGATAGATGCTGCCAGACCTGTTGAGATTTTTCAGCAATTTCTGTTTTTATTTCAGATTTCCAGCATCCACTGTTCTTTCGGTTTTTCACCACATTAAGAGCTTCTCTAACTTTTGGCCGAGGAGAGGGTGGATAACTTAGTTGACATCTGCCCTTACATGATCCTGGTGTCCAGGATTATAAGCAGACATACTACTCTGCAGGGTAAGGTACGCTGACAAATTTTATTAATTTGAAAAATTAGCCAGAAAAGACAGTAAAGTGGAGTTAAGGATTGACAGATCAGCCATTAGTTCATTGACTGTGACAGCAGACTCAATGGGCTGAATGGCCCACTTCTGCTCCTACATTTTATGATCTTAAGAGATGAATGACTTCTATCAGACTCTTTGGCTCAAGTAGTCAGTATGTTCAGCTGTTAACTAAAAGCCTGGTTGTCTGTGAGGCCACACAGGGACAGTGTTCTCATCCCAACACCTTTCAGTCTGTCTCAGTTCCAGATTGTCAATGGTATTTTGGCTTCAAGAAAATATACTCCAAATGGTGCCATCTCTATTGTTACCAATGCTAACCTGACAGACAACCTTACAGCCCCATGCTCCAGGTCTATGAGTTACCTGTGCAGAAGGGACGGGCAGATCGGAGGACCGCCCTGGGGACCTGGTCCTGGCCAAGGTGACCATCAATAGGCCCAGACAGCATGCCAAGAATGGGTTTGTAGCACCTGACTATCTGACTTTGTGTGGTTACATCCACACTTGGGTAACAAAATAGATGTCTTCAAGAGGCTGGTGGTCTGTATAGGAGATGGGTTGCATCCACACCCCTGCTAATGGTATTTTAATTTTGGTGAGTTTCCAATGTAAGTTTCTGGTGACCTCTTGATTTTTCACTACAATGGCTGACTGGGGGCTGTCTAACCCATTATTGCACATTTAAAAAGTGGAGAAACCAGTTCTGGAGATGATCATGCCTTTTATATTGGGCTGATTTTCTTTCAGATATGTTTCAGTAACATTACTGCCGTGGCTATCACAGAAAAATGCGGTGGTGGAAGTGTTTGTCATTCAAAATGAGATACTTAGTTGGCTGATAAATGAACGTATCATCAATACATTGAACTGATGAATGGAACAGGAATCAGCTTTTGTCTTTTTCTGAGGGGAAAAGATGTTTATCAATAATTTGATCCCGGAATGTTGAAAAGTGCAGAAGTGCCGTGTTATGTTATCCATTCCAGAGAAATTCTGAGCTATGTTGTCATCATCGAGGCAGGAAGCTTGACTTGTGAAATTTCATGTCTTGGTATACCAGTCTCCTTTAAGAGGGCCTTGTTTATCATATTCTCAATCTGAGAAGATGAAGGCATGTTGAAGTTGGACATCTTAGGATAATTCAAGGGTGTTCATGAGGTAAGCTGGTTAGAACACCTATATCAGTTCTTTGGGACTTAACACCAGTTGTATTAAAAGTTTTTAGGCCCTCTAGTCCTCAATATCCAATAGTCCCTTCTCTCCATTGCTGGGCAGATCATTGCTCAAATCCTTGCGCTGGGGTCATTGTCCCAGTTTCTGGGGAAATCTGTCCGGAAAGCCTAGCTTCAGCCAAACTCTAGGACTATGACATTGATTTTCATTGCTTGGCAACTCCAAGACAAATATCAGGAACAGCACAAACCACTCTACGTGGCCTTCATCAAGGAGACACGGAACCCATGACTGGTTATACAGAATTTTCTAGGTGGATAATCTCACTTGTCAGCAAATGATTGCTGCTACTGACGATACGTCCTGTTAGCGAAGAGTTAGCACTGGCTGGGTTAATGATGCTATCTGTGTAGAGTATCCAGCCCACTAACACACTTCGCTGTTTTCATGATGCAATGTGGCACCCGTATATTAAATGGAACAGTTTTGATTTACATTTGTTCTTTATCTCACTAGACTGATTTCTGCCTGCCCTCTAAAAAGATAGGTGAATTAACACAGTGAAATGTACAAGATAATTATGTTTAGTACATATTTAATAATGGACTTAATGTTGCAATTCACAGGTAACAATTTCAGCAAGTTTCTCTACTACTTTTGGGAGCTAAAAAGAATATCCAGTGCACACAACAAATTTATAGCATTGCTATATCTAATGCCAAAGTACTTTCTGCTGATGCTAAGTGTTTGGATTATGAAGATTTCTATTTTCTATGAATATCCTAAATCTTGAAAAGCATAGTTAAGAAGAAGTGATGACTATTCTTAAACGTTTACGTTACAACTTCTGCTGGAAATAAATTTGCAAGAAACAAGAACATACGTATTCATTTTCAAGATGAAAACTATTACCCAATACTGTCTACTTCTATAAACAGACACAAACAAGTAAAGGAGCTGCCTGTGTCCTCCTAAGAAAAGTTAGTAAAATTAATTTATTGAAAAGTAATTACTTTCAATGCTTGATAAATATTTCTCACAAAAAGTCGCAATGCAAGAAATGTATTATTTTTAAAACTAGTCCAACTAATTTATGCTTTTCAAATACCTCCATGTCATCTCTCCTATCTTGGCAATGTTTTCCAGCCTGCTACCCTCAAATCTTGACTGCTGCATTTATCAACATTTTGCCACTTTACATTATCCCATGTCATTGCAACTGCAGCTCCATGAATCAACATGCACACTTTCTGCTCTTGGCACAATACCATGCTCATCTGGAGGAAATAGCATTGAGGGCAATAGGCTCCAGGCCTCATGCATCTCCTCCTGAGATCCAGCTGAGAATTCTTCACGTGGATGCTATTCAGTAGCCTTTGGAGGTTTCTCTTGGTCTTGGGCTTGTTGGTGCATTTGTTCCTCTTCAATTTTTCTGCACCTTAATTTCACTGCATTCAGTGGTAATAACCCCTGCTTTGGCTGGATCCATTATATTGATAAATGCAGCTTTTTCTTTATGTCTATGGAATTTGCCTGAAAGTGTTCACACTCTACAAGCAGAGTTTCTAGAGAATCTGATCAGATCATACAGAAAATAGACACAACTGCTGGAGAAGTGAAGGATGAGATTACAGAAAAATTGAAGGCATTCAAGGAAGCTATTGTCTCAGGCCTAGATAATTGCACCATAGGGTGGTTAATGAAGTAGCATATGAAATTGCATATGCCCTGTTGTATATTCTTACTAATTATACACAGAGACTATTCCCAAGGATTAGCGTAAAAAGGATGCAGGTCTATCCATTAAAAAGGGGAAGAGATAAATTAGGGAATTACATGCAATTACGATGACATCCTGAAGGAACAAATGGTGAACTATTTAGAGAAGCACATAACTAAAATGGGGAGCTAGCGAGATTTTATGGGGAGGATACCATGTTGAATGAATTTATTTGATTATTTGTAAAAGGGAGAATCTCAGTAGAAATTATGTATCAAATTTCCACAAAGCTTTACATCAATTACATGTAAAAAATTAATCCATAAGTTTGGAAACAGTTGCACTTTATAATGCAAATAGAGAACTTGGCAAGAGGGATTAAAAGAAAACTGCCCGAGTTTCAAATAATAGCATTGAAAATAATAGCAACAACGGAAGAAATTGCTCAGCTTCTGGAATTGAGCCATCAAGTGGCAGATAAGTAAGTAGATGCAAATTCATGTGATTGGGACAGCATAATAAACAGGAATAAAGTAAATAAAATCATATTGTTTGGGATAAAACTTAGAACTTTACAGATGGTCTCAGTAAAACGTATAAATAGAATCCTAGGTTATATAATCAGTGGAATGGAATACAAACCTCAGGAAGAGTTTCTAGGTTTTATAGTTCAACATTGATTTGGTGCCACCTGGAGTATTAGACACAGTTGTGGCGGTGATGTTCTGAAAAAGACAGTCAGAGATTACATCGGGTGCAGTAAACAGTGATCAAAATCACAGCTAGAATTAGACACTTGAATTATGAGGGAGGAGAAGTACTCAAGATCCTAGAGGATATAGAGTAGATAAACACATGCAGATAGTGTATTTCGATGATGGAAGGAAAAAAGACAGCTCAGATATAATTACTTTACCCAGATGACTGGTAAATCTATCATCTTTGGGCCCCACACCTCAGGAAGGACATACTAGCCCTAGAGCGTGTCCAGCGGAGATTCACACGGATGATCCCTGGAATGGTAGGTTAAACTATGATGAACGGCTAAGGATCCTGGGATTGTACTCATTAGAGTTTAGAAGGTTGAGGGGAGATCTAATAGAAACTTACAAGATAATGTATGGTTTAGAAGGGGTGGACGCTAGGAAGTTGTTTCCGTTAGGCCGGGAGACTAGGACTCATGGGCACAGCCTTAAAATTAGAGGGGGTAAAATTAGAGACGACATTTCTTCAACCAGAGAGTGGTTGGCTTGTGGAATTCATGGCCGCAGAGTGCAGTGGAGGCCAGGACATTGGATGCCTTCAAGGCAGAGATCGACAAATTCTTGATCCCAGAAGGAATCAAGGGCTACGGCGACAGTGCAGGGAAGTGGAGTTGAAATGCCTATCAGCCATGATTTAAATGGCGGAGTGGACTTGATGGGCCGAATGGCCTTACTTCCACTCCTATGTCTTATGGTCTTATAAGGCCTGAAAATGGAGACTTAACTATACCTGCAAATGTAAGGAAGGTTGAGATAAAACCTTGAGAAATATTTGAGAGTGAATGTGTAAAATATTTTGGGATACAATATTTCTAGGTACTCATACTAGGAGTCTTGTATGATTCCGTACATTTCCATTCCTTTACATTTGTTTAAGTGGGCTCATGTTAGAGAAATTCACACCAGCTTCAAGATGTGATTTTACTTTTCTCACATTGCATTGAAGGAGAAAACTGTGGGAAATGTTTCTTTTTATAAAAAATATTTTAGAAAAGAAATGTTCATAGCAGACTGCCTCTACATTTCTAACATGTCAGCTACAATCAATTACAATAAGATAAAAAAATTACATTTATGTAGCACCAGATGCCAAAGTACTTTGAAGTAACTACTGTTCTAATGCAGGATTGAGTTAAAAACTCACCAGATTTCTAGTTTGGAAGTCATTGTTCTGGTTGCCTTTTGGATGCACATAGTGAAAGCTCCCCATTTGTCAATCACTGACAAAGATGGATAAAACATGTGCAGGTATACACATACATTTTACATTTAGTGCTCCTACTGTATGTTATAAATGAGACCAGAGTCATGCACTGGTTCCTTGAATTGATATTTCTGCAGAACTTCAAGTCTGCATCAGGCTACAAGCACAAGTTTGATGGGCTAAACGACACAGGAAGTCAGTACACATATGCCTATCGCTGATGGTGTAAGTTAAAGAAATGTTAAGTACAAATATCTAATAGATGTTGATCACATCGGAACATTTATACAGCAGTGAGGTTCCAGGAGAGTGACACTCAGGAGATTATGCATAACTTTCAGCTTTGTTCTCACCTTTTTATTTTCTCCATATACCCTTATCCACATTTGGAAATCCATTAGAAAAACGTGTTTGACTTTCCTAGCCTTCAATATCTGCACCCAAAACCCCATAAAAAGTCAGCATGGAGCTGGGGAAAGACAGCAGGCCAGGCAGCATCAGAGCAGCAGGAGAGTTGATGTTTCAGGTCCGGACCTTTCTTCAGAAATGGAGAGGACTGGGAGAGTAGGTGGCATGGTAATAGGTGAGTGTAGGTAGGAGATGGTGTTGATTGGTCAGTGGGATGGGTGGGGCAGCTAGGTGGGAAAGATGATGGACAGGTTGTGTCAGGTCAAGGAGGCAGAGATGAGAGGGAGGTTTGGATGTGGGATGAGGCTGGAGGTGGGGAGATTTTAAAAGTGGCAAATTCCATGTTTAGGCCTTTCAGGCTGTTTGTTGGAGGTGGGAGAAGGGGTCTGTAGAGGTTTGGTTAGACTCCCGGTTAAAGAAATAGGTGCGCAGATGACGGAAAAGTGTTTGACACCCGGACATGAACGGAACTCATTGACGTGTGGGTGCAGGGGACTGAAGGTGAGTCCTTTGCTGACGGCTGACCATTTGTCCTCAGTGAGGGAAAGGTCTGGGGGAATGGTGAAGATCCGGCAGGGCTTGGGGCTGGGCCTAAGTGTGGAGCTGTTGCTGGGTCTGGGGATGGAGGCCATGTCAGGAGCGGAGGTGATGTTGTCGGCATCAGCAGTGTTGTCTAACCTACCCTCAGCCCCAAACTCTAACTCCACTTTCAAGGAACTATATACCTGCATCCCTAGATCTTTCCGTTCAACAACACTCCCTGGGTCCTACCATTAACTGTGTAAGTGCTGCCCTATTTTGTCTTACCAAATTGCAATATCTCACATTTATCAACATGGGATTAAATCTGTTTTAATTTATGCCAAACAGGTCTTGCAAAATACTGTGTACCTGCCAAGCACTAACAGCTTGAAAGTGTCTATGAAGGCAGCATGAATGAGATCAATTAATTTATTGGGTACATTAATATCTCAACTTGGGGAGAGTTGAGCTATGTATGCAGATTGGATCTAGGATTCTCATTTTAAACAGGTTTGCATTATCACGGAACAATGTTATAATAATCATTATGATGTTGCATTTCTGACTTTTTATAAACTGTTATGAAAATCATTCCCCAAAAGATTCTACCTCTGTGTGAATTTCCCAGTGGCTGACTATCATGGGAATGGAATTTTCCCAACCCCCACACATATTTTTCCAATGTCACATCAGCCCCAATGAGTCTGGAGCCTGGCAACAACTTGGTCGCAACTCTCTTGCTGGCCACTGGTGCCTCCTCTCAACACCTCAATGAAGGAAGCACAAGAATGAAATGGCCGCAATCAGTTCATGGGCAGCATTTTCACTTTAACAGCTGAGGGCCTTCAGTTTAAAATTCCGTCCAGGGATCTCAGGGTTCCACCATTTAGAGAGAGCCTTACACTGCCACGCCTGCTTCATTAGTGGAGGTGCTCACCATTCAGGGCTGCACGGCCTGATCATTTTTCTAATCTGCCCACCATCCCTAATTGGATGGCAAACAGAGAGATTGACCTTCAAGTGTTCGCCTCCTCAGTGTGTGGTGGTGGAGATTTAGACACCAGTGGGTTTGGGGCCCAGAAATTGTTCCAGCTCTGAGTCTCCTGATAGCTTCAAGAAAATTCTGCCATTGCATTAGTGGCAAAATTATTCCTGCATTCAACATCCAAATGTTATCCATTTTACTACTGCTCATTCAACTTTTCCCTTTACACGTCAGAGCCTACTTCTACGGTTTCCAAGCCAAAAATATACTGAGGAATATACTGCCGGAAGGTGAAGCATGTTCTGACGAGTATGTGGTTTTCAGCCGTTCGAATCTGAGACTCAAGCAGAATTTCATACTGAGGTCTGACTCTTTTTTTGAGCGTCAATAATTACATCATTTAACTCTTCAGAATTCTGAGGGATTTTAACTTGGGAGTGAACAGACAATATTAACACTTGGGAATTTAGAGTGAGGGATACGTTTTTTTTCCGTAAAATGACGCTTGACATTATGACAGCGTTCTGGAATTACGTATGTAGTTGTGTGGTGTTGCCCCTTTAAGAGTGAGAGTCAGGTGACTCAGCGCAGGAGCTCGCAGGCAGGGCAGCTGAAGACTGAGTTTAAGCTGAGAGGATCCACAATAAACTATTCCCTGCACTAATTTGCCCTTTGTGTACCACGTGTTCCATTTATCATTCCAGTGAACCAGAAACATAATAACTGGCAACAATGTTGGAATCCAGCCCACAAACTTTGTGTGATATATTTTTTTGGCGGGAGGAAGGATATTGCCTGGTTTTCTTGAATACCATTGGGAGAAAGACTGGTGCAAACAGAGAAACCTGCGGAGGAGACATACCGAGAACCACGCAAAGTGTTTGGGAGTTATTTTGCAACAAAGCAATGGAATGTTCCAGTTTTTATACACTGGTACAGCACAGAGAAGCATCCATCGTTCAATTCATGTTCACCTTAAAGATGTTAGTGGAATATTGTGAATTTGGTTTGTGGCCTCTGATGCAAAGCCATCCAACAGAAGCTACTAACAAGGCGAGACCGCGACTTCAAGTCAGCTTTCAAAATTGCCATGTCAATTGCTGCTGTACAGTTGAGTGACAATGCCCGTGTGAATAGAGTAATTTTTATTCATTTATGGTATGATACCATCATTGGCTAGGCCATTATTTATTGCCCATTCCTCATTTCATAGAGGGCAATTAAGTGTCAACCACATTGCGTTGGATCTGGAGGTACATGTAAGGATGGCAATTTCCTTCACTAAAGCTCTCAGTGAACCGGGTGAGTTTTCCAACAATTAGCAATGGACTTGTGGTCATCATTTGATTTTAGTCCCAGATTTCTTTTTAATTGAATTCAAATTCCACCGACTGCCATGGAAGGATTTGAACATAAGACATAGGAGTGGAAGTAAGGCCATTTGGCCCATCAAGTCCACTCCGCCATTTAAATCATTGGCTGATGGGCATTTCAACTCCACCTCCCTGCACTCTTCCCATAGTCCTTGATTTCTTGTGAGGTCAAGAATTTGTTGATCTCTGCCTTGAAGGCATCCAATGTCCTGGCCTCCACTGCACTCCGTGGCACATTGAATCCCACAAATCCACCACTCTCTGGCTGAAGAAATGTTGTCTCATTTCCGATTTAAATTTACCCCCTCTAATTTTAAGGCTGTGCCCACGGGTCCTGGTCTCCCCGCCTAACGGAAGCAACTTCCCAGCGTCCAGCCCTTCTAAGCCATACGGTATCCTGTAAGTTTCTATTAGATCTCCCCTCAACCTTCTAAACTCTAATGAGTACAATTCCAGGATCCTTAGCCGTTCATCATACGTTCAACCTCCCATTCCAGGGATCATCCGTGTGAATCTCCGCTGGACAAGCTCCAGGGCTAGTATGTCCTTCCTGAGGTGTGGGGTCCAAAATTGGACACGGTATTCTAAATGGGGCCTATCTAGAGTTTTATAAAGTCTCAGAAGCACATTGCTGCTTTTATATTCCAACCCTCTTGAGATAAACGACAACATTATGTTCGCTTTCTCAATCACGGACTGTACCTGCAAGTTAACTTTTAGAGAATCCTGGATCAACACTCCCAGATCCCCTTGTACTTCTGCTTTATGAATTTTCTCACCATTTAGAAAATAGTCCATGCCTGTATTCTATTTTTCCAAAGTGCAAAACCTCATATTGAATTTCATCAGCCATTTCCTGGACCACTCTCCTAAACTGTCTACATCTTTTTGCAGCTTCCCCACCTCCTCAGTACTACCTGCTGGTCCCTGGAACATTATCTGGGTCTCAGGATTAACAGTCCAGTGATAATAATAATCACTTTCCGCTAAGAATAGCGGAAATTCAGCAGAGTGCGTAGAATGCCTCTGATATGGTAAGAGCGACCATAAAGAGTCATCACATTGGGCTCAGGAAGCCCAGTGCCATAGGTAGAAGCAAATGGGCCATATTGCCCAAAATTGCCAGTTATGTCTCAAGCAACAGAAGAACAGTCTAAAAGAAGACAATTCAGAGCACAATAAATAAGATAAATGTCGCTAGCCTGCGAGAGAGCTGGGTCTGCAGGAGAAGCAGAAGGCCCAGAGTCAGCAGAGTTTTGGTTAAACATCCTATCAGTCCAAAGTGAAGGTGATCTTTTCTGGGTTCCTCCCAAATTAAAGGGCAGGACAGTAAAGATGAAAGTGGATACAGGTCATGCAGCATTTCTGATTCTTGATTAATATGTGGGGAAAAGTTAATGGCACTGCCATTGAAGTTTGCCAAGATTACACGGAACAAGTGGTGTCACTGAAGGTCAATGCAAAGGTTTAATTACAGCTAAGGGACTAGTGTGCCGAATTGCCTCTGTACATAGTGAAAGGCAACTACCCTGTATTATTCAGATGCTCCTGGTTACAGAAATTAAAGTTAAATTGGTGTGTGGTTAATAGGCTGGTGAACTCAAAAAATGAGTTTGCAGAAGATTTTTGACAATTACAAGGATGTCTTCAAAGGAATCCCATGGGAAATGAAAGGTATAAAATTTAAACTTTGGTTGAAGCGGGAGGCTTGTCCAAGAGTCTCAAGATACGTCCAGGACCGTACACCATCTGGCCTTAAGTGGAGGTGGAACTGGAAACAGCTGTTGAATCTGGAAGCATTGGAACCAGTAACCACCAGTGAACAGGTCACTCCCATTGTTCTGGTCTTAAAAACAGATGGCACGGTGAGGATTTGTGGTGACTTTTAGGTCACACTCAGCCCAGCACTGATTGTGGATCACTACCCCTTCCACTCGTAGAAGACCCATTTAGTGGACTGGCAGGGGGAAAGAAATTCTCAAATATGGGTCTGTGCCCGGCCTAGCTACAGGGGGGTCATGAAGAGGCCCTAGCCACTGTTGATGATAGTGATACATAGGGGACTGTTCCACTACAAGCGACTTCCTTTTGGCGTCACGTCAGAGCTGGCTCTGTTTCAGAGGGCCGTGGACCAAGTATTAAGTGGCATGTCAGGAGTCCACTGTTAACTGGATGATATTTTAATTACTGGCTCCTTGAAAGAGGAGCATTTGAAAAATCTAGAAGAAACCCTAAAATGGTTACCGGAGCACGACCTACAAGTAAAATGACAGTAATACGAGTTTGCTAAAGATGCCGTAGAATACCTGGGCCACATTAATCGATGGTGAGGGACTACACAAGACACCCAACAAGATAGAGGCTATCATGAAGGCCCCTAGACAAGAGAAAGTGGCAAACTCAGACTGTTCTTGAGACTTGTAAACTACTATGGCAGGTTCCTGTCTTATCTGGCAACTGTGCTAAAACCCCTATATTGGTTGCTTGGAAAAGGGCAGCCTGGAAATGTACCCAGGAATGCGAGTAGATTTACAGGTGTGAAGTGAACCTTAAAGAGTTTGGAAGCGTGGACTCATTTTAACCTGAAGTTGGCACTGCAATTGACACATGACACCTCACTTTATGGGATTGGTGCCACACGGTCACATGTCTTACTGAATGAAGAGGAAAGACCCATGGTGTTCGCACAGAGAAGACACAAGAGAAGTATGTCCAAGTGGAAAAGGATGGATTGAGCATCGTGTTTGGGGATAAGAAGTTCACCCATTTCTTTCACAGCAGTCACATTGTGCTGCTGACCACTAACCTCCATTTTTGATCCATGTACAGCAGCAGCATGCCTGCAACAATGGGCCCTGGGTCTGTCAGCCACCTCATATAAGGTCAAATACTGACAGGTGTGGAAGCATGGCAATGCAGATGCTTTGTCAAGGTTACTAATTCAAGAAAATAAAGATGCTCCTGACTGGAACCTCAAAATGATATACTTTTCCCAGGATGATTAGATACTGGTATCAGCAATTCAGATCCAGAATGTTACCCGGTTTAACCCAGTCTTGAGCTGAGTGCTGGACTTAGTCCTGAGAGGAAGGGTTTGTCATAGAAACTGTCCAGAATTACACCCTCACTGTCCAGGAGGTTGGAAGTTGTGTGTATCAGAAGGGTGTTTTATGTGGGGAATTAGAGTTGTTATTCCTCCCCCGTTAAGAGGAAACATGCTGGAACAAGCGCACCAAAGGTGTGGAGTGAATGAAGGGAATAGACAGGAGCTACTTTTACTAGCTGAATTTGAATTCCCACATTGAGGAGAAAGTGGAATCATGTGAATCCTGCACGTTAGTAAGGAAGGCACTGCCCTTGTCACCTCATCACCCCTTGCAATGGCCTCAATCACCATGCAATGGATTTACTTAGATTTGGTGGGACCAGTAGAGAGACAGGTGTTACTGTTGGTCATGGATGCCCACTCCCAGCAGCTCGAGGTGGCAGTCATGAAGTTGGTATCGACAGAAGCAACAATAGACTGATTAGATGAAATATTTGCCAGATTCAGGAATCCCGAACAGCTCATGAGTGACAATGGTCTACAGTTTATGGTGCAAGAATTCAAGGAGTACCTGCAAAATCATGCATCAGACATGTGAGATTGGCTCCATATCACCCTGTAATGAACAGTTAGATGGAGAAATTTGTACAAATGTTGAAGCAGGCCTTAAAGGTCTTACTTGGAGAGGAGTCACTCAGACAGTGACTCAGCAAGTTCCTCAGCAAGTACAGGAACATGGCGCACAGAATATCCTAGAGCTCACCAGCATCCATAATGTTCAACCACCAGCTGAGAACCATGTTTGATTTAGTATGGCCAGAAGAGACTAGAGAGGTGGTAGAACAAAATCAAGAAGGCCAGATGATCAGAACTAGGAGGAAACTCGATGTCAAGGGTATTCCAGAAAGGAAGGACTGTATTGGCCTGGAATTATACATCTGGGGAGAAATGTTTCCAAGTGGCAGTGGTGGCTCAAATAGGATGTTCTCATATATGGTGCAGACTAGGGATGGACTGGTCTGGAGTAAACACCTGGTCCAGCTAGTCACTGCGCCTCACCAACAGGGGGATGTCCTCAGAATACTGAGCCAGTTGATGATGGGGCCAGTTTTGTCAACTGAGTCATTTGTCTCTGAGCCAGAGTTGACCGTACCTGGGGAGGAAACAACAGCAACATCACAAAGCAACAATAGTCAGTCAGAGAGGGACATTTCTGCAGCACAACGGGAACTTCTGGAAGCCCAGGAAACTGCACTAAGACAAGGAGACAATCTTCTAGAAACTGCCATCCCCCTGAGAGACTGCTCATATCAATATAGACTGCAGAAGGGTCGTTTTTCCTTTTCCATTTTTTTGTTGGAAATATTCCTGATATGTATGCATAAGCTGCAATGCCTGTGTAATAGTTATAATTGTCGGAATAGATTTAAATCAGTAAGGGTGATATGGAAATAAAGGGGGAGGGATGTTATCTATGTAGTTGTGTGGTGTTGCCTTTAAAAGAGAGATTTAGGCAACCCAGATGCAAGAGCTAGAGGGGACTGTGTAAGACCCGATTGTGGAACTGAGAGGACCAACCATAATGTGTTCCTTGTTCTAGTTTATCCTCCATCTACCTCATACTATTTATGGTTCTAGTGAACCACAATCATAATGGATATCTCCAGATTTTTCAGTCTTTCAAAACTATACCTTTTGTAGGCTGCTATGTCCTATATCCTACTCTCCGCTGGGTGAATTAAATATCCACAGGGCTACTTTCCCTTTCAACCATGGGGTGCAGGGGTAAAACTGGTGAGTGTAAAGCTGGGGCAAATAAACAAGATGACAGGCAGCACAGCTGAGAGACAGGGGAGACTTCCCCCATCTATCCCAGCTGCTTTATGTATTTCCATCTGGTACATCTCCATTATGGTGGACTTACTGAGTCACAAGCACCATTTCATATTTGAGCTTCAACATTTCTATCCTGTTACCCATTGCTGATTGTCGATGGGTAAAGCTAGGCAGAGGTAACATTGACAATAGAGTGGAGATGGGCCAGAATTGCTTTTGGAACAGAATGTTGTTTTCCTGAGGAAGGAGGCCATCTTAGGCCTATTGATAGGAAATTAACTGGGTTTTTAAGGGAAGGTTAGGAACATCTGAGACACCGTGAACAGAACCTATTAATATAAAGACTGAAAGGGAGAGAGGACGGATAATGACAAATATGCTTTACTGGACCAGATTCTCAAAAGGCTAGTATGACTGTGAGATCCAATACTGGATCAGAGATAGTAAGAACTGCCGATGCTGGAGTCAGAGGTAACACAGTGTAGAGCTGGAAGAACACAGCAGGCCAGGCAGCATCAGAGGAGCAGGAAAGCTGAAATCTTTTTCTGAAGATATTTTCTGAAGGGTCCTGACCCAAAACATCAGCTTCCCTGCTCCTCTGATGCTGCCTGACCTGCTGCATTCCTCTGTGCCAGGCAGGTTTCTACAAAGTAGGTAGGGAGCATTTGCCAACAAAAGTGCTCATGTGCAGAGCCAGAGTCATCATCACAGACCTGCAGTATACAGATTTGGACTGTGTATCAGCAACACACAATGTGGCTGGAGAAAATCTACCAGCAATACATCGTCCTACTTTGTAGGACTGAACATTATGTCTAGATGTTTGAATACTTTTCCTGCTGCCAGTTTCTGGTCTCTCAACTCTGAAATGGCTGAATAAATTTTAAGGATGAACAAAGAAAATGGTTCAAGACACTCCAGAACTCTCCATGAAGTGCATTGGTATTGACCTTAATGACTGGGAGGAGCTTGCTGAGATGCTTCGGAATGAGAACAGCTTATCTATTGAAATGCATCAAACTTTGAGTCCCAACATCTGAATGA
The DNA here is from genome assembly GCF_030684315.1 of Stegostoma tigrinum. Classification (NCBI taxonomy): domain Eukaryota; kingdom Metazoa; phylum Chordata; class Chondrichthyes; order Orectolobiformes; family Stegostomatidae; genus Stegostoma; species Stegostoma tigrinum. Next base: position 48,573,237 of record NC_081354.1, on the reverse strand, counting down.
TGAAGCAGAGTGACAGCAGAGAAAAATAGGAAGTAAATTCTGTATTTCAGCTCTCCCTCATTATCCCATGGGATGGTGTGTCTCGTGTGCCAGAAGGATTGTGGGTTGATGTGTTTGGATATACAGCAAACTTTGTTTTAACCGGCATCTTATGAACCAGAAGCCCCAATAAAATAGCAAAAATTATATACCTCAAATACCCCAAAGTTTACTGTATTATTCTGTCCCATTATTGTAGACTTTGCAATTTGTTTATCTCAATGTAAATATACTTGTTTAATTGAATAGCCACACAAAATATCAAAAGTTGATTAAATTTTGAGTCAATTGCTCCTCAAATACCATGATCTGCTGTGTTTCCCCAAGTAGTCAGTTAAGGGTGCATGTCAGAAAGCTGTTTACCAGTGAGTTTTATTTAAGGCAAGGTTGCGTTATTATTTAAGTGATTTGTGTTGTAAATCAAGTATAACAGTGATGTGTACACCCTTTGCAGTATGTTACCAATACTTATCGTGTTTTTTCACAGTGACAATGTGGATCTTTTAATTATCCGGAATATCTGATCAACCACATACTCCTTGTCCCATAGGCACCAGTTAATAAAATGTTTGCTGTATTTTAAAGAAGAGATGGAAAGCAGGACAGTGCAGTAGCCAAAGGAAATGACCAGACACATTTCCACAATGTAAAGAATACAGCAAAAGCTGAATTTTAGATCAGAAGAGTAATGAAAATGGTGATTTAGAGAAAGATTGACAGGAAACAAAAAATAGATGGCAAAGAATTTTATAAAAATGTAAATGTAAAGTCAAAGAAAGCAGAGGGCCAATTTGAAATATAACAAGAAATCTTAAGGGGGATGAAAGGTTGACTGCTCCATTGATTGTAATGAGGTCAGCCAGGCAGACCTCATAGAATATGAGCTTCCTGATTGGGGCTGTTAATCTGGGAGCGCTGGCTGACATGAGAATAGAAGTGTCAGGGTTTCTGCTGAATTTAGGACCAGGCTGTAAGCTTGCTGCATCAATGTCACGTACTATGCATGTATAAATAAAGGGTGACTTTTGTACAGAATCCGTACAGTCTAGAAACTTGCTATTCAGCCTAACATGTCTCCACCAGCCCTCCAAAGAGCATTCCACCCAGACACATCCTCCATTCTATCCCTGTAACTCTGCATTTCCCATGGCTAATGCACCTAACCTGAGTACTATGGGTAATTTAGCACAGCCAATCCAGCTAACTTGCACACCTTTGGACTGTGGGTAGAAATCAGAGCACCTGGGGGAAACCTCTCCAGACACAGGAAGAACATGCAAACACCAAACAGACAGTTACCCAAAGCTGAAGTCAAACCTGGGTCCCTTTCACTGTGAGGCAGCACTGCTAACCACTGAGCCACCATGCCACCCTCAACTTGGTGACAAGATACTGGCCTTCGTGGAGTTCTTTCAGATAGGATACTAAATTAAAGCTCAGATTAGTTTTCAAGGGATTGGTGAAAGTCAGTTAAAGGATACAGAGGAAGAGGTATAGCAATTAGATCGGGATCTAACTGGAAAGATTGAACTAAAGATGAGTGAGACACTGATCTCTGTTGGTTACATCGCAAAATGCTTAGGCAAGTCAAGTGGAATGAGAGGGACTCTACTCTCTTAGTTATAGCAGCTGTGGTGGAGGACTCGAGAGTAACTAGGATCATACCTCTGTTCAGTTTATTATTCAACAATAATCCCAAAACCAGTGGTGTGTAGGAAGGCAATAACACAGGATTGGGTATCCTGAATTAAATAGAATGTTAATTAAAACCACCCAGTATGCACTTAGGAAAACAAAGCTCTGAATTTGCTTTTTGAAGTGACCTTTCTTTACCCAAAATATTTCGAAGTGCTTCATAGTAAATTCATACTCTTGAAGTGTAGTCGGGTTGCAATGCAGGAAGCGCAGCCAGGTCACACAAGCAGCAATGAAATAATGACCAGGTTACCTGCATTGGTGGCCTTTGCTTGAACCCAGAAAAAAATTCTGGGTGACAAAGCCGTTTGGTGAATGGTTAAAACAGACTTATCCCAGTTGTTTTAAGTACTCTATCCCTCACTTCTTACATCTAGCCCCAAGACTTCTCTTACCCTCTGTGTCCCTTCTGTTCCAATTCATGCCACCTCCATAGCTCTTAATCTAGTATCCATTTTTGGTAGACCTCAGGATCTATTTGGAATGGAAATAAAAACTTCTAACATTTAATGGAACTCAGTCATACAGAATTAATACTGAAATAATGTACCATTCATGAAACCCATTACAGGATTTTTAAATTCCGAGTCTGTTATAAAAATAAACTTAAATTCAGTGACCATAAAGACAGTTAAATCTTGTTAGCCTTTTTCATATATAAATCAAAATGTGAACTCAGTCTTACATGGATGCTGAGATTATATTTTTGTAGTTTTTTATAGAAATTCAGCCAAGCGTTCATAAGCGCATTTGTTGTCCTTGAAAAATGTCAGTGAAGAAGTCTATTGAAACCATTAGGATACAGAGTGATATTTTCCCCAAAACATGTTTTTCTTACTCCGAGATAATAAAATGTGAGGCTGGATGAACACAGCAGGCCAAGCAGCATCTCGGGAGCACAAAAGCTGACGTTTCGGGCCTAGACCCTTCATCGGAGAGGGGGATGGGGAGAGGGAGCTGGAATAAATAGGGAGAGAGGGGGAGGCGGACCGAAGATGGAGAGTAAAGAAGATAGGTGGAGAGAGTATAGGTGGGGAGGTAGGGAGGGGATAGGTCAGTCCAGGGAAGACGGACAGGTCAAGGAGGTGGGATGAGGTTAGTAGGTAGCTGGGGGTGCGGCTTGGTGTGGGAGGAAGGGATGGGTGAGAGGAAGAACTGGTTAGGGAGGCAGAGACAGGTTGGACTGGTTTTGGGATGCAGTGGGTGGGGGGGAAGAGCTGGGCTGGTTGTGTGGTGCAGTGGGGGGAGGGGACGAACTAGGCTGGTTTAGGGATGCAGTAGGGGAAGGGGAGATTTTGAAACTGGTGAAGTCCACATTGATCCCATATGGCTGCAGGGTTCCCAGGCGGAATATGAGTTGCTGTTCCTGCAACCTTCGGGTGGCATCATTGTGGCAGTGCAGGAGGCCCATGATGGACATATCATCTAGAGAATGGGAGGGGGAGTGGAAATGGTTTGCGACTGGGAGGTGCAGTTGTTTGTTGCGAACTGAGCGGAGGTGTTCTGCAAAGCGGTCTCCAAGCCTCCGCTTGGTTTCCCCAATGTAGAGGAAGCCGCACCGGGTACAATGGATGCAGTATACCACATTGGCAGATGTGCAGGTGAACCTCTGCTTAATGTGGAATGTCATCATGGGGCCTGCGATAGGGGTGAGGGAGGAGGTGTGGGGACAAGTGTAGCATTTCCTGCGGTTGCAGGGGAAGGTGCCGGGTGTGGTGGGGTTGGAGGGCAGTGTGGAGCGAACAAGGGAGTCACGGAGAGAGTGGTCTCTCCGGAAAGCAGACAGGGGAGGGGATGGAAAAATGTCTTGGGTGGTGGGGTCGGATTGTAAATGGCGGAAGTGTCGGAGGATGATGCGTTGTATCTGGAGGTTGGTAGGGTGGTGTGTGAGATCGAGGGGGATCCTCTTAGGGCGGTTGTGGCGGGGGCGGGGTGTGAGGGATGTGTTGCGGGAAATACGGGAGACGCGGTCAAGGGCGTTCTTGATCACTGTGGGGGGAAAGTTGCGGTCCTTGAAGAACTTGGACATCTGGGATGTGCGGGACTGGAATGCCTCATCCTGGGAGCAGATGCGGCGGAGGCGGAGGAATTGGGAATAGGGGATGGAATTTATGCAGGAGAATGGGTGGGAGGAGGTGTATTCTAGGTAGCTGTGGGAGTCGGTGGGCTCGAAATGGACATCAGTTACAAGCTGGTTGCCTGAGATGGAGACTGAGAGGTCCAGGAAGGTGAGGGATGTGCTGGAGATGTCCCAGGTGAACTGAAGGTTGGGGTGGAAGGTGTTGGTGAAGTGGATGAACTGTTCGAGCTCCTCTGGGGAGCAAGAGGCGGCGCCGATACAGTCATCAATGTACCGGAGGAAGAGGTGGGGTTTGGGGCCTGTGTAGGTGCGGAAGAGGGACTGTTCCACGTAACCTACAAAGAGGCAGGCATAGCTGGGGCCCATGCGGGTGCCCATGGCCACCCCCTTAGTCTGTAGGAAGTGGGAGGAGTCAAAAGAGAAGTTGTTGAGTGTGAGGACGAGTTCAGCTAGGCGGATGAGAGTGTCGGTAGAGGGGGACTGGTCGGGCCTGCGGGACAGGAAGAAGCGGAGGGCCTTGAGGCCATCTCCATGCGGAATGCAGGTGTACAGGGACTGGACGTCCATGGTGAATATGAGGTGTTGGGGGCCAGGGAATTGGAAGTCCTGGAGGAGGTGGAGGGCGTGGGTGGTGTCACGGACGTAGGTGGAGAGTTCCTGGACCAAAGGGGAGAAAATGGAGTCCAGACAGGTGGAGATGAGTTCGGTGGAGCAGGAGCAGGCTGAGACGATGGGTCGACCAGGGCAGGCAGGTTTGTGGATTTTGGGAAGGAGATAGAAACGGGCCGTGCGGGGTTGGGGAACAATGAGGTTGGAGGCTGTGGGTGGGAGGTCCCCTGAGATGATGAGGTCGTGAATGGTGTTGGAGATGATAGTTTGGTGCTCGGCTGTGGGGTCATGATCGAGGAGGTGGTAGGAGGTGGTGTCGGAGAGTTGGCGTCTGGCCTCGGCGATGTAGAGGTCAGTGCGCCATACTACCACTGCGCCTCCCTTGTCTGCGGGTTTGATGGTGAGGTTGGGGTTGGAGCGGAGGGCTGCCCGTTCTGCGGGGGAGAGGTTGGAGTGGGTGAGAGGGGTGGAGAGGTTGAGGCGGTTCATGTCTCGACGGCAGTTGGAGATGAAGAGGTCGAGAGAGGGTAGGAGGCCTGGGTGTGGTGTCCAGGAGGAGGACTTGTGTTGGAAGTGGGTGAAGGGGTCAGTGGAAGGAGGGTTAGGTTCCCGGTTGAGGAGTAGGCATGGAGGCGAAGACGGCGGAAAAACTGCTCTATGTCCAACCGTGACTGGTATTCGTTGATGTGTGGTTGTAGGGGGACAAAGGTGAGCCCCTTGCTAAGGACTGACCGTTCGTCCTCAGTCAGTGGGAGGTCTGGGGGGATGGTGAAGATGCGGCAGGGCTGAGTGTGGCTGTCTCCTCTGGGGTTGCTGGCTGTGGAGGTTGTGGGCGGAGCGATGAGGTCGTTGGCCGTGGGCGGGGTAACCAGCTTGTAACTGATGTCCATTTCAAGCCCACCAACTCCCACAGCTACCTAGAATACACCTCCTCCCACCCACCCTCCTGCAAAAATTCCATCCCCTATTCCCAATTCCTCCGCCTCCGCCGCATCTGCTCCCACGATAAGACATTCCACTCCCGCACATCCCAGATGTCCAAGTTCTTTAAGGACCGCAACTTTCCCCTCACAGTGATCGAGAACGCCCTTGACCGCGTCTCCCGTATTTCCCGCAACACATCCCTCACACCCCGCCCCCGCCACAACCGCCCTAAGAGGATCCCCCTCGTTCTCACACACCACCCTACCAACCTCCGGATACAACGCATCATCCTCCGACACTTCCGCCATTTACAATCCGACCCCACCACCCAAGACATTTTTCCATCCCCTCCCCTGTCTGCTTTCCGGAGAGACCACTCTCTCCGTGACTCCCTTGTTCGCTCCACACTGCCCTCCAACCCCACCACACCCGGCACCTTCCCCTGCAACCGCAGGAAATGCTACACTTGTCCCCACACCTCCTCCCTCACCCCTATCGCAGGCCCCAAGATGACATTCCACATTAAGCAGAGGTTCACCTGCACATCTGCCAATGTGGTATACTGCATCCATTGTACCCGGTGCGGCTTCCTCTACATTGGGGAAACCAAGCGGAGGCTTGGAGACCGCTTTGCAGAACACCTCCGCTCAGTTCGCAACAAACAACTGCACCTCCCAATCGCAAACCATTTCCACTCCCCCTCCCATTCTCTAGATGACATGTCCATCATGGGCTTCCTGCAGTGCCACAATGATGCCACCCGAAGGTTGCAGGAACAGCAACTCATATTCCGCCTGGGAACCCTGCAGCCATATGGTATCAATGTGGACTTCACCAGTTTCAAAATCTCCCCTTCCCCTACTGCATCCCTAAACCAGCCTAGTTCGTCCCCTCCCCCCACTGCACCACACAACCAGCCCAGCTCTTCCCCCCCACCCACTGCATCCCAAAACCAGTCCAACCTGTCTCTGCCTCCCTAACCAGTTCTTCCTCTCACCCATCCCTTCCTCCCACACCAAGCCGCACCCCCAGCTACCTACTAACCTCATCCCACCTCCTTGACCTGTCCGTCTTCCCTGGACTGACCTATCCCCTCCCTACCTCCCCACCTATACTCTCTCCACCTATCTTCTTTCCTCTCCATCTTCGGTCCGCCTCCCCCTCTCTCCCTATTTATTCCAGCTCCCTCTCCCCATCCCCCTCTCTGATGAAGGGTCTAGGCCCGAAACGTCAGCTTTTGTGCTCCCGAGATGCTGCTTGGCCTGCTGTGTTCATCCAGCCTCACATTTTATTATCTTGAAATTCTCCAGCATCTGCAGTTCCCATCATCTCTGATACTCTTTTTCTTACTCCGACAGCTTTTACCTGATTTTTTCCATCTTTATATAGGGTAGGAACTTAACACAAAAACTTCAAATCATGACACTTCTGTCCGTATCTACCCTTTTCAGATTCACTTTTCTACTCCGCAATTGGTCCAACTTTGAGAATACCTGGCCTTTTTCCCCAATACATGAGATGGTGGAGTTGGCATGTCTGAGTGGATTCTTGGCAGGAAACTGTAGAGTTACGATAATTTCTTGCAGGGTGAATTCAGTGATTTTAACCATTGTTCCACTTCCTGTTTTGGCTGTTCAGTGAGGGAAACCTGCTGTCAAAATGTCACTCGTGTGACTCTTGACCTGTCAATAATATTAAACTGCATGTTTGTGTAAGCTATGAAGATAAGGTATGTGGGAATGGGGAAAATGTAACTTTCCATGTGGGGTTCAAGCAGTTTCTGATGTAGAAATGCTTGATTGAGGCACTTTACTGCTTATTCTGTTTTCTTATGTGAGCCTGCACATTTTCTCTTCTTTTGATCCTTTCTAAATGCTGTTCATCTATCTTCCAGCTATGAGAACGGGTATAAACATTCTGCTTGTTCTCTTCACAGATCGTGCCCAACTTGCTGAGTTGTTCCAACATTTTCTACTTTGTTTCAGATTACCAACATCGATTGTATTTTTCATTATGTACATGTAAATGTATTATGTGGGAGACAACTGCTCTTATGTTTCCTGGACCAGTCAAAAAATAAAATGATCTCTTTTCGGTTGAGCTATAACACAGAGGTAGCCCTGTAATTGCTATTGCTTTGGTGACCTGTATTTAGTTGTGTTTTATGGTGAAATCTTTGATGTTTGCTAATCAACTGTTTTGCTGTCTTTTTCATAGAATACCGACAGTGTGGAAGCAGGCCCTTTGGCCCATTGAGTCCACACCGACTTTCCAAAGAACATCACACTCAGATGCACCACCTACCCTATCCCGGCATTTCCCATGGCTAATTTGCCTAATCTACATATCCCTGGACGCTGTGGGCAATTTAGAATGGCCAGCCCACCTAATGTGTACACCTTTGTGGGAGCACCCAGAAGAAACCCATGCAAACACGGGGAGAATGTTCAAACTCTGCATAGACAGCTGCCCGAGGGTGGAATTGAACCTGGGTCCCTGGTGCTATGACGCTCAAACCACTGAGCCGACATGCTGCCCTGAGTTGCTGCAGGCATTTATTATGGAATCTCCTAACTGAACAGCAGAGGTGTTTAGTAATAGATTACATTCACAGTAGATGTGTGATTTATGATTTGATCCTCTAATTTTACAGATGTGAGTAGGGCAGAAGTATACTTCCATCATTGTTTCTTGAAACATAGTTTTCAAAAGCACAAATGGCCAGGCTGATTGATCAAGTGATGGAAATACTTACTTAAGTAATGAGAACTGTCCAGCAGAGCATAGAAGAATGCCTTCCCTGTAAGCTCTAGTCCAGAAAGCTTTAAAGCAAGTTTTTGAAAGAGCAAAACATGGAAGTTTTCTTGGTTCTGCACTCAGTGCAAATGATTACCTGTGTAAAGGAGAATCAAATGGATGTCAGAACACAAATGTACAATCCCGTGATTTTCCAATGTTTACATTATACCTGGGCATTGGCCAATTAAAGACAACAAGGTGTAGAGCTGGATGAACACAGCAGGCCAAGCAGCATCATAGGAGCAGGAAAACTGATGTTTCGGGCCTAGATCCTTCTTCAGAAAGTTAAACTGTCCTCTTCTGTATCCAGCAGATCATGGATATATGTCAGTAAGAAAATAACTGACCTGAAAAGTATTACACAAGAACAGACTTTCAAAACCTCAGGACAGTCTATGCTGGATTCTGGGTCAGATGGTTCACTGTGAGCAAATTAAAAGGTCGCTTGACAAAAGACTGACATGTGAAGCCAACGACTAGTCCTATCCAATGTAGCACCTAGTCAAACAAGCTGGTAAGTTACTTCACTCATTTAATAAGTGTTACTTACAAAATTGTTTGGTTTTTGAATAGCAATAAGTGGAGAATGTTAATTTGTGACATCTCAGTCCAGTTGAGTTGTGTTATGTGTACTCCAAAAGGACGAGCCACCAAAGATGAGTGATTTGACTGACCTGGATTTTCAAAGCATGAGGGTGTTCAATGTTTCTCAGTTTTATTATACAAGAGAATGGGAATAGTTCAAAGTATTGCCAAGCTCATGTGACATGTAGAAAACTGAGGAACTTGGTGAATTTCACCTGAGTATTACCTGGAGTTATTGGAATGTTTACAAGCAAGAGATTACAACCAGCAAACTTGATAATGTCAGATAATCATTTCAGTGCAAGATATTAAATAGAATCAATTAAGAGCAAAGTGGATGGGAGGAGAAAAGGACAGAGTGAAAATTCAAGAAACCAGGAGTAATAAATGGGGAGAATAGGGGAAAAACAAGTAAGAAGATGAAGGGTAGGGAGAGACACAGCTACTGGCTATGGCATCAGAGAAGAACCCCTGAGAGTGCATGAAATTCTGTAGCCCTGCCTTGTACACAGCTCACAGTTGTTTATGTCTTCTTCCCCTGTCACATGAACTATGTTATCACCCACCATCCCCTAGCCAAAGAAAGAAGAATTTTTTTTTTGAAAAGTCAAGAAACAAAAAGTGTAAGGAAAGATGAGCAGAAGCAAATAGAGGTAGGAGTGGAAAAGTAATAGAGAGTGGAGACAGGCAAGAGAGAGCCACCTTATTCCTTGACGTATTGCACACAATGGCATGGGAAATATCAGTCTATTATCAATTACCATATGCTAATTAACTCCCAATCAGCAAAACATTATTTTTGTTGTTAGAATTTTTTCACACTTTCTTATCAATTTTATCCTTGAAATTTCCAGTGCAAATATTTAGAATTGTATTTTTCAAGTTCTGCATGTTAGCTAAAGATATTCTGTTGTTCACTTCTTGTTCCCATCCAGTAAAGAGTCTCAGCACATCCACATCTCTAGTACCACTGCTGTCCATTTACTAGATGCACAGCACTCAAACCGCTGCTTTCTGCTTTAGAAATCGTTTGTAAGTTGGAAAGATTAGGCTGCCACATTCTATTTCTTGACAGTTTTGTTTAATTGTCTTAACTTTAAGGGGTTAATTATTTTTGAGTTGTGCTGACTGGAGGTTATTAAATATCACAGGTGATGAGGGGTAAAAGGGGAATGTTGAGAGGAAAGAGGGGAGTGTTGAGGGGAAGGAAGGGTGGGTTGAGGTGTAAGAGGGGAGGAGTGAGGGGAAAGAGAGGGGGAGTGAAGGGAATGGTGGCTAAGGGTGAAAGAGGCTGAATAAAATTAAAAGAAAAGTGAATGAAAGCAGAAAAAAGGAAGGGTTTGAGGGGGATGAAGGGGTGCCTACAAAATGATATGATGTAGGGATGCTGGTATTGGACTGGAGTGGACAAGGTCAGAAGTCACACGACACCAGGTTACAGTCCAACAGGTTTATTTGAAATCACACGTCACCTACCAAAGGAGCAGCACTACGAAATCAGTGTTATCAAGTAAACGTTAGACTATAACCTGGTGTCATATGACCTCTTCTCTTAGAAAATGATACAGACCAAGACCTGACAGTTGAAAGGTACAGGATGTCTAAGAATGACAGGAAACTGGACAAAGGTAGAGGGATGTCACAGAATCATAGAAGTGTTACAGCCTTGAAGGACAACACTCAATCCATCATGTCTGCAATCGCTGTTCAAACAAACACATTATCATGTGCCAATCAGTTGCTTCCACCACACTGCAGGTGTTGCATCCATATCCTCACTCAGTAGTTTTTCACTATGACAAGGTGATAAGTTGCCATGAAATGTTTGGGAAGCAGCACCACTTTAGCCAAGCATCAAGGCTGGATTTGAGCCTCTGATCGCATCCAGGTTGTCAGTGTCTATTACTGAAGGCTATATCTGCCAACATTCATTAGCTGATGGACACAGGAGAAGGGAAATCTGCTTGCTAATGCTATCAGCTTATGCACTCTAAGACAGTTGGTATGAGCATGTGCAATGATTGCATATTGTGTTTCTGATATGAGCAGGAACTGCGCATGCATGGTAAATTGAATTGCAATTGAAATATCTGTTAAATTGGCCTGCGTGCTCAGACAGGTTTGCACATTTGTACAGATTTCAGAGTGAATATTATTGGATTTTTTTTCAGTCATGTCACTGAGCTGAGTTTTGAACTCAAAGAAGAAATGCACAAGTTTGTTTCTGCCAAAAGAGGTGATTCTTCAGTTAATTCAGTCAGTGAAACACAGAACCCAAAGAAGAAAAGCAAAATAAAACAAAGAACTGTGGATGGATGCTGAAGATCTGAAACAATGGATTTCAGCAAGGCGTTCGATAAGGTTCCCCACAATAGGCTATTGTACAAAATGACGAGGAATGGAATTGTGGGAGATATAGCAGTTTGGATCAGAAATTGGCTTGCTGAAAGAAGACAGAGGGTGGTAGTTGATGGGAAATGTTCATCCTGGAGACCAGTTACTAGTGGTGTACCGCAAGGGTCGGTGTTGGGTCCACTGCTGTTTGTCATTTTTATAAATGACCTGGATGAGGGCGTAGAAGGATGGGTTAGTAAATTTGCAGACGACACTAAGGTCGGTGGAGTTGTGGATAGTGACGAAGGATGCTGTAGGTTGCAGAGAAACACAGATAAGCTGCAGAGCTGGGCTGAGAGGTAGCAAATGGAGTTTAATGCAGACAAGTGTGAGGTGATACACTTTGGTAGGAGTAACCGGAATGCAAAGTACTGGGCTAATGGTAAGATTCTTAGTAGTGTAGATGAGCAGAGAGATCTCGGTGTCCATGTACACAGATCCTTGAAAGTTGCCTCCCAGGTTGACAGGGCTGTTAAGAAGGCATACAGTGTTTTAGCTTTTATTAATAGAGGGATCGAGTTCCGGAACCAAGAGGTTATGGTGAAGCTGTACAAAACTCTGGTGCGGCCGCACTTGGAGTATTGTGTACAGTTCTGGTCACCGCATTATAAGAAGGATGTGGAAGCTTTGGAAAGGGTGCAGAGGAGATTTACTAGGATGTTGCCTGGTATGGAGGGAAGGTCTTACGAGGAAAGGCTGAGGGATTTGAGGCTGTTTTCGTTCGAGAGAAGAAGGTTGAGAGGTGACTTAATTGAAACATATAAAATAATCAGAGGGTTAGATAGGGTGGATAGGGAGAGCCTTTTTCCTAGGATGGTGACGACGAGCACGAGGGGGCATAGCTTCAAATTGAGGGGTGAAAGATATAGGACAGATGTCAGAGGTAGTTTCTTTACTCAGAGAGTAGTAAAGGAATGGAACGCTTTGCCTGCAACGGTAGTAGATTCGCCAACTTTAGGTACATTTAAGTCGTCATTGGATAAGCATAGGGACATACATGGAATAGTGTAGGTTAGATGGGCTTGAGATTGGTATGACAGGTCGGCACAACATCGAGGGCCGAGGGCCTGTACTGTGCTGTAATGTTCTATGTAATGCTTCTATGTAAAAGCAGAAATGTCGGGAGAAATTCAGTGGGTCTGGCTGCATCTATGGAGAGAAAGCAGAGTTGGCATTTCAAGTTCAGTATCCAGGGCCAGACCTGCTGAATTTCTCCAGCAATTTCTGTTTTTGTTTAAGTAAAAAACAAGAACTGTTCAGAGACAGTATCATGGCCTTTGGATTTTCATGAACAGGAGATGCTGCTTTCCCCTTACTTCAATGTCTTTTTTGCAGAGAGAAGTCGGCAAACACTGTGATGGTACCAAGTTAAGACACCATTTACAAATGAAACATACATCTCTTGTGAACAAACACATCTAATACTTCAAGAGCTTGAAAGATCAAAAAATCAAGTGGATCCAATGTCAGATGGAGTGTGTGGTATCAGATAAAGCTCAAGAGGCTCATTACCTAGTGGCTGAATTTGTAGTAAAATCAAAAAAGCTGCACGCCATTAGTGAAACCTTAATTGCACCTGCACTAAAGAAAATCCAAGGTATAATGTTGGGCACTGATGCTACAAAAGAGATCGAAAAAATTTCATTCTCTGATAATACAGCATTAAAGCGAATTGCCAACATGTCAGCTGATATCAAGGAAGTGCTGCAAAAGGTGTTAGCTACTAGTGGGAAGATTGCTTTGCCAATCTAAAAGCCTTGTGACACCAGCAGGCCCATTCATCTGGGAAATTGCAATTTACTTGCTCTTACATTTTGTTGTGCTCCATTATTCATAAATAGTCAGAAATAGATGAGTTGAGCAGATTTTAAAAATGTTTGGATGCTCGCAGCTGAGAACAATGTATTGTAACCGATGGATTTGAAACATTAGTGCTTTTGATTCTTCTTTAACTTGTTGCTTGCGTTATGTTCTAAACCTCTCTAGTAAGGCTGTAACCATAGTAATCACAAGTAAATGTGACATTTTTGAGCAATCACTTCAGCTGAACAAAGTGGGTTTGCTGTGGAATTATTTGTCTCATTGAAGTGGACCTTGATACTGAAAAGATTAGAACCTCTGTCGTACTACTTATTGTGTAAAAAAGATTTTATCTCATTTACCCTCACATCCCTTGCAAATCACTTTAAATCTCTGTCTTCCCATTCCTGTTCCTTTTAGAAGTGTAAACTGCTTCTCCCTATCTACTCTCTGCAGCCACTTCATGATTCAAAAACCTTGATCATGTCTTTTAGCTTTCCTGTCTCCAAAAAAAAGTCCCAACTTCTCCAATTTTTCATCCCTCATTTATCTGTAAGTTTCTCAACCCTGGAACCATTCTTGTAAACCTCTTCTACACATTTTACAGCACATCACATCCTTGTTAAACTGTGGCACCCAGAACGTACACAATACTCTAGTAGGGATCAAACCAGCATCCTGTGTAAGCTTGGCATTAGCTCTTGTACTCCATGCCCCCAATAATGATGCCTAGAATATGGCATAATTTATTAATATCTGTCTCAGCCTGTCCAGCTATTTTTGTTGACAGATACACACACACACACACACACACACACACACACACACACACACACACACACACACACACACACCGTCTGGTTCTGTTCCCCCTCCAAGTTTTTGTATCAAAATGTTTCATATCATACTTTCCTGCTTTGAGTTTCATCTGCCACCTATCTGCCCACTCTCCCAACTTTTTAACATCCTTTTGGAGGGTACTGTCCTTGCAGTTTATAATTCTTCGAAGTTTTACATAATCTACAAACTTTGAAATGTACCTTGCATGCCAAGATCTAGATCGTTAATGCGTATCAGAAAGTGCATGGGTCCCAGTACCAACACCTGAAAAACTTCATTACAAACCTTTCTCCTGTCCAAAAAGTATCCATTGAGCATTATTCCATGTTTTCTATCATTCAGACAATTTCATATTCACATTGGCGATGACTCTTTTATTCTGTCACCTATAACTGTCCTAGTAAGTCTGATGTGCGGCACTTTATCAGGCATCTTCTGGAATTCTGTATACACCAAATCATCAGCGTTAGCATCTTCGATGCTTTCTGTCACCTCCTCAAAAACTTGTAAATGCTTACAGATGACTTTGGGTTATCCCTTTATGTTGGTTGTCAGTCTTCTCCCATAATTCCACTTTGGATCTTTTATCTGCTGTCTCCACCACCCACCTGAATCTGTGGTATTCCTCTTGGATCTCAATTTTATTTTCTGACACTTAGCATAAGCACGCTTTTTCTTCTTTATCTTAATTTTGATTCTGCTTGTCATCCAGAGACCTCTAGATTTGTTTGTTCCATCTTTCCCTTGTGAGGGAATATACCTTGACTGTACCCAAACCAACTCCTCTTTGAAGTTAAGATAACAAACTGTGGAGCTGGATGAACACAGCAGGCCAAGCAGCATCTCAGGAGCACAAAAGCTGATGTTTCGGGCCTAGACACTTCATCAGAGAGGGGGATGGGGAGAGGGAACTGGAATAAATAGGGAGAGAGGGGGAGGTGGACCAAAGATGGAGAGAAAACAAGATAGATAGAGAGGAGAGTATAGGTAGGGAGGGGATAGGTCAGTCCAGGGAAGACGGACAGGTCAAGGAGGCTGGAAGAGGTGGTAGGCAGGAAATGGAGGTGCGGCTTGAGGTGGGAGGAAGGGATGGGTGAGAGGAAGAACAGGTTAGGGAAGCAGAGACAGGCTGGGCTGGTTTTGGGATGCAGTGGGGGGAGGGGACGAGCTTGGCTGGTTTTGTGATGCAGTGGGGGGAGGGGAAGAACTGGGCTGGTTTTGGGATGCACTAGGGGAAGGGGAGATTTTGAAGCTTGTGAGGTCCACATTGATACCATTGGGCTGCAGCGTTCCCAAGCGGAATATGAGTTGCTGTTCCTGCAACCTTCGGGTGGCATCATTGTGGCACTGCAGGAGGCCCATGATGGACATGTCATCTAAAGAATGGGAGGGGGAGTTGTAATGGTTCGCGACTGGGAGGTGCAGTTGTTTGTTGCAAACCGAGCGGAGGTGTTCTGCAAAAAAGTCCCCAAGCCTCCGCTTGGTTTCCCCAATGTAGAGGAAGCCACACCGGGTGCAATGGATACAATATACCACATTGGCAGATGTGCAGGTGAACATCTGTTTGACATGGAAGGTCATCCTGGGGCCTGGGATGGGGGTGAGGGAGGAGGTGTGGGGGCAAGTATAGCACTTCCTGCGGTTGCAGGGAAGGTGCCGGGTGTGGTGGGGTTGGAGGGGAGTTTGGAGCGGACAAGGGAGTCGCGGAGAGAGTGGTCTCTCCGGAAGGCAGACAAGGGTGGGGATGGAAAAATGGCTTAGGTGGTGGGGTTGGATTGTAGATGGCGGAAGTGTCGGAGGATGAGACGTTTTATCGGAGGTTGGTGGGGTGGTATGTGAGGATGATGGGGATCCTCAGGGGACGGTTGTGGCGGGGGCGTGGTGTGAGGGATGTGTTGCGGGAAATGCGGGAGACGTGGTCAAGGGCGTTCTTGACCACTGCGGGGGGGAAAGTAGCGGTCCTGGAAGAACGTGGACATCTGGGATGTGCGGGAGTGGAATGCCTCATCCTGGGAGCAATGCGGCGGAGGCAAAACCTCTTTGAAGTTAGTTCATTGTTCAATTACAATACTGTGTACCCACCAACTTCGCACAGCAGTCAATCTTTCCTGGTACTGTTCATGCCCAACTGAGATCTCAGTGTGTCAACACTCTGGATTGTTGAACATCATTCTCCACCTTACGATAAAATTAGTATGGTTTCCTAAATGTTCTACCACTGGCAGTTAGTCTACTTGGTCCATCTCATTTCCAAGAAACAAGTCCACAGTGCAGGTTTATTTGAAAACACAAGCTTTCAGAGCGGCACTTGTTCTTCAGGTGTTAGTGAGAGAGATACACAATTTATTAGTAAAAGATCAAAGGTTCACACCAATAATGAGGATATATTAAACCTAAGATGCTGCTAAATCTTTAATCAGTTAGAAAGTCTTAATAGATTAATATGGATATGTAAATCCCTAAATTCCTTTCAAGCCATCGTCCTGAGAGAACTAAAGGTTTTCAGTGTAACGAAAATGTGACATTTTAGGTCAGACAATGCATGTTAGGTGTGAAACCTTGTTCAGAATCTGTTTGTGTTTTGGTTTGCAGTTAGACTGGTTGTACTTCTCAGGTTGGAATTTATGAAACGCCACATTGACTCACTGTCTATAAATTGTGTGCTTTTTGACCAGAATGGAATGTATCTGCAAATACAAATTCAAATTCACTCCATGGATTCACGTGTGTGTGTGTGTGTGTGTGTGTGTGTGTGTGTGTGTGTGTATATATATATGGGGGGGTGTAGAGAGAGAGAGAGAGTGTGTGTCTGCGTGGGAGAGAGAGTCATCCCCTCCAGACCCTTAAGTGGAGGTGTGACCACCTCAATAAATGTGATTCAGAGATAGTGGGAACTGCTGATGCTGGAGAATCTGAAATAAGGTGTAGAGCTGAACGAACACAGCAGGCCAAGCAACATCAGAGAGCAGGAAAGCCCACTTCTGAAAAAGGGTCCAGACGTGAAATGTCAGCTTTCCTGTCACCATTCCAACTCTGAAAATCAGAGTTCAAGTTTGTAATTTGAGAGAATCATGGAGGGAAAGGGGTAGAAATTTTAGGGTGTATGTGTGTTTAGGCAAGGGATGTGTGAGTGTGCAGGGGAGGGCTTGGAGGGGGATCTGTGTGTCTAAGGGAAATGAGGAATGTGTGTGCGGGGTGTGGGGGGGGAGACGTATATGAGAAGTGTGTGCATTTGGTTGGGGACTTGGGGCTGGATGTGGGATGTTGCAGATAGGGGAGAAGTATTGTGTGGGGTTTGTGTGGTATGGGGGTGATGTTGGTGTGTGGGGGAGAGGTCTGTATGGGCTAGGATTTGGGTCTGTATGTATTGTTTGTGAGGTAGGATGTGTGTGTCTGGGGTGAGGTGCTGGAAGAGTGCCTGCAGAGGTGGTTAGGCGTGTGTATTTGTGTGTCTGGTGGCGTTAGGAGTGTGTATGTATGTGTTGGGGGTATTTATGAGTGTGTATGTGTGGGCATGGGCTAGCAGTGTGTTTGTTTTCAGGAAGTGTGGGGGTGAATGGGGTGGTTAGGAGTGCGTGTACACGTGCGGGGAGGGTAGGAGTGTGTGTGTGTCTGTGGTTGGGGTAGAAGTATGTGAAGATAGGAGTGTGTGTGTTGTGGATCTGCACGTGGGGATAGTACAGTCTGTGTGGGGGTGGGGACCGGCGGGTGTCGCGGCGCGCGCCAGATGGGCGGAGATTTGGTGCTCGAGTCGCTTCCGCCGTTTGCCAGGATTCCCCCGACCGCCGCTCTCGATGTCGGCCCAGAGGACTGGGCGCCGGGGCCGGGTTCGCCTGGTTTACCGCTCCCTGCAGAGCGCCCAGGATTACCTGGAGCGGGAGGATTTCGGCACGGCGTTCGCCCATTACCTGCTGCTGCTCAACTTGGCACCGGAGCTGAAAGGCATCATCAGGGTGAGTCCGCGAGGGGACCGGGTCCTACAGCCTCAGGCTCTGGGCCTAGTCCCGTGGACGTCGGCCCACGCTGCCTGTGTCCCATAAACTTCTGGCGACATTGGCCTGCCTCTTCTCACAACCTGATATGCTGGCATTTCAACTTCGAAAAAGTATAGTCAGGACCACTAGTTAGAGATTGAATGAGTCAAATTTATTATAAATACGTCATTTTTACTGACGTTATGGGAATTGCAATTGTATTGAAGGACGTGGAATCCCAATACGTCTAACTGCATCTATTATCTTGGATTTTTTGTACTATTGTGTGCGCCCTCCTTACAGGTAGTTCCTCGGCTCACTGTCTGTTGGCAAAATGTTGTTCGTGGTCGTTTGCCATTGCC
This sequence comes from Stegostoma tigrinum, assembly GCF_030684315.1. Lineage (NCBI taxonomy): Eukaryota > Metazoa > Chordata > Chondrichthyes > Orectolobiformes > Stegostomatidae > Stegostoma > Stegostoma tigrinum. The sequence goes on along the minus strand of NC_081354.1, from coordinate 48,555,136 downwards.
TTCCATTCTCTGGGACAGGCCTCCAGTCTACCTCGGCCAGAATGAACGCTGTTGTCACTGTTCTGAACCGACACTTTCATCGACTGAGCACCCATAACCCTCTAACTGCGTGAGCTGTTATCAGTTCTAGTGACCCTGGTGACCATTACTTATCTGCAATTACCCAGTTTAGTTCAGAAGGGCCAGTAACCTAATTTCAATTGTAAGTGCAATAGCTAGTTGACAGTAACCTCTGCACGGATCCATTGAAAGGATATTTTCTGCATCTGCAGTATTTTATGTTGATTTGTCTTTCAAAAATCGTTTTATGGAGCGGTGAGTTCTTTAGATTGTGGCAAAGTCAAATAGGGTATGAAAATTAACATTTGAGAATCTCCAAGTCTCAACTTATTAGAATATCAGATTTGAAATTTATATTTGTCAGACAACCCATACCTTTTTTTCCGATCACTAGGGACATTTCCCAAATACAGCGTTGACAGTTTTGTATTTTATAAAGTTTTCCTGACTTGTAAATCTCATTGTGAATTACTTTGATCACAATTAATGTTTTTTTGAATTTGGGGGACAGAATTGTGAATACCAATCTTCACATTAGACTTTTGGGCAATTCTGGGTCACGTGGTGCTGACAGTTGTGAAGAGTACTTTGTATTATTGGAAAATGAGATTAGAATGGTTAGGTGCTTGTTTTTGACTGGTGCAGACTTAATGGGTGGAAGGGCCTTTTTCTGTGCCGTAGACCTCTGTGATTCTTTACTGCATTTTTGCTGATCTAGTATTTTCCCAGTTACACATGCTTAAGTCAGCATGGTGGCTGTGGTTAGCACTGCTGCTTCATAGTGCCTCAAGCCTGGGTTCGATTCTACTCTAGTGACTGTCTGTCTGTGTGGAATTTGCATATTCTTCCCATGTTTCTATGGGTTTTCTGTGTGTGCTTTGGTTTCCTCCCATGGTCCAGAGATGTTCAGGTCAGGTGGATTGGCCATGATAAATGTCCAGGCTAGGTAGATTACAGAGATTGGGTTGGGGGAATGGGTCTGGGTGGGATGTTGTTCAAAGGGGTGTTGTAAATGTGATGGACTGAATGGCCTGCTGCCACAATGTAGGGATTCTATGATTCTAAGTCTCATCCAAGTTTACAATTAAAGCTGAATGGATAATTTTTAAGCATAAGGGCAGCTGATTGCCAGTGACATCTTTGTGAAGTAGTTCAGAGATGATATCTGGAATAATATAGAATGACATATGATATGCCAAAAAAAGACTTTGGACCAAACAATCAGGCCACTTATGCAGTGTGCATTCTTTTTAACCTACCTAACAGCATTAGTGTCTTCCCTATTCTCTTGCATGTTACTGTAGATTCCCTTACATTCATTTGATTGCCCCAGCAGCTCTTGTTTCTGAAATAACGAAATCCAAGTTTTTACAAGGTGGAACTCCATCAACCTTGTCACTTCCTTGAAAACTGTCATATAGTAGTAGTCTTCTGGTTTTCTTTCAAATATTATTGGATCTCCTCAACAATTGATTTAAACAGAATGTGCTTCCTCTAAGCCTTTCTAACCCGTTACACTACTCTATTACCATTCTGCAATAAAATTTCTATCATATAGCTAACTTGGAAGCAGAGTGGAAGAAGAATATTCATTTCAGTCAGTGGCTTATTTTATCTTGATGAACATGTGCAACTTCAAAAAACATATTCTTCCCTCTTTTCCTAATGTGTCCCTTTCAAAATCCTTGAAAGTCGCTTCCTAAATCTGTGCCCACCTTTGTGCAAATCCATATTTGTACCTTCTAAACAGGTTTCTAGCCCTGCTTCATACTGATATGTTTCTAATCAACTTCACAAATGATGTTATGTGTGAATATGTCCATGATATACTAATCTCATTTGTCCTCCACTTGTGTGAACCTTTCTGGGACTGCATCCCATGATGCAGTATGGGGAAAAAGCAGTCCAATTATTTTCACTCAAAAACAAAGTGCTGGAGAAACCTGGGTTTGGCAACTTCTACAGACAGAGAAACAGTTATTCTCACTCTTTGGCTTTTTCCACGTGGTTGTGTAAATTGTTTTCGCTCAACGTATTGTCCAGTTTTTGTTTGAAAACTGGATACTGAATCAGCTGCTTCCATTTTTTTGGCTGTGCTTTCTAGTTGCCGATAACACTTGATGTTGATACATTATTGTTCCTTTGGGTCAGCTTTAGGTCTTCTGGGAACATTGCAGAAGTCCTAATTGTAACACTTCCCCAGTTCTTGGTTTGGATTGGAAATGGTTCCTTTGGATTGGAAAACTGCAAGTTAGTTTAATATAGAATAAAGGTGATCGTTGGAAGCCAGGAAATTAGAGACCATTTAACTTAAAATCTGATGTCAGTAAATTACTCAGGCCTATGATTTAATAATAGGGCGTCTAGACACCTTGAAAATTTCCAGTTGTGGCTTTGTAAAGAGTAAACCATTCCTAGCCAAACAGAGTAAACCATTTTTGAAGATAACAAAGTGTGAAGCTGGATGAACACAGCAGCCCAAGCAGCATCTCAGGAGCACAAAAGCTGACGTTTTGGGCCTAGACCCCCTCCAGCATCTGCAGTTCCCATTATCTCTGAAACCATTTTTGAAGATGTGATTGAAGAACTGGACAGAGAATTGTCTCTGGTTATTTAAATAGAATTTCTGAAGGTTTTTGATAAAGTTCCTCAGCAGAGTCTCTTTGCTAAACTTGAAATTTCTGGAATTGCTGCCAGTTATCAACCTTGTTAGGAAATTGGCCAAGCAGAAGAAGATACAGAGTAAGTTTTATGAGCCGTAGGGATTGTGACCAACAGATGTGATTAGTGATGTTCTGCAAAGCAATATGTTAGAGCCTCTATTATTTGTTAAATTAAGTAGTGACTGAACTTAGTGCAGGAAAACCTAAGGTCTTTAGACTTAAAAAGGATAGAACAGAAAACTCACTTTAAATATTGCAAATTTAGACTGTGGAAGTCTGTTGAAACTCGGAAGTGCAGGTACGCAAATCATTTGAAATGTCTCTTAACAGGTAGAGAAAATAATTAAAAAAGCAAATGGAATGTTATGCCTCTTGCAGCCTCTTGGCTGTGCCTTTTGCAAAGCTGCTGAGTAGCTGCAAAGCAGAAGTCAGTAACCGATGTGGAGTCCTGACTTAAGTTAGCTGGTTGTGTCTTAAAGCTAACATCCTATAAGTTGGAAAGAACTTGAAACCACTGTTTATGCTCAAGGGCACTAAAGTGATACATTGGTCTTGGGGGAAAAAAATAAAAGTGCACCCCCCGTGGGAATATCCTGTATGTTATGTAAATTCAACTACATATACTGGCTGTTACTGCATTTGTTCTGTCTACCATAATTTTATCACTGTGATGGTGGCTCTGAGGTGTACACATTATATTTAGTGGGTAATGTTTTAACAAAATGTCTATAATACTTTTCAGCTGGAATCTTTCTTTCAGCTTTTTTTCTCTAGTTCCTTCTATCACAGTCTGACTTAGTTGAAATCTTGTTCGGATCCTCTGCATTTCCTGGTTTAACTCCTTGTAGGCCTCCTTTGCTTCTTGCCCTTCATATTTTAACCATTGTTATTGTTGTACTTGCTCCTGTAACAATTGCTTGGTGGAACATGCAGCCATTCTCCTAACGACACTTTAGATTTGAAAACAAGATAACAAATGACTTCTGTTTTTCATTTCAGGATTAATCGTCATAATTTATGATTTTTTTTCTTAGTTTGTTCATAGGGTATAGGGGGTGTCATTGACAAGTCCAGCATTTGTTGCATATCCATACTTACCTTTGATCAGAGTGGCTTGCTCAGTCCTATCAGAGGGCATTTGAGAGTCAACGACATTGCTGTGGGTCTGAAATCACATATAGACCAGATCAGATAAGAGTAGCAGATTTTCTTCCCCAAGGACATTTCAATCAAATAAGTTTTTATGACAAATGTTTCATGGTCATCATTAGATTATCTTTATTTTTATTAATTGAATTCAAACTTCACTATCTACCCTGGTGAAATTGGAACCTGTGTCCCCAGAACATAAGCCTGATCTTGGGTCTGCCAGTCTGGTGCCATTACCAATATGCCAGCACCTCCCGCACATTTAGTGTATGTCTGCTCTGTCTGATATACAAATGGATTTGAAGTCTTTTGCAGTACAGTTTTAAAAACATAATTAATGACTGATAACTTCAGGAATTAATCATATTTTAATGCACTGAATCTAATTTCATTTTTCTATTGTTTATAGACTGCACATTCACCAATGATTAACTGAACGGTAACAATTGTGTCCCACACTTGATAGTATATTTGGGCTGTAATTAATTTTTATCCATGCTTCTCCAGATGTGATCTTCACTGACAAAAGGCATTCATTTTCAATCGTTAGTTACTCTAAAGAGGGCAGAAGGATAAATCACCACATTGGTGTAGGATTGAAGTCACATGTATAGCAAAACATCTGATTAAATAGCCACTGCTAATATTTTGTAGATTTTGGACATCCCTATTTCCTTTATTCTTATCTTTACTTTTTATTATTGTTATTTAATCGTGTTTCATGGGAATGAAGAAATTAACGTCGCTAGCTTAATGCATTTTTGCTTCAAGTATGCAAAACAGTACTGCTATTATGTAGATACTAGGAACGGCCGATGTTGGAGAATCTGAGATAACAAGGTGTAGAGTTGGGTGAACACAGCAGGTCAAGGAGCATCAGAGGAGCAGGAAAGCTGACGTTTCGGGTCTAGACCCTTCTTCTGAAGAAGGCTTGGCCAGCTGTGTTCATCCAGCTCTACACCTTGTTACCTCCTTTATCCAACTTGCTTCACTTTTCCTAACAAGACTATTACGTGGTACTTTATTCTCAGAGTGAAGCTAAAAATCCCCAGTCACTCAAAAGCACCATATCTGTTATAAAACTGAAGAAGGGCCCCGACCCGAAACATCAGCTTTCCTGCTTCTCTGCTGCTTGGCCTGCTGTGTTCATTAAGCTCAACTCCTTGTTATCTGCTATTATGTATATTAATTTCTGGATTAATGGCCAACTTCATTACAATTAAAAATCTTCTGCTTTTATATCAAATATACATTTCTGGGCAAGACAGTTTTATATATATTTAGCTATTCTCCTATTACATTATTGACAGATTCTTGAGAAATTGAACCTGTTGAAAATTTAAGTAATTAATTACTGTGATATTCTTCAAGGTGTATGTACACAATCTTTTAAATGGTACGGTTTAAGTTCTGTTTGTTCCTCTCTCCTCTAACTGACAGAAATTACACATTGAAATACCATTGCTGCAATCTGAATTAAACTTAGTATTTTTAACTGTTTATAACTGTAATAAAGTATCAGCCATCAAACCAAAATAGACAAAAATACTCATTTATATCACAAAAATGTTTTTGGGTAGGAGTGAGTGACAATTCAGTGGCACAGGGCCTTGGAGTTTCACCTGCCTCAGAAAACTCAAGAGCTAAAAAAATTGGAGCTTTTCTTAGAGCTGCAGACATTCTGAGGTGGGGTTCCAAGCCAAGATTTCTGACTCAACGCTGCAAGCCATTCTCATTGAGTGAAACTGATCTACAAATTCTGAAGAATTTCAGCAATGAAGATAAACTGATTGAAAATGATTTTTATATCACTTTCTGACATTAGAGTACTAGGATCCCAGCTATTCACGATATATGTTAATGATTTAGATGAGGGAACTAAATGTAACATTTTAAAATTTGTAGATGACACAGCTAGAGGGAAAGCTGTGAGAAGGGTCCTTGGACTAGCTGAGTGAGTAGGCAAATGCATGTTAAGTGTAGTATAGTGAGGTTATTCACTTTGGTAGCAAAAATAAGAGGGCAGATTATTATTTGAATGGCTGTAAATTGAAAGATGGGAATGTTCAGTGAGAACTGGGCATCCTTATGTACCAGTCAAGTGTGCTGGTGCAGCAGGTAATAAAGAAGGCAAGCTATATTTTGGCCTTTGTAGTGAGGATTTGAGTAGAGGAACAAGGACATCTTGCTGTAATTATACAGGGCATTGGTGAGACTATAACTAGAATATTGTGTGCAGTTTTGGTCTCCATACCTAAGGAAAGATGCTTGTGCTATAAAGGGAGTTCAGCAAAGATTTATCACATTGATTCCTGGGATTGTAGGACAGACATATAAGGAAAGATTGAGTCAGGTAGGATCGTATTCACTGGAGTTTAAATGAATGAAATAAAAGTCTAACAAGACTAGATATGTTTGATGTCAGAAGAAGTTCTCGATGGTGGATAAGTCCAGAACCAAGGGCCCTTGTTTAAGGATAAGGGCTTTTAGGACTTAGGAGGGAAGGCAGGATTAGATTGTTGAGCTTGACGATAAGCCATGATCATCATGATTGGTGGTGCAGGTTCCAGAGGTTTGTCATACGTGCTTCTATGTTACCTGCTTTGGTAGTAAAAATCTAGCTTACTTCTTCGGCTTGGAAGGCAACGAGTAGGCTTGGTTTCGTGAGAAGGGGAAGAGTTTAATGCCCCACAGGTAGCTGAACAGAGAATCTCAATTTCAGTGGCAGAGAAGTTCATGAGTTTCTTGGATTTGTTGCTGGAAGACCTTCAGGGTAAAGAAAAGATGCCAGGCCAATGTCTTTTCAGACATAATGGGAACTGCAGATGCTGGAGAATCCAAGATAACAAAGTGTGAAGCTGGATGAACACAGCAGGCCAAGCAGCATCTCAGGAGCAGTGCTCCTGAGATGCTGCTTGGCCTGCTGTGTTCATCAAGCTTCACACAATGTCTTTTCAGGATGATTCTGGAATTATAGTTGACTTTGGCAGGACAGAATAAGGTTAGTTAGCCAAATTTGGTGTTGGATAGCAAAATTAGCTGTGTGACAAATATTGAAGACAGTAACCTTGGTTTGAAGGGAGTATATATCAGGAATTTTGTTGTCATTTTAAAAATATTTCAATAATGTGATACTACTTGCTATTTTATTTCTTGCTGACTACGTAACCTGGATAATTGGAATATAGGTGTCTTCACAATCTGCGCTTCAACCACCTGTGGTTTGTAGCTATATAAGTTGATGCTGGATTCTCTCCCCAGACTTCAATTGCCATAAAGAAGATATGTAATATTAGTCTAGTCAGATTGAAAACGAATTTCTAAGTCCTATTGTTTGGCAATGAAGAAGGATGAAATGCCCAACCATTGCACCTGGTAGCCTCTGCATTTTAAGTCCTAGAGATAATTTTGCTTTATTTTGTTGTGACTTCTTTTGTCCAGTTGAGTTCAAAAGGGGTATAAAGCATACATAAACAAGATGATTTATTTCATAACAAGGCATCCCAAAGCACTTTATAGCCAATTAAGTATGTTAGTGTTGCTACTGTTGTAAAGGAGGAAACATAATTGTCAACTTGTGTGCAGCAAACTCCTACAAGTCGGCATGTGATATGATCGGATAACAATTTGTGATGTTGATTGAGGGATAAATATGGGCCAGGAGGCTGTGGGTTACTGCCTGCTTTTTATTTTGAAATGGGAGGATGAGTTTGTTACTTCAGCTGAGAGGGCAGGTGGGGCCTGGTTTAATGTTTTTGTCTGAATGATGACGCTGAAGAAGTGCAACGCTGTCCAAGAACTGCATTGGAGTAACAGCCTTGATAGTTCAGGTGATGAAGTGTATCTTGAAGCTTCAACCTTCTGATCAATGGCAAGGATATTGCTGCCATGGCTAACAATCTGGCCTGCAACAGGCTTTTTATAGACTTATAACAATGTAGTGGACTGAGCTGAAACTACTTCTCAAATGTGCAAGTTGACATAGAGATGTTTCACATTTCTGAACTAAAGGAATCATCCTACTTTTGAAATCTTTGACTTCTAGAATCCTTAAATTTGAAGTAAGCTCATTGAGCTGTAATCTAATCCTGAAATTGAGTGAAATTTATAATTTGCCATAATTTCACTTAAACTTGATTCCTAGCATATAGGCTAAACAGTATGTTTTAACACAATAGTTATTTTGCAGGATGAGATCAAGGGACCTAGCACACAAATTTCATTTCCCTTGGACTGTCCCTCAAAACCTGTGATGATTTTGTTCCACTCCAGAGTTGCGGATCTTGAGGTGACTAAATGATCCAGTGCTGAACTAATGCGCCCAGCCTCTAGTGAAGAAGGCGGGAGGTGGGATATCCCTGTTTCTTGAATGGCCGTTCTGTTTTTTTTGTGCTTGGCCTCCACCTCCGTCTTTGGGAAATCCTGAAGATAGTTGGCACCTTTTGTAGATGATGCTTCTCCAGTTTGGGAGGTCTTAGGCAAGAGATTTTCATGAGGCAGTAGGGTATTTAATTTTTCAGGTGGGCTTTGAGGATGTACTCGGTGTTTTCTGTGCCCTCTTTGTAACTGCTTGCTATGAGCAGGCTCACCTACTAACCTCATCCCACCTCCTTGACCTGTCCGTCTTCCCTGGACTGACCTATCCCCTCCCTACCTCCCCACCTATACTCTCTCCATCTTCGGTCCGCCTCCCCCTCTCTCCCTATTTATTCCAGAACCCTCATCCCATCCCCCTCTCTGATGAAGGGTCTAGGCCCGAAACGTCAGCTTTTGTGCTCCTGAGATGCTGCTTGGCCTGCTGTGTTCATCCAGCCTCACATTTTATTATCTTGGATTCTCCAGCATCTGCAGTTCCCATTATCTCAGAATAGAGAGCTTGTTTTGAAACTCTTTTCAGGTATGCAGACAATGTAGTCAGCCCGTCACAGCTGACGATAACCAGTACCTTGATGCTGGGGTTGTTGTCCTTTTAGGGTTCACTGACATTGGAAAGCCTGTATGACCAGTGGATTTGCAGAATTTTGCAGAGGCATTGCGGGTGATATTTCTCCAGGGTTTTGAGATGTCTGCTTTACATTGCCCATCTTTCCTCATACGGGATGGCAGGTAACGTTCTTGCCCTGAATACAATGAATTTGTGCCAAGTCTGAGGTCCTTGTCATCAAACAATCTGTGTTCCTCAGATTGCCAAAGGCTGTACTGGTTATGACATGTATGGAGACTTGTCTGCCCATTCTAGGAACAAATCAAGTAGTTCCAATCTCCCACCCTTTCTCCTTAGTCCTGCAATTTTATTTTTTCAGCTACTTGTCCAACTTTCTTTTGAAAACTGCATTTTAATCTGCGTATATGCCACTTTTAGGATGTTCATTGTATTCCGGATCTTATCTACCCACTGCATAAAAAAATTTTCCTCATGCCACCACTGTTTGTTTTGCTAATCATGTTAACTCAATGAGTCCTGTTTTTCAACCTCTCTGACAATAGGGGCAGGTTTGCATTTCCTATGGAGGACAATCTAAATTATTCATTCAGTGCACATAACTAAAGCCCTTCGTTGAAGAACCATTTTTGCGAATCTTTTGGCACCCTCTCAAAAGCCTTCATGTTATTCTCAAAAGTTTACTTCCTGAATATGGAACACAGTACTGTACTTGAGGCCAAACTAGTGTTTTAGGAAGGTCTGTCAAAGCTTTCTTGCTTTTGTTCTCTATGCCTTTGTTTACAGATCCAGGATATGGTATATCTTAATCACCACGTTCACAACCCCTGCCCTGCCATCTTCAACAATTGTGCATATAAACCTTCTTTGTTTCTTTGTTCTTGTACCCTAGGGGTTCGCAAACAAGGTGTGCTTCCTGGTGGGTTTATGGAATACACTTTGGGGATTACGACTTCTGAAGCCACAGTCGTAGCCGTGGAGCTGAGAATAAGTCATGATAGCCTGAAGGCTACTTTAAATGTTTACTTTTTTTCTGTTCAGTTGGCATGTCTAATTCTCTTGAAGTCTGATTGCTACTATAATTACAACCTGTAAAAAAATGTACCTCGCATATTTCAGGGCCAGCCCCGAAGGTTTGAAAAAGGTGTTTTTAAAAAAAAAACCGTTTCTGGCATATATCCATATACTCGTGCGTGTGCACCGGTGCGCGCACGTACACTCTTCCCACCTTTTCCAATTCGGCGGCTCCTGTCCACAGCAACATTCAAGAACTGTTTAATCAATTAACTCGTCAATTAATAAATAGTACCCCATCATGACCCTCAATCCCTCTCCATCCCTGTGGTGTGCAATTTCATTGGTGCTATTTGTTGGAGAGTTCCTTTGTTCTGATGGGACAGCATTTGCTTTCTTTTTCCCTACTCCTTAATGTTAGTTTTTGTCTCCTGAAGCTAGTTACTTGCTAGTGTATAGTTAGGATTCTGACACATTAGCTACATTTTACTCTTGTAGCAGTTGATTACTTTTGAATTTAAGTAGTGAGTTATTTAACAATGGGTTAAACCCACCTGATAGCAGAAATCCACTTAGCATTGATTTAAAAACTGACACTTTACTCGTATGTGATTTGGAATCATTGCATAGAATAATGTGCCTGCATTTTCTTTGGGAGGAAGGTGATCGAAGAGAAGTGATCGAGGCTGCAATTTCCTGCCAAGAAGACCAAAATTCTGCCATTTCTTGAAATCTGAAAGTAAATCAGCTGGAGGGGGTTTGAGAGAACAGTTCTGGTGAGAGGGTATCACAACTGGAAATATTAACTCTGTTTCCCCCCTCAGTCCTATCTGCCCCAGTGAGTACACTCTGTTGTACCCTGTCCAGAGCTTTGACACCCTTTTAAAAAGTGTGCTGCCCAAAATTGGAAATAATTCACCAATTGGGGTCAAACTAATGTTTTATAGATATAAAGCGACTTTCTGGCTTTGTACTCTGCCTCTATTTATATAAGGAGGGATCCATATGTTTTACTAATTAAATTGTAGATCTGTCTTGCTATCATCAAAGATTTGTGCACAAGCACTTCAGGTCTCTCTGTTCTTCCACCTTTATGATTATAGGACAATAAATGTTGCAGTTACTCAGGCAAAATATTGCTTGTGCTGTGGAGCAGTATTATGTAAAATTAGGTCACCAAGCCAGTGACAACTCGCTTGATAAATTTGTTCAACCTTTCACATATGTTTTTGTAAGAAGAGTGAATTTTCTAGTTTTTTTTAAAAAATTTGTTCATGAGATGTGGACAGCACTGGGTGGACCAGTACTTATTGCCCATCCTTTCTTGCTATGAAGAAGGCAGTGGTGAGCCGCCTTTTCCAACTGCTGCACTTCTTGAGGTGTAGGTGCACCCATTGTGTTTTTAGTAAGGGAGTTCCAGGATTCTGAATCACAGACACTGAAATAATAGCATTGTAGTTCTAAATTGACATGATATATGGCCTGGAGGGGAAGTTATACATGGTGATGTTCCCATGTATCTACAGCCCATGTTCTCCTAGGTAGTAGAGTTCACAAGTTTGGAAGGTGCTGTTGGAGGATCCATGGTGAGTGGTGTATCTTGCAGATGGTACATACAGTTTCCACTGTCAGCAGTGGTGGGAGTGCATGTTGAAGGTACTAGATGGGATGTCAGTCAAGTGAGATGCTTTGTTCTGGGTTGTGGGGAACCTCTTGTGTGGTTAGAGTCTTATTAATCCAGATAAGTCGAGTGTGTCCATCACATTCCTGCCTTATATATCATGGACAAACGCTGGCAGAGACAAGAGGTGAATTACGTAAGGAAGTGTGACGTCTTGCACTTCGTGGCGGGGAATACAGGCATGGACCGTTTTCTAAACGGTGAGAAAATTCATAAAGCCAAAGTACAAAGGGATCTGGGAGTGCTCGTCCAGGATTCCCTAAAGGTTAACTTGCAGGTTGAGTCCATGATTAAGAAAGCGAATGTAATGTCATTTATCTCGAGGGTTGGAATATAAAAGCAGCGATGTGCTTCTGAGACTTTATAAAGCTCTAGTTAGGCCCCATTTAGAATACTGTGTCAAATTTTGGGGCCCCCCACCTCAGGAAGGACATACTGGCAGTGGAGCATGTCCAGTAGAGATACATGGATGATCTCTGGAATGGTAGGCCTGAGATACGATGAATGGCAGAGGATCCTGGGATTGTATTCGTTAGAGTTTAGAAGGATGAGGGGAGATCTAATAGAAACTTAAAAGATAATGTATTGCTTAGAAAGGGCGGACGCTGAGAAATTGTTTCCGTGAGGTGGGGAGACTAGGACGTGTGGGTACAGCCTTAGAATTAGAGGGGGTAAATTTAAAACGGAAATGAGGAGACATTTCTTCTGCCAGAGAATGGTGGGCCAGTGGAATTCATTGCCGTGGAGTGCAGTGGAGGCCGGGACGTTAAATGTCTTCAAGGCAGAGATTGAATTCTTGATCTCGCAAGGAATTAAGGGCTACGGGGAGAGTGCGGGTAGGTGAAGTTGAAGTGCCCATCAGCCGTGATTAAATGGCGGAGTGGACTCAATGGGCCGAATGGACTCAAAGGGCCGAATGGCCTTACTTCCACTCCTATGTCTTATGGTCTACTTGCTGTAGGATTTCTCGTCTATGACCTGCTGCCGTGCAGTCGTTAGCTTCTCTGCTGTGGGAGATGGTAATTGCCTGGCATTTGTGTGGTGCAAACATTGTTTGTTGCTTATCAGCCCGAGCCTGGATGTTGTTCTGGTCTTGGCTGTGGATTGTTTCAGCATGAATGGCGTTAATGTTGTGTGTCAGCAAACCTCCCCGCTTCTGACCTTTATCGAGGGAAAGCTATTGACGAAGCAACTGAAATGGTTGTTGATTGCATACTACCTAGAGGAGCACCTGCAAAGATCTCCTGAGACTGGGATGATTGATTGCCAGTAACCACCATTGTCTTTCTTTGTGTTAGGTCTGACTCTAACCTGCTGTGTTTTCTCCTGATTTTCTTCGACTCTAGTTTTGCTAAGGCTTCTTGATGCTACGCTTAGTTAAATGCCTTTAATATCAAGGGCAGTCATTCTTACCTCCACAACAAAAACAAAGTTGCAGGTCTGGCAGCGTCTGTAGGAAAAATCAAGAGTTAACGTTTTGGGCCCTAACTCTGTTTTTAGTTCCTGATTTACAGCATTCGCAGTTCTTTCGTTTTTCATTCTTAACTCAAGTTGAGTTTTGTTTAAGTTTGAGCCAAGGCTGTAATGAAGCAAAGACCCGAGTGGCCCTGAAAGAATCCAAACCAAGCACCAGTGAGCAGTTTATACCATTGCGAGCTTTACACATTGAAAACAACTTTTTTAGATTAGAAACAGGCTCTTTGGCCCAACAAGTCCACACTGCCCCTTGAAGCATCCCACCCCGACCCATTCTCCTCTCACCCACACACCCCTGAACACTATGGGCAATTTAGCACGGCCAATCCACCTAGCCTGCACATCTTTGGACTGTGGGAGGAAACTGGAGCACCTGGAGGAAACCCATGCAGACGCGGGGAGAATGTGCAAACTTGATGCAGACAGTCTATCAAGGCTGGAATCGAACCTGGGTCCCTGGCCCTGTGCGGTTGCAGTGCTAACCACTGAGCCACCGTGCCACCACTTCTATCACTTTGAGAGTATGGTGGTAACAGCTAGATTGGATTTTGCACAAGACATACTGGGCAATTTTTCATATTGTTGGCTAGATGCTAATTTTGTAGCTGTCCTGAAACAGTTCAGCTAGAGGCATGACTGATTCTGGAGCTCAAGTCTTTCATGAAGTTTGAGGTTTTCCAATATAACATGCACACCCTTTGAATACTGAAAGTGGATTTTGCTGTTGCACTTATTTTCTTCAATACTGTATGTGCAATATGCAATATACATATGCAGCTGGATAATTCAAGAAATTAAAATATTGGATTGGTAGTCGGGCTGTGCAATCCAGCTTTAATTAAGACAGGAATTATGATCCTAGCTGATGGTGTTACTGGACAAACCAAGCCCTAGAGTGAAACTGGACTAGTTGGATCATAAAATTTATTTTGTCATTTGTTATTGTGGTGATCAGTCGTTAATCATATTCACAAGGACCTGTCAGTATATTTTTAACAGTAAAATAAATGTTAATAACTGTCAAAAGAAAAACATGAACAAGTTACATCACACAGAGCTATTTGATACAGCCTTGTAACAAATTTAAATAGTCTTTTAACAAAGTTAGATTCAACCTTCCAATGCCACAAGAACCTTAGAGAGGCTTAAATAAACCCTCAGTGAAGCCTGACTGTTTTCTCCACTCTAAAATTTGTTCATGGCTATAATCTATTTCTTTGGCAAGGCTCTGTGCCTCAACTGGATGCTTATTTCTTCAGTTAATACCTGTTTGTGAGACCCTTAAACAAGCGGCTATTTCAGCTCCCATCCTACTTAACATGTGTTTTTAAACTCAAGTCCTGACCAAACTAGGATATCTTTCTGCCTGACACCTCAATAGCCTTCTGTTTCTAGAGATATTTTCTTCATGATTTCTAAGTCAGTCAGAGCATGTTTCCAGTCTAGATTTTTTGCAGACTGTTCATAAGAGCATCTCTGCAGTTAAGGATGTTTTCTGTCTGAACGGACCTACACACTGCCTGATTTATGCATTTTTCTGAACTTTTGTGTTAGTGGGTTCGTGCTAGGCAACTGAAGATTTCCTAACTCCTACTTGCTTTTCAAATGCACGAAGCTGTTTCTTTCCAGGAATGAAAGACATCTGTTAACTGCATGTAAACAAGATGGATTTCCAGGCACCCAAAACACTTGCGGACCAAATGTAAAATGAAACTAAAACCCTTTCTTTCCCTTCTTAATACAGACAATATAGAAATACAAATCAAATTTAAAGCTATTGTCATTCTTCCATTTTAGAACCAAAGTTCCCAAATAATAATAGCGTATTATCAATTTACATGACATAAAAATATTATTGTGGTCCACAGATTATTGAAGAAAATAAGACAACATTAGTTATTAATGTTATGTCTGGCATAAATCAGAAGATGAATGGCAGTTAGGAGTTTAATATTAGACTGGAGCAACTGTTCTTCACTGCAAAGTTTTTGTTAGCAAATGGTCCAGAAAAACAGCACTGTCTATAGGACATCTGTGACATGCGAACAGTATGACCAGCACGACCAGCATTGGAGCACCTAAACCACAGATTGAACAATTGTTAATGAGTGTAATCTGGAAACGTGAATAAGGATATGAAATTGAAAATCACATCAGCTGCAGGAAGTAATAGAGGAGAACTGGCAGAATCATGAGAGATAAAAGCTTAAAACATTTCTAGAATTGACTAAGTTTTTTTTTGTTTAAAAATTACAATAATTAAAATCTGAAAGGAGACTACAGCCTTGTACAAGTTCATTTTCAATGCCAGCTAGGTTTTTGGTTTCTGCAATTATGATTAATTGCACCATCAAAAGGATGCTTACTGTAGAATGAACACACTGTTCTGGTGAATTGAGTCAGTATCCATGAGTAACTCAAACTGCTTGTTTCCAACTGTTCAGTGTATCTAAATGGTGAGACAGATGGCCTGATGCAGCTTTTGTGAACCTTTTGCCATCGATTAACTTTCAGATTTCTATTTTAACTTTGCATGCGAGGGTATTGCATGTTGCTTTCTGATTTTTGCATAAGTAACCAAGTGCTATAAGCCTTAGCATTAATTATTGCAACAAAATCCAACCTATTATGGCATTGATTTTGGAACAAAGTATATTTCTGTTCACCTGGAATAGAGCTTGATAATTTCACTTATTGTAGATAATTTCAATTCTGGACAAGAGACAGTATAAGATGGAATCGCCTATAGGTGATGCCATATGTAAAACATGGGAATTGTTTGATTGTAAAACACCAAAGGTCAACATGCCTTCGATTATGTTGATATGTCATCTGGATTTTGCCACATTGAACACAATAAAAAGGGATTCAGCATCTGTTCTGGACGTTAATGTACTTTCCAAGTTATGGATAATTTGATAACTGATCACAAAAGGACCAATTATGAAGCCTCCTGTCTAATCTGGCTAATTGCATTGGCTTTGCTTTAATGTCTTTTAGTTATAAATGTATTTTACATTAGTTGTCTTTATTATTGAAACCCTAGGAATCGTTCCAACACACTCTCTTTAAATGGGCAGAAGAACTTGATTCTTTAAGTCGGATTCAGGATATATTTGACTGCTATGAACAGGCCTTGGAGCTGTACCCAAGCAGTGAAGAAATATGGAACAGTATGGGAGAACATTTATTTAGGTTTGTGATATCATTTTCCAATTGTATTTGAATATCTGTTATATTAAATCGTTAAATAAGTGTTTATACAAACAATATTATATATCTCCTTAACAGCTTCTATTGTGACTTTCTGTCCTCCTCAACACCCACAATATCACAAATAATTTAGTGAACTTGAGCTAAGTATTGGTAAATTTAATCATTATTATTGCCAATACAGTGTAGCCCTATTCTGCGTTTGTCTAAGATTCACATGTGTCAAGTTTTTTTCTTTAAGAAAAGTCTTATTTTATGGTTCTACGGATGATAATTGACCACCAGTATGTTGCCCGTCATTACAATTTTCTTTGTTGCTCAGAATCACAGCTCAATCTGACCCCTTTCCACAGCCAATGCTGTTACTATGTGGCTGTTTTTAACGTCTGTTGTAAGATGGTGTTCAAAAGGACTGAATTTTTTTAAAAAGTAACTAAAACATAGTACTGTAATATCTATTTTAATTGTATCTCTCCAACATTTACCTTAACTTTGATCATCCAGCTTAGCACAGATCAATAATTGAACATTTGGCTATGTCTTGAATCACTTATTGGACAGTTGAATGACTGACTCATAAGAGGAATTTGCTGAATAGAAGCAGAACTATGATGCAAGTAAAGCATATCCAGTTTCTAAACTCAATTTGCTGTTACTATTTGCAGCCCCTACCCCTCACCCCACTTGACATCAGTTAATACAGCATAACTAGGATTGAATTTTTCTCTCTTTTTTTTAGTCTGTAATACTGAACTTCACTTATGAAAGGCAGCTTTTCCAAATAGAATCAAGAAATCACTGCACTGAAGGAAGTCCTCCATCGTATTGATGTTGTGACAATATTGGATCTGTATCTCAAACAATTTGCCCTTGCTTTAACAATGTTTTTTAGTTTTGATTATCCAGGACCTATTCCTAGATAAGTGTAAAAGATTTTATTGTACAATGAAAAGGTGGGGAGGTCTCTTGGGCCCAGGCCCACTCTGAGGGAGAGCCAAAGCCAATGTTTAACCTTCAATCAATATCTCTGAAACCAGTTATGATCAATATACCATTGATGTTTGTGAGCCCTTCCCCTTATTGACATCTTGAGGCACATTGTGATATTGTATTTGAGAATGACAAAATATGTTTACATTTAGTTTTATCTCTGTGATTTTTCAATACCAAAAGGTATTTCAGAGATAGTAATAATGCAGATATATTCTCATTTATTATCGCTCTTCTCCCTTCAGAAATGAAATAAATCAATCATTTTTTTTAAACAGAAAATGTTAAAGGTACATGTTGCTCAACTCTCAACATGATTTTTTTTTTTCAAATTTCCCATCTGGAGGAATGCAGAAGGGTATTACCCAAAACATTGATTTCTCCTTTCCTGCAGATGCTGCTTGGTTTGTTGTGGTCTTCCAACCTCCTGTTTGTCATTTGCTGTACCTTGTCCTCCAGGAGCTCCAGGTTCCTATTAGCAAAGCTGCGTATCAGTTTTCACTTTGTTAGGCATGTTGCGGTAAATAACAGGAACTGTGCGGGGCAGCTCTGGACAACAATGCTTGAATTTGGTCTACAACTGGCACTAGTGCTAGGGATCCAAGGCGGTACTGACAATAGCAAGTCCTTTCGCTTGTGGTAAGTGGGAGAATGGGACAAACATTGCAGCGTAGGGACATGGTGCAAAGGTAACAAGGCAAGTTTGGATTGGTAGTGTGAGAAATCTATAGGGGCTGAACAGAGAAACTCTTGCGGAAACTCGCTGAAATGCAGACATAGCTGATTACTGGTAAAATTGAGACTGAGATCCTCCTAACTTGCCTCGGACATGCCTCCAGTTTTAAGATAAAATGTGAGGCTGGATGAACACAGCAGGCCAAGCAGCATCTCAGGAGCACAAAAGCTGACGTTTCTGGCCTAGACCCTTCATCAGAGAGGGGGATGGGGAGAGGGAACTGGAATAAATAGAGAGAGGGAGGCGGACCGAAGGTGGAGAGAGTATAGGTGGGGAGGTAGGGAGGGGATAGGTCAGTCCAGGGAAGATAGACAGGTCAAGGAGGTGGGATGAGGTTAGTAGGTAGATGGGGGTGCGGCTTGGGGTGGGAGGAAGGGATGGGTGAGGGGAAGAACCGGTTAGGGAGGCAGAGACAGGTTGGACTGGTTTTGGGATGCAGTGGGTGGAGGGGAAGAGCTGGGCTGGTTGTGTGGTGCAGTGGGGGGAGGGGATGAACTGGGCTGGTTTAGGGATGCAGTAGGGGAAGGGGCGATTTTGAAACTGGTGAAGTCCACATTGATACTATTAGGCTGCAGGGTTCCCAGGCGGAATATGAGTTGCTGTTCCTGCAACCTTCAGGTGGCATCATTGTGGCAGTGCAGGAGGCCCATGATGGACATGTCATCTAGAGAATGGGAGGGTGAAGGGTCTATACCCGAAACGTCAGCTTTTGTGCTCCTGAGATGCTGCTTGGCCTGCTGTGTTCATCCAGCCTCACATTTTATCTTGGAATTCTCCAGCATCTGCAGTTCCCATTATCTCCAGTTTTAAGAGGCAGGTTTTGGGCAAGGATGACTGAAGTAGACTTGGGAAGTGACTCTATTGTGAACACACATTAAAGCCTGTTGAGTGTTCTCGCTGCATCTTTGCAAACCTGTCTTATTAACTACTACTGTGGTACCCTCTCATCTGATTTTAGCCCCATTCTTCTGTTGACTGTATGCAAACTAACTTGCCACTGCCAGATAGCTGGCAAAGGCCGTTGAGTGTCCAGCAACTGTTAGCCTGATGCTGTCTTGCACAGTTCCTGACATGAAGGCAAAGGAAAAATTAGCCCATTATTTTGCGAGCAGAGACCTCGAGGTCCCAACGGACCCTCTGGTACAGAGGCAACAAGAAGAGAAATTGCTGGAAAAGCTCAACAGGTCTGGCAGTAGAGTGAAATTAGTTAATTTTTCAGGTTAAGTGACCCTTCCTTAGAACTGATACAAAGGAAAGATGTCCCTTTCCCCCAGCAGCAGAGAGAGTCACGACACCAGACTCTGCCAACCTGGTCCGAGGTTTCAACTACATCAGTGCAGCCTCCACAGTCTGGAGAAATGTTCAGTAATATAAGAAGAAGGTGAATTTCTCCATTCCATCAGCTAAGTGCCACCATCTTCTCTCCAATACCTCACATTCACTTTGTCTTTGATAGAGCATCAATTTCCCACTCAACCTTATGCTGTATCACACTCACTATTGCCTGCAATATTTTCTCTCATTTGTTGTCAACTACACCAAGCCTTGGCTGTCCTACATTTGGCTCGTCACCCCTTAGCGAAGAGGATCCTGAGTCTGGCTGCCTCAACTGGCTGATTGATCATGTCCAAACTTCTGGACTAATGCCAGGGGCTGCCCTAAATTTATTTTGCCAGGACCCCTGACTGAAGGCTATCTATCTTGCCTTGACTGAGTATTGCTGACAAGCATGACAAGCTTTCTAGCTACATTAAACACTAAAGCAGTGCAGCACTACTGTGAGCCGGGCAGCTCAGCTGAAGGTAGAGGGTCAGGAAGGGCAAAGCAAGGCACAGATGCTGTGAGCATCCAGGTAGGCTTAAAGTGAGTGAGTGGTCGGGGAGCAAGCGGGCAGCCCTGAGATGCAACATAGTCCTGATGACAAGCTGGATGTAAAGTGCAGAGTGGCCTTGTGGTAGCGATACAATGATAACTGCTGTTGTAGTCTGAAATGCAGCGTTGAAGTGCCAGAAGCATTTGGTAAATGAATTGTATGTATGTGATGAGTGTTCTCTGATGTTTGTGGCTGGTGCCCATGAATTCATTCAGATGTTAGTGCCTGGTATCCAGTGTGAAGGTCATTTTAGAGTAAGCAGTGATGTACCCTTTTTGATTTCTATGTTGAGAACTCCTGGGTGTTTGCTTTTTGTGGATAGAAGGCTGCATTTCATGAGACGAAATCTGGAGCCACTGAGATCATTAACTAACAATATTCTGATTATTTGGCAAATTGCTGCTTCCCAATGAGAATCTCATCTCATCAACCTCGTTATCTTGAAGTTAGTTAAAAGATGCAGCCAGTTGTTCTTGATGACGAGGTAGGCCTTGTTTGGCTTCCTGCATAATTCTGCCATTGTCCATATCATTTAGATCATCCAGGTTTTCATTGCTGAAGTTAAAGAAGATAAAGACCACCATTACTTATGTGAGGGAAATTAGGGATAGGAAATAAGTACTGTATGAAAGAATTAAATCAGAATTATGAGGCCGGTCAGTTTCTGATTTGTGGTGACCCTCAGGGTGTTGATGGTGGGAGAGTCTGATGGTAGTGCTGTTGAACATTGGGGCAGGCAATTAGATGGTCTCTTGTTGGATATGGTGATTGCCTGACAGTTTTTTGTGTACAAATAATTTTTATTTATCAGCCCAATCTCGGTGTTGTCCATGCTTTGCTACATCAGTCCACAGACTGCTTCATTTTGATGAATTGCAAATGAATCTGAACACTGCAGTCGTCAACAAGCATCCTACCTGTGACTTTATTATTCAGCAAAGGTCATTTTGATGGTGCAGCTGAAGATGGATGGGTCTAAGACACTATCCTGAGGAACTACTGCAGCAGTAACAAAAAGTTGGGAAAATAGGTGAAGTGGCATCAGTGGAGAGAAGCAGGGTTAATATTTCAGGTCATTAGAACTGATAGAACTTTTATGGGAACAAGTTCTTTTAACCTGAAATACCGAAGTGATTAGTCGTGAACAATCAGACCTCTTCTGCTAACTATGACTCCAACTTGGTTTTTGACCTACATCTTCAACTTATCCCAGTAATAAAAAATGAGCTTGACAAATTGATTTATACCATTTTTTTCACTTTGAGTATTCCCACTTGTGCATTCAACTGTCTAAAGCAAATATTCTCTCAAGATTCTGGACCATTAGCTTGATTTATATGTAATAGTTTTGCTATTGTTCATAAGAATTCAAAGCTGATTCCAATAAATTGTTTGTTACAGGGCCGCTTTATTAGTCACATTAGTTTTCACGGCTATGTGAGACGGGCGTCAGACCATTCACCCACTTTCATGATAACGCAGAGCTGAACATCTGGTGAACAGAACTTCACCCTACTGCAACAGATGTTCAAAGTTAATAGTCTTGGCAGCTTTGACAAGCATGTCTTGGTTTTCCAGCCAATTTGTACAGGGCCTGTTCACGACCAAACCATAACATGTGAAATTCCATTTGAATCACTAAGTAAATACAAGATAGGATGCGTATTATTATACAAAGTGTTCTTGTGGCACAGTGGTACCTACCTTTGGGCCAGAAGGTCTAATTTCAAGTTCGCTTGCCCCAGACATGGAGTTATACAGCATAGAAACAGATGCTCTGATCCAACTTGTCCACACAGAACAGATATCCTAAACTGATCAAGTCCTATGTGACAACATTTGGCCCATATCCCTCTTAAACCCCTCCTAGTCATGTATTCTTCCAGATGCCTTGTAAATATTATAGTTGTAACTGTCTGCACCACCACCTCTAGCAGTTTGTTCCATACAGACACCATCCTCTGTGAGAAAATATTGTCCCCCGGTCGCTTTTAAATCTTTCCCTTCTGCTCATGAGTCAACACATAATGGAACAGGTTGATCTGGACAATATCCAGGCTTGGGCAAGCAGCAAGTAATATTTACCTCTTACAAATGCCAGGCAATGACTATCTTCGATAAAAGACAATCTAATCATTGCCCCATGACATTCAGTGGCATTACCGCCACTGAATCCTTCACTGTCAACATCCATGCGGTTACCAATGACCAGAACCTCATATGGTCTCACCATGTGAGTACAGTTTCTTTAAAAGCAGTACTTATACTCTGAATACTACAGTGAGTCGCTGTCCTTCTGACTGACCCAAGCCTGCCCACCATCTAAAATCAGGAATGAGATAGAATACCCCCACTTTCCTGGATGGGTACAGCTCCAACAGCACTCGAAGCTTCTTCATACAGGACAAAGCAGAATTCATGATAGGCACTACATCCACAAGCATCCACTGCTGAAGTTCATTAGCAGCAGTGTGTACTATTTACAAGATGCACTTCAGAAACTCGTTAAAGCTACTTAGAGGCACCTTCCAAACCCGTGACTGTCTGCACCTTGCAGGGGCAGCAGATACACGCGAACACCACTTGCAAGGTTCTTTCCAAGCTGCTCACTACCTGACTTGGAAATATATCGCTGTTGCTTCATTGTCACTGGGTCAAAATCCTGGAATTCCCACTTTCATGGCATTGTGGGTCAACCCTCAGAAGATGAACGATACTGGTTCAAGAAGGCAGCTCATCACCACTTTCTCAAGGGCAACAAGGGGACAGGCAGTAAAGACTAGCCAAGCTGCAATGCCCACATCCTATGAGTAAATTTAAAAAGTTTAAATTATCTACGTATATTGCACAGGAAATGGATAAACTGCTGCCACAAAAGGGCAGTCAAATTGAAGAAACCAAAGAACTGCAGATGCTTGAAATCTGAAACAAAAACAGAAATTGCTGGAGAAACTCAGCAGGTCTGGCAGCATCTGTGGCGAGAAAGTGGAGTTAATGTTTCAGGCCCAGTGACCTATCTTCTGGATTCAATTACTGGACCCAAATGTTGATTTCTTTTCTGTCCACGGGCTGCTAGACCAGCTGAATTTCTCCTGTACTTTTTGTTTTCATTTAAGCAATCAAACTGAAGTTGATGTTTTTTGTTTTGTTTGAAATGAAATTGTTACAGTAATCAACAAAACAACTGACCTTTCTAAACTACTTAAACTATTGTTAGTTGATCCTTTATGTGTATAATAGCTAAAGGATTCATTATTTTCTTCTGAAAAATATGTTCTCAAATTTAACAACATCTAATTTTGAAATTCATTATATCCAACAATTAAAATTAATTCTGGGCTCTCTTTACTGTGTGTGCAGCATGGGGTTCCGAGATGAAGCAGCTGGCTATTTCCACAAGGCTGTTAAGCTCAATCCTGACTATACTGAGGCGAGAGAAAATTTTTATCGTGTTGCCAACTGGCTAGTGGAGCGCTGGCATTTTTTAATGCTAAATGATCAGAAGAGGAATGTTGCCTATCAGAGAGCAATCCAAAAAGCAGTGCAATCAGGTTGCATGTCTGTTTTGGACATTGGAACGGGAACTGGTATCCTCAGGTCTGTACAATTTCCATTTCATATGGATTGTTGTGAATGTCGTATGCATGTTTATACAATTGATGTGTGTTTCTGTATGCATATTATAAACATGGATTTGGAGAGGCAAAGTTAAAAAAGGAAGAAATAAAAGATGGGAAATACAAGTGCAAGTAAGAGAAGACAGGTGACAGTGGGCTGAAGGAAGACAAGAGGTGATCAACCTATGTTGGGAGCAACTGCTAAAATTGACTTGCAAATGACTGGCCATGAGCATATAATCATCCAGCACAAAAGAAATCATTGAATCTGCAGCGATCATTCTGCATCAGTTCCGCTTTTCAGCACTTGCTCCAAAGCCTAAAATATCATGACGTTTCAAGTGCTCATCCACATACTTTTTTATGGGCTCTGAGGTGTCTCGCCCTTACTTCATTCCCAGGCATTCCAGATTCATACCACCCTCAGGTGAAAACATCTTTCTTTGAATTCCCTATGAACCTCCTGGCTTTCTCCTTAAAATAATGTCCCCTTGTTATTTGATCCTTCAACTAAGAACAGCTGTTTCTGTCCACTTTATCCATGCCCTTCACAATCTTGTACATCTCAATCAGTGGCCCTTCAGCCTTGCCTGCTGAAAGAAAACTACTTGAGTCTACCCAGTCTCTCTCCATAGGTCAAGTGCTATAACCTAGGCAATGTCCTGGTGAATCTCCTCTGCAGCCCCTCTTTTTATAGTCTTGCAACCTTTAAGTATGCTCCAAATGTGGCTTAATCAAAATCCAACACAACCTCCCTACTGTTATAATCTATGCCATGACTGATAAAGGCAAGTCTCTGGTCTGTTGCCTCAACCATTCTGCTAATCTGTCCTCCACCTTCAGGGATCTATGCACAAGCGCCCCAAGATCCTTCTTTTATTTATGATCTTCCTAGTGCCCTGTCATACATTGAGTACTTTTTTGCTTCTTCCAAAGTGCATCACCTCACAGTTTGCAAGGTTAAATTCTGCCTGCCATTTGTCTGCCCATCTGACCAACTCATCTACATCCACTTATAAGACCAGATGAAACAGGAACAGGAATAAGCTGTTTGACCCCTGCAGCTGCTATGTCAATCAATAGCATCATGGCTGATGTGAAACCCACTTTCCTGCCCATTCCCCAAAGCCCTTGATTCCCTTGTTGATCAAGAATCTATCTCTGTCCGTGAGATTTGTCCACAGCTCCTGGTGGCATCGAGTTCCAAAGACTAATAACGCTCTGAAATGAAAAATTTCTCCTCATCTAAATCTTAAATTGGGGGTGAGGGAGGTGGTGTGGGGGCAAGTGTAGCACTTCCTGTGGTTGCAGGGGAAAGTGCTGGGTGTGGTGGGGTTGGAGGGGAGTGTGGAGCGGACAAGGGAGTCGTGGAG
Source organism: Stegostoma tigrinum (assembly GCF_030684315.1). Taxonomy (NCBI): domain Eukaryota; kingdom Metazoa; phylum Chordata; class Chondrichthyes; order Orectolobiformes; family Stegostomatidae; genus Stegostoma; species Stegostoma tigrinum. Next base: position 48,530,349 of record NC_081354.1, on the reverse strand, counting down.
AGAGCGCTTTCTCCCGAAGGCAGACAAGGGTTGGGTGGGGAAAATGTCTTTAGTGGTGGGGTTGGATTGTAGATGACGGACGTGTCAGAGGATGATGTGTTGTATCTGAAAGTTGGTAGGGTGGTATGTGAGGACTAGGGGGATTCACTTTGGTGTCATTGCGAGCCGGGGTGTGAGGGATGTGTTGTGGAAAATGCGGAAGACACGTTCGAGGGCGTTCTCGATCACTGCGGGGCGGGGAGCGGGGTGGTGAATTGCAGCCCTTGTACGAGGACATTTGGGATGTGCGGGAGTGGAATGCCTCATCCTGGGAGCAGATGCAGCGGAGGCGAAGGACTTGGGAATAGGGGATGGAATTTTTGTGGGATGGTGGGTGGGAGGAGGTGTATTCCAGGTTGCTGTGGGAGTCGGTGGGCTTGAAATTGACATCAGTTTCAAGGTGTTGCCCGAGATGGAGACAGAATGGTCCAGGAAGGTAAGGGATGTGTTGGAGATGGTCCAGGTGAACTTGAGGTTGGGGTGGAAGCTGTTGGTGAAATGGATGAACTGTTCGAGCTCCTCTTGGGAGTATGAGGTGGCACCGATACAGTCATCAATGTAACGGAGGAAGAAATGGGGTTTTGGGCCAGTGTAGGTGCGAAACAGACTGTTCCACATAACCTATAAAGAGGCAGGCATAGCTTTGGCCCATGCGGGTTGTGGTCAAGAACGCCCTGGCCCATGTCTTCCTCATTTCCCGCACCTCATCCCTCACACCCCACCCTCGCAATAACCACTAAAAGAGAATCTCCCTAGTCCCCTCATATCACCCTACCAACTTCCGGATATAATGCATCATCCTCTGACACTTGCGCCATCTACAATCCGCCCCCACCACTGAAGACATTTTTCTCATCCAACCCTTGTCTGCCTTCTGGAGAAACCACTCTCTCCGCGACTCCCTTGTCCGCTCCACACTCCCCTCCAACTCCACCACACCCACACTTTTCCGTGCAACCGCAGGAAGTGCTATACCTGCTCCTACACTACCTCCCTCACCCCATCCCAGGCCCCAAGATGACTTTCCACATCAAGCAGATGTTCACCTGCACATCTGCCAATGTGGTATATTGCATCCGCTGTATACAGTGTGGCCTCCTCTACATCGGGGAAACCAAACAGAGGCTTGGGGACTGCTTTGCAGAACACCTATGCTCGGTCGCAGTAAACAACTGTGCCTCCCAGTCGCGAACCATTTCAACTCCCCTTTCCATTCCTTAGAGACATGTCCGTCCTGGGCCTCCTGCAGTGCGTAATGATGCCACCTGTAGGTTGCAGGAACAGCAACTCATATTCTGCTTGGGAACTCTGCAGCCCAATGGTATCAATGTGGATTTTACCAGCTTCAGAATCTCCCGTCCCCCCCATTGCATCCCAAAACAAGCCTTGCTCGTCCCCACCTGCCTAACCTGTTCTTCCTCTTATCTATCCCCTCCTCCCACCTAAAGCCACACCTCCATTTCCTACCTACTAACCTCATCCTGCCCCTTGAACTATCTCCTCCCTACCTCCCCACCCATACTCTCCTCTCTACCTATCTTCTCTATCCATCTTCAGTCCACCTCCCCCTCTCTCCCTATTTATTTCAGAATCCTCTCCCCATCCCTGTTTTCTGATGAAGGCCCGAAACGTCAGCTTTTGTGCCCCTAAGATGCTGCTTGGCCTGCTGTGTTCATCCAGCCCCACACTTTATCTTGTACAAATGCAGTAAGGTTTTTGAGATCTTATATTCTGACCCCCTTGAAATAAGGCCCAACATTCCATTACCTTCCTGATTCATGTGCTGCAATTGTGTGCTGGATTTTTGTGGTTTGCCCACAAGTCCCTTTGTATTTCAACTTTCTGTAGTTTTTCTCCATTTAAACTTTGTTGTTTTGGTCCAAAACACACAACTTTGCATATTCCCACATTATACATCATTTGCCAATTTTTGCCCACTTAACCTACTGATATCTCTGTATTCCTCTTGCAGCCTGTCTTTCCATCAATTTTTGTATTGTCTACAGATCTGGCTGCAGTACATTTGTGTGCTTTTTCCACGTCATTAATATTATAGTAACCAGTTGCACACTCTGGTCACAGGCCACTAACCTGAAGAGAAGCTTCTTATAACCATTGCTATTTCCTGCCCATGAGCCAATTTTCTATCCATGCCCATATACTACCTCCAATTCCGTGGGCTTTTATCCCACAACTTAACCTTTTGTGAGGTACCTTGTTGAATGACTTCTGGAAGTCCAATTAATACACATCTATTAGTTTCCTTCTATCCAGTCTGATTGAAACTTCCTTGATAAACTCAAATACGTTAGTCAGTTGTGGTTTCCTTTCATGAAGCCATGCTGACTCTGCTTGATTAGATTGAATATTTGGAAAATCAGAGGACCATAGGGCTGCTGCCAAATGAAAAACAAATGGTGATAGCTTAATCTGATGGCCACCAGGCCTCAAGCAAGGGATGAAGTTGAGAAGGAGCATCCTTCGTGGTAACCTCAGTTGGTGTGCAAATTAAACTGACGTTGTAAGTTTTAGTCTGAATTGCAAACCAGCTGTTCAGACAACAGCCAGAATTGTTAGAATTTTTTTGAAAATGTGATCAAGTGTGTGGATGAGGGAAGTTCAATTGATGTGGTTTATATGGATTCTTAATAATTGATTCCAATACTTTTCTAGCAATAGATATTAGACTGGTCAGCCAGTAGTTACCTACTTTTTGCCTTTCCTCCTTTTTGCATGAGGATGTATTCTAAGAAGCCTAAGGTCATCTTCCTCATTATTAACCACCCGACCAATCTTATGTAACCCAGTTCATAAAATGATTTCAAGTTAGAGATAATACGAAAGAATCCAAAGTTGGAGTTATTAATTGTGTCACTTGAGTTTGCATCAGTTGAATAGTACTGGATAGTAATTTAAACATTCATTAAATAACTAGTGTCCAATGGTGTACCACAAAATCAGTTGTTATTGTTTGTTAAATACATCAATGTTTTGGATGAAAAATATGGGGGAAATGTTAAACAAATTTGCCGATGACACCACAATTGGTAAAGTGCTTATTAGCAAAGTAGATTTGGTTGTAGGCTACAGGAAGATACGGATGGGTTGTTCAGAAGGACAAACCAGTGGCAGATAGCACTTAATCCTGATAAGTGTGAGGTGCTGAGGGAGCATTTAATGAAAGGCAGGACCCTGGGTAGCTTAGAGGAACAGTGGGATCTTGGGTGATTATTCACAGATCCTGAAGTCAGCAGAGCACATGAATAGGTTAGGTAAGAAGGCATATTGGACACTTGCTTTAGTTAAGCAAGGGAATTATATAATTAGGGCCCTGGCCTGCCTACTATTGGTCTCTTGCAATGGCACTCCAACCTGCCTTGTGTATAGGAGATTTTTGTGTCACATGCAGAGTGAAAGAGGAATGCCTGATCCATCTCTGCCCTGAAAGTACCTATCTGGTGGCTGCTCTTATTGGCTCATCTCTGTATCCCTGAGGAGAAGGGGCCTCTGGAAGGAGATCAGAATGCCTCATTTCATTTTTGCTTAGGCTGTCTAAGGGCATCCTTTCAGGGTATAGGAGGATCAGGCGTTCCTCTTTCACTCTGCAGGTGACGCAAAATCTCCTGTAAACAAAGCAGAGAAGAGTGCCACTGAGTCCATGACCATGGCAATAAAATGAAGGCCCTCAAGCAAATGTGTTATGTAAAGCTGGTTTTCATGGTGGATGCCAACCAATCCATGGAAGAGGCCATGCACCTAACTGACAGAACTATGGCAGAAGTCAAGATGTCAGTGGACTCCTCAATCTTCTGTGCGTGTATTTATCTCTGCAATCTCCATCAGATTTTCTCTTACCTGTCTCTGCATCTCCAGAGGGTGAGACTGTAGGCCAGTCATTATTCTGGGGTACTCGGAGTGAGCCTGAAACCTGATAGTTCTTCCACCTTGATGATCTCCGGCTGACACGCTCCTTCAGTTGATAGGCTGATTCTGTGAGGTGACACCAGTCTGTGTGTCCCCCTTTCTGTGTGTAAACCCTTCAAACCAGCATGAGTGTAACTATGGGTGGAGGATAAAGGAGAGAGGCAGATGTCGTATTCTTGGTCTTGATCAGAGGTAGAATCATCAGGTTTCACTGGCCCTTTTTTGTCTGTGGTGACAAACTGCAGAGGAGAAGAGCAAGAAAGATATTCGGAGATGCTGAATCTACCTGTATCTGGTAAAGGTGGGAAATGACCTTAGCAATCAGCTGATAAATCCATACTCAGTCACTAAACAAGGAAAATTGTTGGGGAAACCTGAGGACCAAGTGCAGTGAAGAAAAGATCAGTTGAGAGATTCAAGACTGATATGGAAACTGGTTTGAGGACCAGCTATAAGAAGGTGGCGGCTGCACAAAATCAAAAGCTGCAGCAGGACCTTAAGCCATTTCAGCAAATAATGATAAGTTGTTAATGGGATGGTGAATATCAGCAGGAACCTAAGTCAGAGTCAGTAAAATCAAAACTGAGCTTGATCTAGGAGAACACAGATTATTGAATCATAATCAAAAATGAGAAATCAAACTTATTTTTATTGTCTTCGGAACCTTGGTGAGAGATTACCTATACAGCACAGATTGGATATTTAAATTTTAACTTTCTGCCCTGTAGTTTCTTACTGCATAGACTTGAACACCCATAAGGGGAGTCTTTAATTCGTGTCTTCGAGTAAATTACTTGAGAGAATGCATTGTGCAGTTGTCTCTGGATCTGAATTTTTTAAGGCATATTTTTTTCACTCTTTGGCCACGGACATGTCTGGCTGGCAGCATTTATTGCCCAAGGCTGACTGCCTTTGAGAAGGTGGTGGTGAGCTGTCTTGAAGCACTGCAGTCCAAATGCTGTAGATTGACCCACAATGCCTTTAGGTTGGGAATTCCAGGGTTTTGACCCAGCAGCAGTGAAGGAACAGTGATATGTTTCCAAGTCAGGATGGTAAGCAGCTTGGAAAGTACCTTGCACGTGGTGCTGTTCACATGTATCTGTTGCCCTTGTCATGGATGTGGATTTGGCAGGTACTGTCCAAGGATGTTTGATGAATTTCTGCATTACATCTGGCAGATAGTACATATTGCTGCTACTGAGTGTTGGTGGTGGATAGAGTAGACTCTTGTGAATGTGATGCCAGTCAAGCAGGTTACTTTGTCCTAGATAGTGTCAAGCTTCTTGAGTGTTATTGGATCTGTACTCATCAAGACAAGTGAGAAATATTCTATCACGCTCCTGACTTGTGCCTTGTAGAATTTGGACAGGCTTTGAGGAGTGAGGCAGAGTGTTACTCTTTGCAGTGTTCCTTGCCTCTAACCACAGTAGCCACTGTGTTTATGTGGCGAGTCCAGTTGAGTTTCTGGTCAAAGGTAACTCCTCAAGATGTTGATAGTGGCAGATTCAGTGACAAGAACATCATTGAATGTCAAACAATAGTGGTTATATTGTCTCTTATTGGAGATGGTCATTGCCTATTGTTGGAGCAGCCCCTGGTCAGAGGTGACGCATGTGGTCACTGTTTACATAAATGTGGCTGTAGTAACGGAATTAGCTTGCCTGATCCAGCGTTAAAGTGAGGCCACAAGTTAACACAGTGATAGCTTCGAGAAGGTGGTATCCTAAGGTAACAGGGTCTACTTTGAGCAAGGTATCTTACAAATTAATGTACAGGAAGTTCTGTAAAGACAACAGCTGCAAATGTCTGTAAGAGACCGTTCAATAAGAGATGTGTGAGAACAGAAAGCCTGAGGTTTATGGGAGAGAAAGAAACTTCTCACAATTCATTAACTAAAGAATAGTTTACATATAACTAACTTTATATTAGAGCTTATATTATGAATCTTATAGCAATTAGTATGATCTAATCTCCAGAGATTAGGGCAATGGGAAATATAAGATCAATAACAGAATTTGATGGTGATGGCCATGAATATAATGAATAACAGAATTGTAGCAGTTTTTAGGGATAAGCAAGTCTGGGAAATGTCTAATGGAGAGTATAATTAATGAGATACATTGTAAGATCCCAAAGCTTGACGATATGATGTCTAGATCTCAAGGTCATGGGGAACCTAGGACTGTCCATAGGGGTGTCTGGTACTGATCAGTTGTTTCACAGATTATAGGGGTATGTAATTATTTTAACACACAATTTAGAAAAATGCTGTACCCTGCTGGGGAAATCAAAGCATCATTGATTTTGATGTGAGCTCTATTTATGAGGGCTGCTGAGCTGCACGTGAAAGCCAGATTTGAAGCAGTCTCTGACCTTTCCTGCACATGTGGTAAAGAGCTTGAATAAAGATCACTTGTACTTCTGAACACAGAACTCGAGACTGCTCTTTGGCAACTCTCCCCAACACTTGGCATGAATGTTACTTGCCATTTGTCAGCTGCTTCAGTATCCAAGGAGTTACAAATGCTGACCATTGTGCAGTCGGTGAATGTTCCCACTTCTGACTTCATGATGGAGAGAATGTCATTGATGAAGCAGCTGAAGATGGTTTACTGTAGACAATACCTTGAGGAAGCCCTGCATAGATGCCCTGGAGCTGAGATGACTGATTTCCAGCAATCTCAACCATTTCCTCCGTGCCGGGTATAACTTCTCCCTAGCAGAGAGTTTGCCCCCTGATTCCCAATGATTACAGATTTACTCAGACTCCTTGATATCAGATGTGACCTTGATGTCAAGGGCTGGCACACTCACCTCACCTTTCTGAGTACAGAAGATAACTGGGCAATTTCCACATTGTCATATAGATGCCAGTGTGATGGAAGAGCTTGGCTAGGCGCACATCATTAATACTATTGCAGGAAAGTTGTCAGTGCCATTGCAGTAGCCATTACCTCCAGCAGTTTCTTAATATCATGAGGGAATTGAATTGGCTGCAAATTGATATCTGTAATTAGATTTTTTTAGATTAGATTCCCTCCAGTGTGGAAACAGGCTCTTTGGCCCAACAAGTCCACACTGCCCCTTGCAGCATCCCACCCAGACCCATCCTCCCACAACCCACATACCCCTGAACACTACGGGCAATGTAGCTTGGCCGATCCACCTAGCCTGAACATCTTTGGACTGTGGGAGGAAACCAGAGCACCCGGAGGAAACCCAAGCAGACACAGGGAGAATGTGCAAACTCCACACAGACAGTTACCTGAGGCTGGAATCGAACCCGGGTCCCCTGGTGCTGTGAGGCTGCAGTGCTAACAACTGAGCCACCGTGCTGCCCTAAATGCTGGGGATCACTAATGGATGCTGAGATGGATCATGTACTTGACATTTCTGGCTGAATATTACTACAACTACTTCAGCCGCCTTTTGCACCGATGTGGTTGGCTCTTCCATCATTGAGGATGGGTATATTTGTGGACCCTCCTCCATTGAGCTGTTTAATGGTCTAGCACTGTTCATCACTGGATATGGCAGGACTGTAGAGCTTAGATGTGACCTGCTTGTTTGGGATTGCTCAGCTTTGTCTTTAACTTGCTGCTTATACTGGTTAGCATGCAAGTAGTCCTGTTTGTTAGCTTCGCCAGCCTGACACCTCATTTTTAATATGCTTTGTGCTGCTCTTGGCGTATCCTCCTGCACTCTCCATTGAACCAGGCTTGATTTCCTGGCTTAATGGTAACGATTGAGTGGAGGATATGCCGAACCATGAGGTTGCATCTTGTGCTGGAGTACAGTTCTACTTCCAAGTGCAAGAGATGTTTACTGGCTATGTAAGTTAATGCCTCATTCTCGTATTAAGCATCAGTTCAAGACTGGTAAGGTCATAAAAGTGTTAAGATAAACCAAAATGGGGGATGTAATCAGTTGAGAATATTAATGGTAAAAATGTGGAAGGGATTGAAAAAAGAAATGAGTTCAGAACCAAGACATTCACGGAAACAAGATATTGCATACAAAATGCAATCTGTGTCTTCGTAGCCACACAAAATAATTTATGGGCTATTAATTGGTTTCAAGGTTTATACTGAAGTTGAAGCAATATATGAAAGAACAAAATGTGTTAAATTTTACAGTTTCAGGTGATATATGAAAGGTAATAAATAAAATTGGAAAATTGTTTGCCATGTTTTTGCTTCATTTCCTTAAAATGTTATTTTTATGATTTATTTTTTTCTTCTACCATATAGTATGTTTGCAAGAAAAGCTGGAGCTTCTCATGTGTATGCTTGTGAGTTGTCCAAGACTATGTATGAACTTGCCTGTGAAGTGGTAGCTTCCAACCAAATGGCAGGACAAATTAAGATTCTGCACGTGAAATCATTAGACATGGAAGTACCTAAAGATCTTCCCAGTAGGTATGTTCCATTACAACCCAGCAAATATATTTATGTGCTTTATGCTTCAACTTTATTAAATAGTTTGTAAAAGTTGAATTTAGCAAAGAATTTTTATTCAAAGAAAAAGTTTTTCGTGATTGGGAAGCACTTGGATGCACTAATATGAAATTGTACAAAGATGTTTTTAAAGTGATACTCAAGTGACTGCTGAACATGCACATGGACAGCAGTGAATTGAGGGGAATGTAGGTTAGGTTATTTTATTTTTGGATTGGAATTATTCCATGGCACAACACCGTGGGCCGAAGGGCCTGTACTGTGCTGTACTTTTCTATGTTCTATGTAAAGTCGCCGCCAGTGAGCATAGGCGGTCTCTTCCAGAAACCAGCATGTATTACCGAAGCTTGTGGGCAGGCCAGATGCTATGGGGTCCTTCTGCCACCGGTAACATACTGGCATGAGTAAAGTAAAAGCCTTATTAGTCATTAATCAGCTATTTTAAAGGCTTGTTGGCCCAAGCAGGCAGGAAGACTGTATGCTAGGATTTTTCTGCTCTTCCAGACCCTGCCTTAAAACCTGCATTGTGGGGAATGCAAAATCCAACTTTACTGATTTGAATCTTATAGGGGTCTAAATGATGTGGACTAAGGCAAGATTTCTGACAGAATCAGATGAGAAGTCGGGTGAGGTCCAGCGAAACGTTGGAAGCACACTGCTCCTTTTTTTTAATGCTTTTCGCAACTGGTCTGGCAAGTTTTTTACTGGGCAGCGGCAAGTTGCTGACAATGATTAAAGCTTGTTAAATGCTTTGACTGCCAGCTCACTTCATAGTTGTTCAGTTTTATGTCTTACCAAATTCACCAAACAAATTAGATGTGAAGAAATCGCGACATGAATACCAGAGTGGTACCTTCTGAATTCAGCTTGCTGCTTTCTCCAAAGGATCCCCATGTTGGACACCAGACAACATTATCTCAAGGCATGCTACATGGCCACCAGCCACATGCATTCTACTTGCTCAAATATTGGCATCTGGCATGTGCCAGTTTCTAAGAACTCTCATGGCACATCCCTTACCCACTGATAGGACACAGTGATGCCATTCTCTGTACTGCTGCCGCAAAGGCACTTTGTTTTCAGGGCATTCAGCCCACAGACTGGATTAAGCTGCATTTCCGGGATGTTTGCTTACTGTCTTAGCACACACTCACTCACTCACTCTGAGGCTACCTGGACACTCTCCATATTCCTGCCTTACCTTACCTTGCCTTCTGTTTTTGTGCTTCACCCATTAGCCAGAGATACCAGGCTTATATTACTTATTTCTTGCCTTGTCATTTACAGCTGATATGAAGGTAGTTTGTCATGGTTGTCAGAAGGCCTCCAAGTCAAGAAGTTAGACTTTTCTTGGGGGCCTTGGTACAGTCAGATAGAGGCAGCCTGTAATACCAGTCCAGGTGCTAGAATCAGGATACTGTCCGTATTTTTTTAAAATTCACTTACGGGATGTGGGCCTCACTGACTGGGCTAACATTTATTGCCCACATCCAGTTTCTTTTGAGAAGATTGTGGTGAACTGTCCACCATACCATTGGAAGGGAGTTTCAGGATTTTGACCTACTCAGCTTGGAGCCATTGGCAACAGCTGAATGGATTTGCAACACAGCAGTGATGCAGAGTACATCAGTTTAGTAATTAAAATTGCCACACACACTTGGTAGAGTATTAATCTAATTATTACGTTAAAATATATTTGAGCAACTTTAGGCTGAAGTTTCTGCTTTCAATTACTTTAGTGAGAAAATAGACTACATTAAAATGTGTCAGTATCACTCATTAATGTATTCAATAAAATTAGAAAAGGCAGGAATTTTGGCTCCCATAATTTGTAGTTTTGTGTCAAAGTTTTCCTTTTTTATTCCCTTAGGGTGTCGCTTGTTGTCACAGAGACTGTAGATGCTGGGCTGTTTGGCGAAGGAATTGTGGAAAGCTTAATTCATGCGTGGCAACATCTTCTTCTTCCACCAAAGGTGTGTGCTTTAAACACTTGTGACTGAACATTTGAACAATGGAAATGTATAGATACTGTAATTCTATATTCAGCCCAGAAGTTTGATACTTGTCGCAACCTATTTCTAAAATGGATATGTTTTAATGGTGTTACATTTGGAATGTAATCATAATCGCTCATTTGTATGTGTCATAGATCTTTTCTGACTAAATAAATTTTATACATTTTCAATGTTGAGTACCAGTCAGAATCACCTGGATTAATTCTCTAGTTTGCCCAGAGTTTATTAGAAGTCTATGTACGGTATACTGGCCTTTTCTAGTGGTGATTGGAAACAAACATTTGCATATTTTTACATGCTACAATGATGTGCTACAGACTTAAGTATTAAGATGTTTAGCAATTAGCAGAGTATCATTGTCAAAGTAACAGTACAACTGGGAGCCTTGCACTTGATGACTTTTCTAATGATTTTCTTAAACTTCCTATAATTCAAAATGTAGCAATTTTATACCAAAGTTTGGAGATTTATACTATGAATAATTTGCATTTGTGTAACACCATTGCATCAGTGTTTTATTTAAATAATAAATTACTTGAAATGTAAATATGACATAATTTGCAAAAAAAAGTTAGCCATAAACAACAAATAAAGTGAATGGTACTCTTATCTGTTTTTAATGCTAGTTGGGAAACCAAAATTTCTTTAGGACGCAAAGAGAAACTCCTGTTCTCAGAATACCATCACATGACCTATTCCATCCATCTGAATTTAACAATTTTGTTAGATCATTGCAAAAATTACCATTAGGGAAGCTGAAGTTAATACAGGTAGGGAATGTGTGAGAGGAAGTCAACACCTGGAGGAGTATGTGACAGGAGTGCTCCAAGGCATGCAGTTTGAATGAGACTGAATAGTGACATTATGGGAAAGCCGAGGATTGATTGGCTGGTAAGTAACTGCTCTTAGAATAAATTAGCTGGAAAGCAAAGATTAATTTTTTTTTCCCAAATTTTATTTGAAGTAATAAAGGTCAATTCTTTTACTACATTGTATTAGTCTAATAAATGGTGATCATGAGGAGAAGCTGTAATATACTCAGCAATTAATTCATTCAAACACATTAAGGATGGCAAGGTAGATGATGTGTTGTGATCGCAGAATTTGGTAAATTATTGAAGCCAGTATGATCTTGGACAAACACATCTGCAGTAGGGGGCTGAGCTATATATCCTGCAACATATCAGGGAATGGAAAGTTAACTGGACACTTCATTCAGGAGGTCATTACATTTTTTTACGATAGGACCTTCCGATGAGACCAGTTGTCAGGGGCAGGAGGGTGTGATGGCATGTAAGGTTGATAAAGGGAACTAGAACGTAGGAATGCAAGAGCTTTATCCTTTGCAGATTTGAAGTTCTTTCACCTTCTTTGGATGAGAATGGGGTGAATGTGCTAACTGAGTGAGGCACTGTAATGGAGGAACCTTTTCAAGTGGGAGATTAAACCAGAATGTAGCAATAGTAGGAGATAGTGTAGTACGCTTCATTATAGCTGCGAGTGAGGGTCTAGATAGTTGTGTTGCTTGGCCACTAGCAGCGTTTGAGATTTCTGCTCCAGGGTGGGAAGAATTTGCAGTGTGATGAAGTAGGTCTAATTGGTGTGGCCCATGTAATGTATTGACAAGACAGGTCAAATAGGAAAGAAGTTTTGAGGGAGTATGAGTAGTTGGAGGCTAAATTAGAAAGTAGAATCTCAAAGGGATGACCTCTAATTGCTGCCTGAGCCAGGTGCAAATTGGCGTAAAGTAAATAAGATCAGAGAGATGAATATGTGGCTCAAAAATTGATGTGAAAGAAATAGATTTCAGCTAAAGTGTCATGAAGAAGGTGGGAGCTGTACCATTGAGACAACCTCTGCAGAAACATGCTAGGACCAGCTTTTTGATATTTACATGCAATGCACTGCTTTAAATCTCACACGTGCTTACAAACAATTTATCTGCACAGATGCTGTTAGACCTGCTGAGTTTCTCCAGCAATTTCTATTTTTGTTTCTGGAAAGAGTAAGTCTGGAAAATTTATTATTAATATCAAAGAAATGGCGGAGGCTTTGAGCAGGTGTTTTGTATACATTTCGTGGTAGAAGATTTAGCAAACTTTCCAAAGATAATTGAAAATTGAGACACGATATGGAATGATAAACTTAAACTTAAACACCTAATGATTAGGTTCAATAATTTTCCTAAGATAAGGGTCCAAGAAGGGATTACCTCCATCCTAAGATCTTAGTTGATGGCACTGTTATTAGATGCATTGGTTAGGATCTACCAAAATTCTTTAGATTCTGAAAAGGTCCCAACAAACTGGAAAACAGCAAAGGTAAACCCTTAATTTAAGGAAAAAGCAGAAAACAATAGGCCAGTTACCCTAATATCTGCCGTAGAGGAGAAGCTAAAATTCATTATTAAGGAGGTTATGGCAGGATATTGAGAAAATCATCCATGAAATCTTATACTGTTGAAAGGGAATTAGTGTTGAAATAATCTTAGTTTTTTGACAAAGTAATATACGTGGATAGAAGAGAAATGAAAGCTACGGCTCTTGGATTGCCGACAAGCATTTGTTAAGGTGTCTCATCAAAGGTAGTTACACAACAAAAGATTGTATGGAATTGGTAACATGATAAACAAGGGTAAAGAATTGATTAGCTAACAGGAAACCAGAATAAGGATAAATGGGACCTCTTTAGATTGGCAAGTTGTCGTGTAAAGTGCCTTATGATCAGTGCTGGGTCACAGCTATTTATAGTTTATATCAGTGATTTGGATGATGGGAGCAGCTATTAGGTGTGATAACTAAGTTTGCAGATGTTGCAAAAATGGGTGGGAAGCCAAATGTTGAGACGAACATAGATGATCTGCAGTGGAATATAGACAGTCTAAGTGAGTGGACAAAAACTTGGTATTAAGAATATAATGTAGGCAAATGTGAGGTTATGTACTTTGGCAGGAATGACAGAGGAGCTGAAAATTATTTAAATGGTGAAAGTATATAGAAAGCTATAGAACAGAGGAATTTGGGAGTCCTCATCCATAAATCACAAAAAACAAGCATCCGAAATCAGTGGATAATAGGGAAGACAAATGGAATGTTGGATTTTATTTCAAAGGCAATTTTTTTTCTTTTAAAGTTGACCAAGAAGATGGGCAAAGGCATAATAATAAACATTGTCAAGATTGACTTTAGCAAGGCCTTTATCAAAATTTTGCATGGGAGACTGGTTAGGAAGCTTAGATCAATGGGATCCAGGGACAGCTAGCCAATTGGATACAAAATTGTCTTGACAGTAGGAGACAGGGTGGTAGCAGAGGGTTATTGTTCAGATTGGAAGTCTGTGACTAGAGGTTGTTTGTCATTTAGATAAACAGTTTGGATGAAAATATAGCAAGTATGGTTAATAAATTTGCAGATGGCATGAGCATTGGTGGTACAGTGGACAGTGAAGCTGGTTATCTGGTAGTACGACAAGATCTTGATTAATTGGTCCAGTGGGCTGAGGAATAGCAGGTGGGATTTATTTCAGATAAATACAAGGTGTTGCCTTTTGGTAAGACAAACCAAGGCAGGACTTGCACAGATAATGGTTGGGTCCCAGGGCGTGTTGTCAAACAGAGACACCTATGGGTGAAGGTACATAGTTCCTTGAAAGTGGCATGAAGATAGGGTGATAAAGAATATGTTTGGCATGCTTGCCTTCATTGATCACAGCGTTGAGTACGGGAGTTGGGATGTCATGTAACAGCTTTACGAGACATTGATAAGGCTGTATTTGGAGTACTGCATGCAGTTCTGGTCACCCTGCTATAGGAAGGATGACATTAAATTGGAGACAGCACAGAAAAGATTTACAGGGATGTTACCAAGGCGGGGAACTTTGAGGTATAAGGGGAGGCTGGACAGGCTTGGATTTTTTTGCCCCACAGAACATTGGAGGCTAAGGGGTTTACCTTATAAAGGTTTATAAAATCATGAGGGTCATAGATAAGGTGAATAAACCAAGGTCATTTTCTTATGGTAAGAGAGTCCAAAGCTTGAGGAAATAGGTTTAAGGTGAGAGGGGAAAGATTTAAAAGGGACTTGAGTGTCAAAGTTTTTCTGCATATATGAATGAGCTGCCAGAGGAAGTGGTACAGCCAAGTATAAATACAACATTTAAAATTTATTAAGACAGGTACACTGAGAGGAAAGATTGAGGGATATGGGCCAAATGCAGGCAAATGTGACTTCTGTTGAGGCTGGGTCATGATATATACTCAGGGTTGAGAGACATTTTTAATCAATAAGTGAATCAAAGGTTAAAGGGAAAAGCAGGAAAGTGGAGTTGAAGATTAGTCATGAAAGCAGACTCGATGGGCTGAACGGCCTAATTTTACTTCTACATCTTATGGTTGTATTTGATCAGGCAGATGAACAAATATCCAGTAAACATATCTCTGAAAATATTGTCATGCCAAATTTTACAAATGTTGCCCAGATTTTATTCTGGTCAAACAAGCATTATTCCACCATAGTGGAGACTTGCACATGGGGACCATGCGGAGTTCGATGATTGTGCACTGCAAAGGATTTGCCTTGGAAACTTAACTTACTGCTTGGACAATTCCATTGCCTGGAACCTACCTAAATTCTCCATTTAAAATTAGATACATTGGATGGTTACAGTGAGCTTTGAAGTGACGTAGTGGCTCAAAAGTTAAACTATGTAACGCATGGTGTACTACCTAAGTAACTGTTAAACTGACCCCATATTTACCTCACAAATGCTCCAACTACACCTAGCTTGGATGTCCTGAACTCCCTCTCCAGACCCTGACATGACACCTGCCTCATCTCCTCTCCTCCCCACCACTCCACACCCTCCCACCAGACCCAACCTGACATTCCCCAGACCTGACCTGATTCACATCCATTGGCCCTGACCCATCTTAATCTCCCCTGCTGCTGCATCAGACATAATTACCCCCACCTTCTGCAACATCACACTTACATTATGTAATTATGGTTTAACGACTTAAATTTTACAACACAGTGGCTCCACTGCTGTGCAAGTGGGGGTGTGGTTTGCCTTCCTCTGACAGTTCTTTCATAGTTCAGAACTATCAGAATGGAAGTACAGCTCCACATTAGTGAGGGAGTCTTCACTGGAATGTCCTGTCAGATAAGTGGAGCTTCCTGTTTTTGTAAATAAGAGGTGGAATGGCAATCTCACATAGAGTACCGTTTCTTGGAAAATATAGCCTAACATTGCGCTTATCTGAAGAACTACATTGGGCTTACTGGTTGGATATGGTGGAGGGTTCCTCCACACTTTTATTACATGGTCCAAATGAAGAATCTTAGAGGTATTGTTGACAAAAGGCAAACAAGTCCAGCTGAAGAAAGTGAGTGAAAACTTGAGTTTGGCGAGTGGAGATTTCTATGAAGGAGGAGGAGAGATGTTTGTTTGTTTGTTTCCCTTTGCTTTTGTGTCCTATTTACCTGTTGAATTCCCTGCGGCAAAAGGAGTTAGCCATTTGATGAGTATCTGGTAAGAGATTAGCGTCTACTCTATTCTTAATCATTTATACATTTTAAAACTTATCATTGAAGCTGTCAGGACAGGTAGAGAAAGTGCTGACTGTTTGAATTTTATTGGTAGTAATTTTTGCTGCCTTCAGGGCGAGAGACTATATCTACTGGCGAATAGAATCCTTACCTTGCATTCCTAACTAAATATTGTAAGTACTGTATAAAAAAATAAGAGCAGTTTGAACTCTTAATACCACAATTCTTTCATCCAACCCAAAAAAGAGAGGCCCCCCTCCATTTCTTTTCTCAGACAATCTTATGGACCCCCTCAGCAAAATAAATAATTTGTGCCAATTTAGAGAGGTTGTGCTAGAACCACTCCCTCCCAAAAAATATTGTTTCACTTAAGTTCCTCATTCTCAACAAACAAGATGCCTTTCCCACCCAACCTGTGCGCACACAAAGGAAAAGTTTGGCCTGAAATTGAACCAATGTTTCGGGTTCTAATTCACTGACCGTTAAGTCTTAGAGGTTTTCATAACTGCCAAATATTTGGGACGAAAATCTGCAGAAATATATTTTAAAGATGTAAGCACCAAGTCTTTCACTTTTGGTTTTACTTTCTTCTTGGGAATATGGTGTTTCATTTTTCTGCTTCTCAGCCAACAAGTCAAAAAGGTTCCAGTGAAGAATTTGGCCGTGTCATCCCATTGCATGCCGTTGTGTTTGGCATGGCAGTGGAGTGTCAAGAGATCCGCAGACATCACAGGTTAGTTTCATTAAGTGCATTGACCTCACGTGGAGGCAATATTGAAATAGTTGCATAGTGTATTGAGTTGATCTATTTATGTTAACTTGAGCTTATTCCTTTTGTTTATTTTTGGCAAATAAAAGATGTGAGTCTCGAAGCATGTCCCTGAATCCTAACTTTAATGGTATTTTATATTTAACCAGTATGTAATTTATGTTTTCCACAACATTAGCATAAGGAGATTCTGTAAATGTCAACCTGCAGGCCTTGTAGACAAACTAAGATAAAGTGGTATCTACAAATCTTAACATGGATTTGAGAAACTCATGGGTAAGGAATGGTTCGGTATATAAAATAACTTGATCTCCCTTCTTTTGTAAAATATCTTTCCTTTTTGTTCAAGCAGTCTTGAGGAATTACTTAAAAGAGCACTTATGTAGGTTTGTTTGAGAAAGTGAAAAACTACATCTTGTTGAATAGTCAACCTCTCTAATAATTTATTAATAAGACTGTTGTTGTATAATGTATTTTATTTAAAATTATTGTTTACAATGGTAGTGCATGTGTTTCCTGATCACTGCACCATTTCCCACTGGCAAGATATTACAAGATCATTATCAAAGCTAGGAGCAGGAGTAGACAGTTGAACCTGCCAACCCTGCTGTGCAATTTGATACAATCATGAATCAAATTCATCTCGGCTTCAGGTCCATTTTCCTGCCTGCCCTGCAGCCCTTCAACATGTTACTAATTAAAAATTTATCTCCTCCTTAAGTTTAATTAATGTCCTAACATCAACTGCAGTCTGGTAGTGAATTTCACAGATTCATTTGTGATCCTTTTGAGACAAGTAATTTTTCCCTCATCTCTACTTTAAATCTTCAATCCCTTATCGTAAAACTGTGACCTCTTGACCTACATTGTCCCTCATGAGGAAGCACCCTTTCTATACCTGCTTTTTCGATCCCTTTTGGTATCTTGTATATCTTAATTAGATCTCCTCTTTCTTCAAACTGCTCAATCTCTAGTCATAAGACAAACTCCTTATCTCTTGAATCAATTGAGTGAACCTCTACTGAACTGCAACTGCAAATACAACTACGTCTTTTCTCAAGTAAGGGGACCAAAATTGTATGCTATATTCCAGGTGTGACTTGTACAGTGCAGGTGTTACAGTACACTGCAGAACAGTTTATAGCAACACTTCCCTACTTATATACTCTATTTCTTCAGCAACAGATATCATCTGCAAATTTGGATATTGTACTTCCTAACCCCATATCTAAATCATTGACGTAAATTAATGATGGGCATCCCCACTTGTTATGGTTTCCAAACCAGAAAAGATCCAATATCCCAACACTGCTTTCTGTTGGTTAGGCTGTCCTCTATCCGAAAGTTAATAAATTAGCCCAACACAGTTGGATCTTACCCTACAAATTATCTTTTTGTGCAGCACTTTATCAAATGCCTTCTGGAAGTCTAATTATACTACGTCTACTGGATCTTCATTATCTATATTCCTTGTTACAGCTTCAAAGAGCTCTAGCAAAATTAGTCAAATGTAATTTCCTTTTCATAAAACCATGCCGACTCTAATAGATTGCACTTTGAATTTTCATATGTCCGGTAATTACTTCCTTGATAACGGAGTCTATCAACTTCTCAATGACACATACTAAACTAACTGGCCTGTAGTTTCCTATGTCCTGCCTCCTTCCCTTTTTTGAAGTGTGTTACATAAGCATTTTTTTCAACCCGCAGGAACCTTTCCCACAACTAGGAATTTTGGAATATTATAACCAATGTATGCACAACGTCTGTTAGTTCTTCCTTTAAAACTGTGGGATGGAGACCATTTGGGCTCTGCAGTCGTATCTGTTTTCAATCCAAATAGTTTGCCCATTACTTTTTCCCTACTGATTATAGACATAGAGTGCTACTGTACAGAGATAGGTCCTTCAGCTCAAACTGGTTCATGCCGCTCATAAACGGTAGCCCCATTTCCCTGCATTTGGCCCATATCCTTCTAAACCTTTCCTATCCATGTATTCGCCCAAATGCTTTTTAAATGTTGTTTATGTATCCGCTTCAGATATCTGCAGGCAGCTCATTCCATGTGTGTACTTATTCTCTCTCTATTTATATCTTTTCCTTTAATATACTTAAAGAATCTTTTTGGATTTGCCCTAATCTTCTCAGCCAAAGCTGCGTTGTGCTCCCTTTTCGCTCTCATGATTTCCTTCTGGTAAATTCCTATATTCCCTACATACCTCCAGGGATTCCCTCGATCCCAGCCGCTTGCTCCTGAGCCTGCTCAAGCCTCGATATCTCTTGTCATCCAGGGTTCCCTACTCCTGCCAATCTTGTCTTTCATCCTAACGGGAACATATAGACCTTGAACTCTAGCTATCACACTTTAAAAGCCCTCCCACTTGCTGGAGGTCCCGTTGCCTGCACACAAACTACTGCAATCAACCCCTGCAAGCACATGTCTAATTCCATCAAAATTTGCCTTTGCCTAATTTAGAACTTGAACCTGTGGCCCAGTTTTGTCCCTCACCACAACTATTTTAAAATTAATAGAACTATGGTAACTGGTTCCAAACTGCTCCCCTCACCTGTCCTGATGTATTTTGCAAGAGTGGGTCAAATGTTGCCCCTTCCTGAGTGGGGTCCTCTATATATAAACTTGACTAAACTTTCCCAAACGTACTTAACAAATTCCAACCCATCTAGCAGTCCCAGTCTGTGTTAGGAAAATTAAATTTCCCCTACTATGATACTAGAATTGAAAGGATTAAGGTTAGTAAGGAGGAGGTGTTATCAATTCTAGAAGGTGTGAAGGTAGATAAATCCCCTGGGCTGGATGGGATTTTTCAGAGGGTTCTATGGGAAGCTAGGGAGGGGATGGTTTAGCCTTTGGCCTTGATCTTTGAGTCCTCGTTGTCTCCAGGTTTAGTACCAGAGGATTGGAGGATTGCAAATGTTGTGCCCTTGTTCAAGGAGGGCAGTAGGGATGACCCAGGTAATTATAAACCTGTGAGCCTTAGGTCTGTTGTAGGAAAAGTTTTGGAAAGGATTATGAGAGAGAGGATTTATAATCATTTAGCAAACAACAATTTGATTGGAGATAGTGTGGATTCGTCAAGGGCAGGTCGTGTCTCACAAACCTTAGAGTTTTTTGAGAAGGTGACCAAGCATGTGGACGAGGGTAGGGCAGTTGAGGTGGTATACATGGACTTCAGTAAAGCCTTTGATAAGGTTCCACAAGGTAGACTATTGGAGAAAATACAGAGGCACGGGATTGAAGGAGATTTAGCAGTTTGGATTAGAAACTGGCTTTCTGTAAGAAGGCAATGAGTGGTGGTTGATGGAGAATATTCAGCCTGGAGTCTGGTCACTAGTGGTGTGCTTCAAGGATCAGTTGTGGGACCACTGTTTGTCATTTTTATAAATGACTTGGACGCATGCATAGGTGGATGGGTTAGTAAGTTTGCAGATGACACTAAAGTCGGTGGTGGGGGACAGTGTGGAAGAATGTTGCAGGTTGCAGGGAGACTTGGATAAACTGCAGAATTGGGCTGAAAGGTGGCACGTGGAGTTCAATGTGGATAGTTGTGAGATGATTCACTTTGGGAAGAATAATAGGAAGGCAGAATACCGGGTCAATGGAAAGATTCTTGGTAGTGTGGATGTACAGAGGGATCTTGGTGTCCATATACATAGATCCCTGAAAGTTGCCACCCAGGTTGATAGTGCTGTTAAGAAGGCTTACGGTGTGTTAGATTTTATTGATAGAGGGATTGAGTTCCAGAGCCGTAATGTCATGTTGCAACAGCACAAAATGCTAGTGCGGCCTCATTTGGAATATTGCGTGCAGTTCTGGTCGCCCCATTACAGGAAGGATGTGGAAGCATTGGAAAAGGTGCAGAGGAGATTTACCAGATGTTGCCTGGTCTGGAGCGCAGGCCGTGTGAAGAAACTACTAAACAGAGAGGGTATCACAGCTACAGAAGCTTCCATTGTAGAGGAAGATCTGCCTACCGAGTCAGTATGGGTGGAAATTAGGAACAGCAAGGGAGTAGTCACCTCGTTAGGGGTTTACTACAGGCCCCCCAAGAGCAGCAGGGAGATTGAAGAAAACATAGGTCGGCAGATTTTGGATAAGTGTGGACGTAGTAGGGTTGTTGTAATGGGTGACTTTAACTTTCCCAATATTGATTGGAACCTCCTTCGAGCAGAAGATTTGAATGGAGCTGTTTTTGTAAGGTGTGTTCAGGAGGGTTTCCTAACTCAGTACATTGACAGGCTGGCGAGGGGAGAGGCCATTCTAGACTTGGTGCTTGGAAACGAGCCAGGGCAGGTTACAGATCTTGTGGTGGGAGAGCATTTTGGTGATTGTGACCATAACTGCCTTACATTCTACATAGCTATGGAGAAGGAGAGGATTAGGAAAAATGGGAGGATATTTAGTTGGGGAAGAGGAAACTATGATGCGATTAGACATGAGTTAGGAAGCATGGACTGGGAGAAATTGTTCCATGGTAAAGGCACTATAGACATGTGGAGACTGTTTAAGGAACAGTTGTTGCGAGTGATGAATAAATATGTCCCTCTGAGACAGGCAAGAAGGGGTAAGATTAAGGAAACTTGGATGACGAGAGCGGTGGAGCTTCTCGTCAAAAGGAAGAAGGTAGCTTACGTAAGGTGGAGAAAGCTAGGGTCAAGCTCAGCTCTAGAGGATTACAGGCAGGCGAGGAAGGAGCTCAGAAATGGTCTGAGGAGAGCCAGGAGGGGGCATGAGAAAGGCTTGGCAGAACGGATTAGGGGGAACACAGGCATTTTACACTTGTGAGGACTAAAAGAATGGTCAAAGAAAGAGTAGGGCCGATCAGGGATAGCATAGGGAACTTGTGTGTGGAGTCTGAGGAAGTAGGGGAAGCCCTAAATGAGTTTTTTGTTTCTGTCTTTACGAAAGAAACGAACTTTGTAATGAATGAAATCTTTGAAGAGCAGGTGTGCATGCTAGAATGGATAGAGATAGAGGAAGCTGATGTGCTGAAAATTTTGTCAAACATTAAGATTGACAAGTCGCCAGGCCCAGACCAGGTTTGTCCTCGGTTGCTTTGGGAAACAAGAAATGCAATTGCTTCGCCACTTGCGAAGATCTTTGCATCCTCGCTCTCCACTGGAGTCGTACCTGAGGACTGGAGAGAGCAAATGTAATTCCTGTCTTCAAGAAAGGAAATAGGGAAATCCCCGGCAATTACAGACCAGTAAGTCTCACGTCTGTCGTCTGCAAGGTGTTAGAAAGGATTCTGAGGGAATAGGATTTATGACCATCTGGAAGAGCATGGCTTGATCAAATGCAGTCAACATGGCTTTGTGAGGGGCAGGTCATGCGTCACAAACCTTTTCGAGTTCTTTGAGGATGTGACTAGAAAAGTTGATGAGGGTCGAGCTGTGGATGTGGTGTATATGGACTTCAGTAAGGCATTTGATAAGGTTCCCCATGGTAGGCTCATTCAGAAGGTCAGGAGGAATGGGATACAGGGGAACTTAGCTGTCTGGATACAGAATTGGCTGGCCAGCAGAAGACAGCGAGTGGTAGTAGAAGGAAAATATTCTGCCTGGAAGTCAGTGGTGAGTGGTGTTCCACAGGGCTCTGTCCTTGGGCCTCTACTGTTTGTAATTTTTATTAATGACTTGGATGAGGGGATTGAAGGATGGGTCAGCAAGTTTGCAGACGACACCTCCAACCTTTGTGTCGTTGACAGTATAGAGGGCTGTTGTAGTCTGCAGCGGGACATTGACAGGATGCAGAGATGGGCTGAGAGGTGGCAGATGGAGTTTAACCTGGATAAATGCGAGGTGATGCATTTTGGAAGGTCGAATTTGAAAGCTGAGTACAGGATTAAGGATAGGATTCTTGGCAGTGTGGAGGAACAGAGGGATCTTGGTGTGCAGATACATAGATCCCTTAAAATGGCCACCCAAGTGGACAGGGTTGTTAAGAAAGCATATGGTGTTTTGGCTTTCATTAGCAGAGGGATTGAGTTTAAGAGTCGTGAGATCTTGTTGCAGCTCTATAAAACTTTGGTTAGACCGCACTTGGAATACTGTGTCCAGTTCTGGTCGCCCTATTATAGGAAAGATGTGGATGCTTTGGAGAGGAGGAGGTTTACCAGGATGCTGCCTGGACTGGAGGGCTTATCTTATGATGAGAGGTTGACTGAGCTCGGACTTTTTCCATTGGAGAAAAGGAGGAGGAGAGCGGACCTAATTGAGGTATACAAGATAATGAGAGGCATAGATAGAGTTGATAGCCAGAGACTATTTCCCAGGGCAGAAATGGCTAACACGAGGGGTCATAGTTTTAAGCTGGTTGGAGGAAAGTACAGAGGGGATGTCAGAGGCAGGTTCTTTACACAGAGAGTTGTGAGAGCATGGAATGCGTTGCCAGCAGCAGTCATGGAAGTAAGGTCTTTGGGGACATTTAAGAGACTGCTGGACATGCATATGGTCACAGAAATTTGAGGGTGCGTACATGAGGATCAATAGTCGACACAACATTGTGGGCTGAAGGGCCTGTTCTGTGCTGTACTGTTCCATGTTCTAAAAGCTCAGGGACTTGGGTCTGCTCTCATTGGAGAGAAGGAGACTGAGGGGATTTAAGAGACATACAAGATGATCAGAGGATTAGATAGGGTGGACAATGAGAGTCTTTTTCTGAGGACGATAACTTCAGCTTGTAATTGGGGGCGTAGCTACAAATTGAGGGGTGATAGATTTAAGACAGATGTCAGAGGCAGGCTCTTTACTCAGAGTGTGGTAAGGGCGTGGAACGCTCTGCCTGCCACTGTAGTTAACTCAGCCACATTAGGGACATTTAAACAGTCCTTGGATAAGCATATGGATGATGATGGGATAGTGTAGGGGGAGGGGCTTAGATTAGTTCACAGTTCGGCACAACATCGAGGGCTGAAGGGCCTGTTCTGCGCTGTATTGTTCTATGTTCTATGACAGCCTTATTGCTCCTGCAAGTCTCCCTGCATGTTTTTCCTGTAATATGTGTTGACTGTTTGGGGGCCTATAGTTTAACCTCAATAACATAACCGTCCCCTCCTTATTTCTTAGCTGCACCCACAAAGCCTAGGTCCTTCCCTTTCTATTGCCTTTACATTACTTCTATGGTAGTGTTCTCCACCGTACAAACCAAAGTGAAGTATTGATTTAGAGATAATAAAGTGTGGAACTGGATGAACACAGCAGGCCACGCAGCATCTTAGGAGCACAAAAGCTAACGTTTTGGGCCTAGACCCTTCTGATGAAGGGCCTAGGCCCGAAACGTCAGCCTTCCTGCTCCTCTGATGCTGCTTGGCCTGCTGTGTTCATCCAACTCCACACTTTTTGCTATCTCAGATTCTCCAGCAACTGCAGTTCCCATTATCTCTGAAGTATTGATTTAATGACTCTGCCACTTTTGCATTCCCCACTATTAACATCCCAGTCTCCTCTTCCAAGAGATCAACATTAACTTTAGCTGCTGTCTTCCCTTTAGCATACTTACAGAAGCTTTGGCTATTTGTTTTCATGTTTTGTGCTATTTTATCTCATAATTTACTTTTGCTCTTTTCATAGTTCATTTTTAGTAAACATTTGTTGACCTTTGAAAGTTTCCCAGTCTTCTAGCCTGCCACAGGCTTTTGCAAAATGATATGCCTTAGCTTTAAACTTAAATTATCTTTAACTTCTTAGGCAAACATGGATTTTTTTTCCTTCGTCTTACAATCTATCTCCCTTTCTAGAAAACATTTTAGTTGGGTGAAATTGAGTATCTCCTTATACATCTGCCACTTCTCATCACTTGCCCAACATTTTAGTCTTCTTGCAAGTCCTTATGCTAGTGTAATTGTGTTTAACTCCAGAACACTAGTGCCAAGTTACTCACCATGCAACTGAATTTGGAATTCCACCATGTTACAATTACTCTTCCCTGGAGGATCCTTTATTATGAGATTATTTAATAACCCCACAACATTACACAATACTAAATCACAAATGGCCTGCCCTC
Organism: Stegostoma tigrinum; assembly: GCF_030684315.1. Classification (NCBI taxonomy): domain Eukaryota; kingdom Metazoa; phylum Chordata; class Chondrichthyes; order Orectolobiformes; family Stegostomatidae; genus Stegostoma; species Stegostoma tigrinum. The sequence goes on along the minus strand of NC_081354.1, from coordinate 48,505,576 downwards.
TGTTTGATGCCCCAGTATATTGCTCCAAGGAACAATCTCTCATACATTTGATGAACTCCGCAAGTCTACCCTTGCCAATTTTACTAATGCAGTCTGTATACGTATTAAAATTTATCCATGATTATTGCTGTACCTTTCTTATAACCCTCTAGTATTTCCTCATTTATATTGTGCTCCAATGCAGGATGACTGTTTGGGACCTATAGATTACTCCCACCAGGGACATCTTTCCTTGCCATTTCTTATTTCTACCCAGACTGATCCTTTGTCTTGATCTTCAGTGCTGATATCATTTCTCATTCTTTCTTTGCTATCAAAAGTGAACCACCTACTTCTCCTTTCTGCCTATCCTTCAAAAACATTGAATACCCTTCAAAATTCAGTTCTCAAACCTGGTCACCCGGCAACCACATGGAGGTTGTTTCCAAAATCAAACGCATTTGCCTCTACTTGCTGTGTTAACTCATTAATGTTATTCTGAATTTTTGTGCGTTCAAATGCATAGTCTCTAAGTTGATTCTGTTATCAAATATCCTACTTTTCTATGAATCCTTGTTGGAACATGATGTTGGCACATTCTGTCCCTTCCTTTTCTTCTCAGGTAACGTCAGACTGATCAACATGCACTCCGGCCTTCTCTTATTTTGATTTTCAAATTATCCGTGCAATGCAACCCCTATGCCCTGCCCCCGTCCAAATCTATCAGTTTAAAGCCTTATCCAAAGCCTTAGTTATGTAGTTCACCAGGACTCTGGTCCAGCATATTCAGGGGAACCCCACCCCAAGAGCTCCCTCCTTTCCCAGTATTGGTGTCAATGTCCCATGAATTCAAACCAAAAGAACTGCGGGTGCTGTAAATCTGGAACAAAAACAAAGTTGAGCTGGAAAAGCTCAGCAGGTCTGGCAGCCACTCAGTTCTGAGGAAGGGTCTCTGGGCCTGAAACATTAACTCAGTTTTCTCCTTCACAGATGCTGCCAGACCTGCTGAGCTTTTTCAGCAACTTTGTTTTTGTCGCATGAGTTCAAACCCATTTCTCTCGCACCAGTCTTTGAGCCACATATTTACCTCTTCAATCTCATTGACGCTGTACCAATTAATTTGTGACTCTGTTTCCACATGCTAATTTAGCCCCTAACTGCTCATATTCCCTCAGCAGAACCTTTTTCCTCATTGTACCTGTATTGTTGGTACCAATGTGGACCATGACAATGAGATCTCTTCTCTAAGCTCAAGTTTCCCCAGATGAAATATCTTGAACCTGGGCAACAGGCAGGCAACACAGCCTTTGGGGGCTCTCAGTCCTCACCACAAAGAACAATGTGTGTTCCCCTGATAGTACTTTCCCCAATTGCAAGTACATTTCTCTTTTCTTCTCCCTTTCTTGAATGATCCCCTGCACCACAGTGCTGTATTCAGTTTCCCCATTCTGCCTGCAACCTCCACTCTTATTCACAAAGGGACCAATAATCTTGAACTGTTGCACAGGGACAAGTGAGGTTCCTGGAGCACTGCCTCCTGGATCCCTCTACCTACCTCACTCATACTCATACCCTCCAGTCCTTGACCACAGACAGATATTTAATCTAAGGGGGGTGACTGCCTCCTGAAGTACAGCGTCCAGGTAACTCTTGCCCCTCTCTGATACGTCACAGTGTTCGAAACTCACACTCCAGCTGATCAACTTTGAGCCAGAGTTCATCCAGCACCAACACTTGCTACATATGCCACTGTGAATCACAATGGAGTCTGCCAGGTCCCACATCATGCAGGTATAACACATCTCCTGATCTGGCATCTTTTCTTTATTTACTTCGTTCTTAAATATTTCTTTCTTACTGGTCCGTTAGATTTTAATCTGTATAATATTTCTGCTATTTACCTTTAATCTGAATGTAATTAAAAATCAATAGTTAAATTAGCAGCTATTACCAGCCAGTGAACATATAGTTTATAATACAATTTTCATCATTTTATGGTGGGATTTGAACCCATATCCTCAGACGGTTAGTTTCGGAGACTGGATTAGTTGTCCAATGACGTGATCACTCTACTGCCATCTTCCCTGAATAAAATTCTAATTCCACCACGTGCTGTGTTGAGATTTGAATCTAGGTTCCCAGAGTGTCTATATTAGGAGTCCAGTGTCAATATCACTACACCAACATCTGAACCCCTTAGATCATCATGTACATAATGATGATAATTTTGAAATGAAGTTCCTTAAATATTTGGCGTTTTGGCTTACTGATTTAATTAATAGTAAATATTCATTTTTGTTAGACAGTGCCCAGTATTCTTATTAAATGGATCGTTATATAATTTTCCAATGTGTTGAAAGAAAGTGTTAAATTAATGTGAATCTCTTTTGTTAAGGCAAGCAATTTGTCTTGCTGTGAAAATTCTTTTCATGTGTGCAGTAACTTTGATTGAAAGTCCAGAGGTAATTATGCATTCCTAGTTTTCCAACAAATAGGTATGACATACAAAGAGAGAATGCCTGCTTTTTATGGAGCAATTAAATAAACATTGTCACGTAAAACACCCACTATCAAAGGATCAGCATGGAGAATGCAACGAGAGAACAGTTGGTGCAAAGGAGAGACGATCCACCTGGCAGTATTGCAACTATATATGGCCTTCAGAATTTTTTCTGCGCCAAATTACTTGCCTTATTTGAAATAAAAACACTTTTTAAAAAAATGTTGCTTTAGACTGGTGTTACAATTGTAGTTCTCGAGGGTGAAAGGAATTTAAAGTTACATGTGCTGTAAAGCAATATTAATGCAAAATATTTGCAGAAAGGTGAGAGTGAATTTGACATAAGTTTGTTCTTGATAACAAGGTGTAAAGCTGGATGAACACAACAGGTCAAGCACCATCTTAGGAGCAGGAAGGCTGACGTTTCGGGCCTAGACACTTCATCAGAAATGGGAGAGGGAAAGAGGGTTCTGAAATAAGTAGGGAGAGAGGGGAGGCGGATCAAAGATGGATAGAGGTGAAGATAGGTGGAGAGGAGACAGACAAGTTAAAGAGGCGGGAATGGAGCTAGTAAAGGTGTGTAACTCCACCACCTGCAATCTGACCTCACTACCACAGACATTTTTCCCTCCCCACCCTTGTCTGCTTTCCAGAGGGGCCACTCCCTCCATAGCTCCCTTGTCAGCTCCACGCTCCCCACCAGCCCCCCCCCCGCCCCCACACTCGGCACTTTCCCCTGCAACCGCAGAAAGTGCTACACCTGCCCGCGCGCACGCGCGCACGCGCACCCCCCCCCCCCCCCCCAATCCTAGGCCCCAAGACGACTTTCCACATCAAGCAGATGTTCACCTGCACATCCTGCTAATGTGGTATACTGCATCCGCTGTATCCGTTGTGGCCTCCTCTGCATCGGGAAAACCAAGCGGAGACTAGGGGACTGCTTTACAGAACACCTACACTCAGTTCACAATAAACAACTGCACTTGCCAGCCGCAAACTATTTTAACTCCCCCTCCCATTCCTCAGATGACATGTCCGTCCTGGGCCTCCTGCAGTGCCACAATGTTGCTCCCAAAGGTTGCAGGAACAGCAACTCATTCCGCTTGGGATCCCTGCAGCCCAATGGTATCAATGTGGATTTCACAAACTTCAAAATCTCCCCTCCCCCTACTGCATCCCAAAACAAGCCCAGCTCGTCCCCACCTCTAACCTGTTCTTCCTCCCAACTACCCCCTCCTCTCACCTCAAGCCGCATCCCCATCTCCTACCTACTAACCTCACCCCACCCCCTTGACCTGTCCATCCTCCCTGGACTGACCTATCTCCTCCCTTTCCCCCACCTACAGTCACCTTTTCTGGCTCCATCCCTGCCTCTTTGACCGGCCTGTCTCCTCTCCACCTAGCTTCTTCTCTATCCATCTTCTATCTGCCTCCCCTTCTCCCCCTGTTTATTTCAGAACCCTCTTCCCCTCCCCCGTTTCTGATGAAGGGTCTTGGCCTAAAATGTCAGCTTTCCTGCTTCTAAGCTGCTGCTTGGCCTGCTGTGTTCATACAGCTCCACATCTTGTTATCTGGGATTCTCCAGCATCTGCAGTTCCTATTATCTCTGATACAAGTTTGTTCTTGATGGCCTGTTTGGCAGAGTTTGCTTCAACGATACTGGTGGATTGCATTTGAATGAAATAGTAACATGGTACAGCCCTGTTAGCAATGAATCCTGTATTGATGATACATCTGAACCATACACCACTGAGAGGATGAGGCAGGTTCCTGGTGGATACATGCCATTAACTGACCACTTTCAGGCTATGACCATTGATTTCAATAATCCACAGGTAAGAGAAATAATTCCATGATGACATATCCAAAAAAAGTTTGACGTTTGAAGCATGCTTCATACTAATTGCTTGGTATTGCAAATGAGACAAACTTCATTTTTTTTCGTGATTGTGCCAACTGTCTTCTAATTTTCCCAAGCTTCAGAGTGTAGATTGTCTGTGCAGAATTGGGCATGGGATATGAATATACAATGTTCTACTCCTCTTTAGTACTCTTGTTAACAAGCCCAGCTCAACATCATTATGCGATTAAATCTGCCACCCAGGGTGATCTAATTATCTGGTCAAAGGTGTTGTATACCTAAATTTATTTTGAAACAATTGGGTAACTTCACTGACCCATGCAAAAGCCACTGGGTTCCTGCAACTGAAGGGCATGTGAGTCAGAGCCTGGCCTTTGCAGTATTACAGACAATGTGGTATAAAAATAAATATTTCCGGTGTTGAGGGTTCTGGTCAAGTAACACATCATGTATTGATTGAACAGACAAGGTCTGAGCTTTACTGAGTTTTTCTTTCTCCCACCCCCGATTAGCAGGCCAGTTCAAGGTCAACTGACAATTAAAAATTTCATTGTGAGCGATGTTAACAAATGCAGAGTAGTCTCTACTCATTAGTGGGAGGAAATCCTGCCCATGAGAGCTGCCAGCCAATCAGAGAGTCGGAGCTAGGTAACGGGCACTGTGTCTGCACGCAAGCCCATTGAAAATGGCCCCATTGGATCCTTGAGTGAGGCTGGTCTGAGGTATTTGGTGTGGAGGGATCAGACATCCTAGGGAGGGAGGTCAGGTGGTGGTGGCAAGGGAGACTGGGATGGGGGGTGCGGTGTTGGGTGAGTGTTTGCAGTGCAGATGGAATGGAAGGAATTGGTGTCTTCTGAGCAGGTGGGACTCAAAGATGTTACCTCCTTGCCGGCTGTTGTAAATTTCCTTTTGGAAAGACAGTCTACCCGCTTATACTTGACTGCCGTCAGTAAACCCTTACTTATTTATTTGCATGTGGTTGATGGTCAGCTGATTTTGGTGGCTGTCAACCCCACCATTATGAGAGCAAATTCAGGAGTTGGTAGGAGATCAGTGGACTAGCCAAAAAAGCATATTTTACATGGATTCTCCTCATTTGGCCAGAGACATACCATGGCTGGAGGACAGACAAAATCCAAACCAAGGTCTTTGCACTTATTGGGAGCATCAGTGCAATTCTATTTAAGCCATCTGAGCATTATGATTAGAAAATTCTGGATTGCACATATGTAAGCTTCAAATAAATCTTGAAAAAAGCAGGCGCGCTCAAAAGTATGTTGCTAGTACTTTGTTCTTTAATGCTCATCGCTGTCAATGCAAAGAAATTTTCTAGGGTAAGCACAAAAAGGTCTACTTCAGTGCTGCTTCACCAAAATGAAACTAGACCTATGAATAATTTGATATAATAAAGAACTGCAAATACAAGAAATCTGAAACAAAAACAGAAATTGGAGAAATTCAACAGGTCTGGCCGCATCTGTGGAGAGAAAGCAGAGTTTTGAATTCAGTGGAAGGTCTTGACATGTTAACTCTGCTTTTTGTCCAGAAATGCTGCCAGATCTGCTCAGTTGGTCCAGGAATTCCTGTTTTTCTCTGTGAATAATTTTGTCAGTTTTTAAAAAAAGCTTTCCTTGCTTGAACATAATTTTAAAAGACGTTTAAAGGTCATTTATAATTTATTTGAAAATATTGTACGTGATATGCCGTGAAGTCTGCAGCAGTTTGTGACCATAATTTTCATGCATTGTGTTAGGAATTAGAGGAATTGTCCACCAGGAAACCTTGTCGACTTTGTTTGCCAGTAGTTAAGGAGGGTGTGCTGGATGCTATTGTAGCCTGGTTTGTTCTGCAGTTAGATGAAGATACAAACCTCTCCACTGGCCCAGATGAAGAGACCTGCTGGGAGCAGGCTGTGTATCCTGTACAGGGTGGACTTGGTAAGTGTGATATAATGAAAAGGTAAAGTTGCTACTAATTTGAACTAATATCTTTGTTGAATTATAAATCTTTGCTATTTACAAAAATTCAAAACTAGAGAATTTTGATTGAGCAGGAAGAGCGAAACTCTTTGCTGATAAATTGGTTCAATAACAGATCATTGATTAAAATATTTGAGAAAAGAACTAGAGGATGAAAATAATACAAGTTGTTTTCACACATGTTTTTAAAGATCTGAGCTGCATTTCTTAAAGGGCAATGGAATTGAGATACCGTTGAAACATTCAAGTACTTGAATGTGCTAATTTTCAGAATTATTGGTATCTGGGATATGTAAATCGGGCATATCTTTCAATCAGCCAGTACAGGCACGATGGACTGAATAGCTTCCGGTGTTATAAGTTTCAGAATCTATTTGTTGAAAGTTTATTTTTCAAATTAGAAATGAAACCTATTGCTTTTGTTATCTATGGAATGAAACAAACAGCTTTTTAGGTATCTAGCCATGATATATGATAAGTGAATATTTACATAACATCTTTAATGTAGTGAGATATTGTAAAGCCTGTTACAGCAGATTTATTAGACAAAGATGGCCACAAGTCAGATTTAGCAAAAAATTTGAATAGGTAATCAAAAACTTGTTCAAAGAGTTGGGCTTTCTGGAGAACAGAGAGGCAAAGGGGTTTGGGACAAAATTCCAGTGCTCAGGATTTACCCAGCAAAAAGAGTGGCTGCCAAAAGTTGGATGAAGAAAGTGAAGCACAAGATGTTTGTTATTAGAAAGTTGAGGGTTGGGAAGTAAGGTTAGGGCTGCCTTTTACATACATGAGTGGGATTTTGACTCCCAATTCTGGAAATGCCTGGAATTTAATGCAGGCCAATGAGCCCTGGGATGAAACTACACCCTAGTTAGCTCATATCATTCATAGAAAAGATGCTACAAACTACTAATAAAGAGGACGTTTCCCCAGGGTAGGGAGTCCAAAACTAAAGGTTTAAGGTGAGGGGGAAAGATTTAAAAGGGACCTAAGGGTCAGTTTCTTTTTTTTCCCCCACACAGAGTGTGGCATGTATAGAATGAGCTGCCAGAGGAAGTGGTGGAGGCTGGTACAGTTACAAATTCTGTTACGTAGGACATGGTGTGATTGCACTTTCGGAGCCTAGTGTACAATCTCTATTTAGGAAGGATGGAACTACATTGAAAATGAAGAGAAGGTTTACTAGATTAAATGGACTGAGTAGGTTGTTTTATGAATCATAGAGTCGTACTATGTGGAAACAGACTCTTCGGTCCAACTAGCCCACACCGACCATGCTCCCAATCTAGACTAGTCCTGCTTGACTGTGTTTGGACCATGTTCCTTCAAACCTTTTCTAGTCATGTACTTATCCAAATGTCTTTTAAATGTTGCAACTGTATCTGCATCCACCACTTCCTCTGGCAGTTCATTCCATATATGAACCACTCTCTGTGAAAACGTGGCCCCTCATGTCGTTTTTAAATCTTACTCCTCTCACCTTAGAAATATGTCCCCTGGTTTTGAACTCCCCAACCCTAGGAAAAGACCTTTTGCTATTTGCCTCACTTGTGCCCCTCTTTATTTTATGAACCTCTATAAGGTCACCCCCTCAACCTCCTGTACTGCAGCCAAAAATAGCGCAGCCTATCCAGCCTATTTTTGAGTCAAACTGATCATTTGCAGCAACGTCCTGGTAAATGTTTTCTCAACCTTCTCCAGTTGAATAATATCCTTCCTAAAGTAGGGAACAGGAACACCAGAACTGCATATAGTATTCTAGGAGAGGCCTCATCAACATCCTATCCAACCTCAACATTGACATCCCAACTCCTATACTGAAAGGTCTGAGCAATGAATACAAGCATGGTAAACACTGCCTTAACCACCCTGTCTATATGTGATGCAAATTATGAAGAATTATATACCTGAACCCCTCGGTGTCTGCTCTACAACACTACCCAGGGCCCTACTGTTAATGATATAAGTCTTTTTTTTGTTTGTTTTACTAAAAAACAATACCTCACATTTATCCGAATTAAACTCCATTTGCCACCTGTTAGCCCACTGACCCAGTTGATCAAGATTTCTTTGTAAACGTAGAAAACGTTCTTCACAGTTCACTATGCCATCCATTTTGGTGTCATCTGCAGACTTACTAATCATGCCTCCTACATTGCCATTCAAATTGTTCATATAATTGACGAACAAAAGTGGACCCAACACCGATCCCTATGGAACACTACTGGTCGCCGGCCTCCAATCCGAAAACAGCCTCCACTGCTACCCTATCTCTCCTACCATCAAGCCAATTTTGTACTCAGTTGGCAATGTCACCCTGAATCTCATGTGATCTAACTTTACTAATTAATCTACTATTAAGAACTCTGTGAAAGGCTTACTAAAGTCCATGTAAACAATGTCTACTGCTCTGGTTACTTCAAAAAACTCAATCAAGTTTGGATGAGGTATGTATTTGCTGGAGTTTAGAAGAGTTAGGGCTGACTTTGATTGAAACATTTATGATCCAGAGAGGTTTCAACAGGGTAGAGGTGGAAAAGATAACTGTTTTTAAGGAGAGTATAGAGGTAGATGTCACTGTTTCAAAATGAAAGATCACGTGAGTTTTGAGAAGATTTGTAGCTCAGATTGAGGTTCTGCATGTGACTGTGCTCGCTGAGCTGGAAGGTTAGTTTTCAGACGTTTCGTCACCATTCTCGGTAACATCATTAGTGAGTCTCCGACGAAGCTGTATGAAAGATCACGTATTTGAGTCAGATAAGGACTAATTTTTTTCCTCTCCAGAATAAATTTTTTGGAATGCTGTACTTGAAAAGATTATGGAAGCAGAATTCTTGAATAATTTTAAGACAGGGCTAGATAGACTCTTGATTAGCAAGACAGTGAAATGTTATCTTGGGTAGGCAAGAGTATGGCGTCATCAGATCAACCATGACCTTATTGAATGGCAGAGTGGGTTCAAAGGGAAGAGTGGTCTATTCCTGCTCCAAATTCATGTTGCATAAATGTTCTATTAAGACATGAATGTTGTTTCTTTTTAAAGTCATTGTTTGCTTCTTGTTTTAGGCCGGATTGTAAAACCTGGTAATACTCTAATCGTTGATGTTTCCTGCAAAAACTCATACCTGGTTTTTCACAGCATTGCCATATTGAGCCATGAACTCAAGATGGAAATTGAAGTGAATACTATAAGTGATCAGATGGGTAACAGTCTTGCCAGTGAAACTGAACTTTGTGATGCTTTGGCCAACCTTCAGACCTCAAGTGAACCTAAATCGAACTTTCTACAGTGTATGCTTGAATCGTCAGAAATAGCTCGTCTCAATAACACACAATACAATGAGCGTTTCAAGTCTGCCTTGGACAATATATTGTCTACATTAACATCAATGGATAATGGAGTCTGCTTTTCACAAACAATGGATGACCAGAGTACAGATATGAATTGTGAAAATTCTAATGGTCAAAGCTGTTCAGATCTAACCTCTGACATATTGTGTGTGTTGGATGTTTCAGAGGGTTTTTCCATTTTGCCTCTGATTGCTGCCAAATTAAGAGCTGTTAAAGTTTTCAGCTCTTTAGAAAAGATTCAGCAGCAGGCTACATTATGTGCTCTAGCAGAATCTAATGAGATTTCAAAAGATCTATTGGAGTTTTGGCATAATTATCTGGACGATGACTCTACACTATTACAAAGACCTCAGTCGGGCAAATTGTGGAGTGTAATTATTCTTGATGCTATAGAGATATGTGGACTGATAAGACAAGGTTTGGTGGAGAAAGCAGCTTTAGCTAGGTATGTCAGATTTTCTTTAATTGTTTATAAAATACAACCAAACCATAAATCTGAATAAAAGAGGAAAGTCACTGTTCCAACAACAGCGTGAGAGAGAATATGAGTCAATAGGTAACTCATTGTTTAATCTGATGTGTAAAATTTCATAGATGCAGTGGGAATGTTTGAGCTTTTGTTCTTCTGGGGTAATGTGTTTGTGCCCTATAATGCCTGAAATGAGTGAGGGGAGATGCAATTTTATAATTGATGTTCCCATTCATTTACTTAAATTGTAAATTTTCCTAACCAAAAGTCACTATCATAACTCTATATGTTAGAGTCATAGCGATGTACAGCATGGAAGCGGACACCTTTTGGTCCAAGTCATCCATACCGATCAGATAACCTGAACTGAGCTAGTCCCATTTGTCAGTATTTGGTTCATGTCCCTCTTAAACCCTTCCAATTTATGTACTCATTCAGATGTCTGCATTATGTGCTCTAGCAGAATCTAGTGAGATTTCAAAAGATCTATTGGAGTTTTGGCATAATTATCTGGACGATGATTCTAAACTATTACAAAGACCTCATGTTGTAATTGTACCTGTCCCCACCATCTGCTCTGGCTTCTAGCATTTTGTTCGGTACACGCACCAGCCTCTGCGTGAAAACGTTGCCCCTCAGGCCTCTTTTAAGTCTTACCCCTTTCACCTTAAACCTGTGCCCTCTAGTTTTAAACTCCCCTACCCTGGGAAGAAGACCTTGGCTATTCACCCTATCCATGCCCCTCGTGATTTTATAAATGCATGTAAGGTCACCCTTCAGCCTCCGACATTCCAGGGGGGGATAAAAAGCCCCAGCTTATTCAGCCTCTCCCTCTAGATCAAATCCTCCAGTCCCAGCAACATCCTTGTAAATCTTTTCTGGACCCTTTCAAATTTAACAACATCTTTCATATAACAGTGACCAGAATTGAGTACAGTATTCTAAAAGTGGCCTCACCAATGTCCCGTACAGGTGCAACACGACACCCCAACTTCTAAATTCAGTGCATTGACCAGTAAAGACAAATGTACCAAAAACCTTCACTACCTTGTCTACCTGTGACACCACTTTCAAGGAACTACGCGCCTACACTGCTAGGTCTCTTCATTTGGCAGCACTCCCCAGGGCCCTGCCATCAACTGTATATGTCCTGCTCTAGTTTGCCTTAACAAAATGCAACATCTCAGATTTATCTAAATTAAACTCCATCTGCCACTCTTCAGTCCTTTGGACTATCTGACCAAGATCCCATTGTACTCTGAGATGACTTTCTTCACTCTATACTATGACACCAATTTTGGTGACATCTGCAATCTTACTAACTATACCTCCAATATTCATGGCCAAACTATTAATGTAAATGATGAAAAGCAGTACACCTCTGGTCATAGGCCTTCAGTCTGAAAAACAACCCCTCTACTACCACCACCATCTGTCTCATACCTAGAAGCCAGTTTTGTATCCAATTGGCTAGAGTCCCCTAGATTCCACATGATCTAATCTTGCTAACCAGCCTACCATGTGGAACCTTGTTGATTGCCTTGCTGAAGTACAAACAAACAATATCTACCATTCTGCTTTCATCAATTTTCTGTCACCTCTTCAAAAAATGCTATCAAGTTAGTCAGACACTATTTCCCATGCAGAAAGTCATATTGACTATCACTAATCAGTCCTTGCCTTTCCAAATGCATGTAAATCTGTCCCTCAGAATTCCCTCCAACAACTTACCCACCACTGATATGAGTCTCACCGATCTGTAGTTCACAGACGTCTCCTTACCACCTTTCTTAAATAATGACACCACATTAGCCAGCCGCCAGTCTTCTGGCACTTCATCCGTGGCTGTCGATAACACAGATATCTCAGTAAGTGGCTTAACAATCTCTTCCCGGGCTTCCCACAAAGTTCTGGGATAAACCTTATCAGGTCCTGGGGATTTATCCACCGTTATGCATTTTAAGACCTCCAGTACCACCGCTTCCATAATATGCACTCTTTTCAAGCCATCACTATTTATTTCCCCAAGTTCCCTAGCTTCCATGTCTTTCTCCATAGTAAATAATAACTTGAAATATTTGTTTAGTTTCTCACCCATCTGTTGTGGTTCCACACAGATGGCCTTGTTGATCTTTAAGGGGCCCTATTCTCGCCATCGTTACTCTGTTGCTCTTAATGTATAAGTAGAATTTCTTTGGATTTGCCTTAACCCTATTTACCAAAGTTATCTCATGTCCCTTTTTTTGTCCTTTTGATTTCCCTCTTAAGTATGCTCCTACTGCCCTTGTACTCCTTTAGGGAATCACTTAATCCCAGCTGACTATACCTGACATATGCCTCCTTTTCCTTAACTAGATCCTCAATTTTTCTAGTCACCTAGCATTCCTTACATCTACCAGCCTTGCCCTTTGCACTAACAGAAACATAACTGTCTTTGAACTCTCGTTATTTCATTTCAGAAGGCCTCCTACTTTTAAACCATCCCATTACCTGTGAAGAGCCTCCCTCAATCAACTTTTGAAAGTTCCAGCCTAATACTGTAAAAATTAGCCTTACTCCAATTTGGAACCTTAACTTTTAGCCAAGTCTATCCTTTTCTGTAAAAATTTAAAATACCCTTTGAATTATGATTACTTGCCCCAAAGTGACACCTCAGTTGCTTGTCCTGCCTTACTTCCCAAGATTTGCTCCTCCTGCAGTCAGTACATCTACATACTAAATAAGAAAATTTTCTTGTACACACTTGAAAAGTTTCTGTCCATCCAAACCCTTAATACTGTGGCAGTCCCAGTTTATGTTTGGAAAGTTAAAATCCCCTACCATCACAATCCTATTATTCTTGAAGATATCTGAGATCTCTTTCAATATTTGTTTCTCAATTTCCTGTTGACTGTTGGGAAGGCTACAGTACCATCCCAATAAGGTGATCATCCCTTTATTTCTGAGTCAACTTGTTTAAGTTCACAAGATGTTTTCCCAGGACTATCCTCCCTAAGTACAGCTGTAATGTTATGCTTAACAAAAGTGCCATTCCTCCTCTCTGGCCCACCCCACCTTTCTACCCTTCCTTTGCATCTATACAATGGAACAATATGCTGCTAGTCTTGCCCCTCCCTGAGTCACATTTCTGCAACAGTTATGGTATTTCAGTTCCATGTTCCCAACCATGACCTAAGTTCATCTGTTTTATCTGTCAGGCCTCTTGCATTGAAGTAAATGCAGTTTAATTTATCTGCCTTATGTCATTTGCTTGCCGTGCTCCTGCCCACCTTTACTGTTTAACTTGCTCCCCGATGTATCAGCCTCCGCCTTATCTCTCTCCTCGCTATTCACCACCACCCCCCCCCCCCCCCCACCGGCCCACCAACTACTTAAAATCTCCTGATTAGCACTAGTAAATCTCCCCACTAGAATGTTGGTCCCCTTGCAATTTGGGTACAACCTGTCCTCCTCGTACAGGTCACTTCTACTCCAGAAGAGATCCCAATGATTGAAAAATGTGAATCCATGCCCCTTTCTGTAGCTCCTTAGCCATGCATTCATCTGCCCTATCCTCCAATTCCTACTCTCTCTAGCACATGGCACTGGGAATAATCCAGGTATTACTACCTTGGAGGACCTACTTCTAAACCTCCTGTGCCTAAATTCCTAGATATTCTCTGCAGAACCTTGTCCCTTTCTCTACCTATGTTGTTGATACCCATGTGTACAACGACCTTCTGCTGTTCACTGTCTTCCTGAATATCCTGCACCCACTCCAAGACATCCTTGACTCTTGTAGCAGGGAAGCAACACACCATTCTGATGTCTTGCTGATGGCTGCGAAAACGTCTGTAAGTGCTCCAGAATAGAGAGTCCCCTATCGCAATCAATTGCTCAGAACCTGATATATCTGTCTTTACAGTAGACAGTCAGAGGACTAGAAACCTGGCTGTCAGTGCTATATTCCCCGAGAGGCCATCAGCCCCTGCGGTGTCCAAAACAGTATTCTTGTTTGAGATGGGGTTAGCTACAGGAGACACCTGCACTACCTGCCTGCCTCTCCTACCTTTCCTAGTAGTAACCCATTGACTTGACACTCTCTGTGGCTTTTCTACCTTCCTGAAACTGCCGTCTGTCAAACCCCCGTCTCTGTAAATTTCTTACTGCTTTAATTGCCAATCCATGTGATCTGACAGGATTAGCAATCAAATACAGTTCCAGCAGATGTAGTGTTCTAGAACATTGAAATGCTTCCTGGAGAGGAGGAGCTTATCACTCTACTAACAGCTGCCTCTGCTCCTTTAACAATCTACAGACCTAGAAAATAACTGAAAAACAAACACACCACACTTTGCTCAAAAACTCAATAGGCTTGTCCTGCCTTATTTCCCAAGAATTTATCAAGATTTGCTCCTTCTCCAGTCAATACATCCACATATTAAATAAGAAAATTCTCTTGTACACACTTGATTAGTTTCTGTCCATCCAAACCCTTAAAACTGTGGTAGCACCAGTCTTACTGCTCAAAACACTGTGCTGTGAAAACCTAATACCTATCTTTCATATTAAAATTAAATCAAGAGACAAATCTCGGTAAAAGACTGAAAAAAAACTCACCATACTCACTATTGTAGATTTACAAAAGAATTAAAATTTATAAGTTTTAAAAGTCCTAAAATCAAATACTTAGTTGATCAGGCTCTGAAATCATCACTGATCTTTCCCAGCTGCCATGTGCAATTCCAGTGTTAGGTCTCCCAAGGTCAGCTGTGAAACAGCACTACTTCTTCAACCAATCTCCAGAGATGCTTGCAATTTCACTGTAAGTCAGCTGTGTAGGTACACTGCAGCAGTTAAGAAAAACTATTAAAAACAGCCCTTCCTAATCCTCAGGGTGGTGACCTTAATTTCCAAGCCGAATAACAAATGGATAACAATCATGAGTACAATTCATACTTTTTTTTAAGATTCCAGGACTGGATTGCCAGTGCTAAAGGAAAGTTGATTCGGCATCCTCTTCTAGAGGGTGGTTTTAGAGATGGAGTGAGCTAGTAAAAGAGAAAATGACCAAGTAGGCTGTGCGCTGTTGCATAGTATGTGTGAAAACAAGGACTGCAGCTCTTAAACATTCCTATATATTTTTCTACTGTACCTCTAATCCTAATCAATCATCTTCGTCACTTCTTCCTCAAAGAACTCATTCAAATTTGTGAGACAAGATCTGTCCCACAAAAAGCCAGCTGACTATCCCTAATAGGTCCATTTTTTCCAAATAAAATCATAATATTAATGCAAATTAGAATTAATATTATTTTTATAATTACATTCTGTAAAACACACATGTTATAAAGTTGATACAGGGAAGGCTTTGAAAGTACATTACTTTGTTACATTATAAATAGAAGCTTTCAAATTAAATGTGCACACAACAGTATCAGGAAGAAGACTAAATTCCTATGAACATTCCTTTGTTTAACTTGATACCCAATTTTTCTTCTTTAAAACGTTTTCATGGTTAAGCCTAAGCCATATAATGTGGCACTTGCTACAAAGTGTATGTCTTATGCTATTTGTTGCAAAAACTGCTTATTTACTCCTCTGTACAATTGTCCACCTCTTCCTTATCTATCTGCTGCTGAAACCCTCATCTGTCTTTTTGCCATATCCAGACTAGATTATTACAGTTCTCTCCTGACCAACCTCTCATCTTCCATTCTTCAGAGAATTCCGCTCATTTAAAACTCCTCTGCCTGTATCTGCTACATTTTCCTCATTTCTTAAATTGACTGCTACTCACCCAGTACTTAAATTTTCATGCATTTTGTTTAAATTGTCTGTGGGCTCATTTCTCCCTATGTCCGTAAGTTCTTTCAACTCTGCAATCCCCATCTATTCCTCTAACTTTTATAATTTAAGTTTGTGCTTTCAACAGTGTAAGGCCCTGCACTCAGAAGTTATCTGCCTTAAGTGTTATTCTCAAATAGTCTCCTCAAAACTAATTTGTGTGTGTGATTTTTCATCTCTCCTCTGGCTCAGTATCCGGTATTTTGATTATGCTTGTTTGAAGTGCTTTGGGAAATTTTATGACACTGAAGTTATTATGTAAATTATAAAAACAGTACTGGAGAAACTCAGCTAGTCTACTGGCAACTGTGGACAGAAACAGAGTTAACATTTTCAGTCTAAGGTGACTTTTTCAGGACTCAGCACGTTAACTCTGTTTCCCTTTGCACAGATGCTGCAAGACCTGTTGAGTTTTTTTCTCATTCTTTCTTTTGATTTCACATTTGTAGCATTCATAGTATTTTGTTTTTTATGAAAATTCATGTTTTCTTTTTAAATCAGTCTTAGTTCTGGCTCCAAAACACAAGATGGTGATCAGCACAAACTAATTTGATGTGTTCCAGTGATCTTTCAAAGATGTATAAATTATTAAAGTTTGGTGAATAAATTTAACTGTAGGGACAAGTATTCTTTGTATTTTGGTTCAGATGTTTGCTTCGACCAGAGGGAAGGTTGTTGCCTCAGTGCATAAAAATCTATGGAATGCTCATCGAATCTGAGACATTACAGCGAGAAAGTGCTGTCCAAGGAAAAGAAGCCACACTTGGGTTCAATATTGCGCCTTTCATCAACCAGTTCAAGGTTTTTTTAATGTATTTTTATAATCAAACTATTAAACTTAGTTAATGTTTGGTTCAATGCACAGGGCAGGTAATCTATATGATTAAATTAAATTTAATTCACCTTTGGTTCCCTTTAAAGGTACCTGTCCACGTGTTCTTGCATTTATCCACGTTGCCTCATATCCGATTGAGTGAGCCAGTGGAGCTATTAAAACTGGATCTGATGAGCTTGGTCACCGATGAATTGTGCAGTGAAATCAGGGTAAGATAAGTTTTCAAAGGTTATGTCATCCGCTGTGCAGACTTTAGCAGCTGATTTAGTTTCCTTTTCGAACATTTTTTATGATTTTTGGCATCACTATACTTCAAACAAACAAACTAAAATCAGTCTGATTTCCCACTGCCATTAGAAATTGTTTCCGTTTGAATTAAAGTGTGGAAGATCTGCCATTTTCCATCAGAACAGTCACCCAACCCAGCAGATGATGATGAAAACTGACAAATAATTGAGAAGACACCTTTTTTTTATGATTAATCAGTTTTCTAGGCACGAGAATAAGGGAAAATTAAATATAAATAAAATAACATTTAATTTATCAAGTCACAGAGAACTGAGTATTAAAAGTGATTATTTTCAATATCAATGCGAATTGACAATTTCACTCCGTTCCCTGCCCTACTATGGTAAACTTTGTCTGAAAACCTTATGGATTGTTGTCTGAGTTAGGATGACTCTTACCATGCTACTCATTTATCTGTTGTAGAGAAGCTTAAAATTCACATTTTTATATTTACATCCATTCATGGCCCTATGTCTGTAATCCTATTCAGCTCTACAACTCTTCGAGTTCTGCAGTTGCCCAGCTCTGATAGCTTACACATGGATATCCTTTGTCTCTCAATTGGTGCCTGTATCTATAGTTGTTTATGTCTTAAGCCCTGGAATTCTCTCAATAGATTTTTCTACAAATGGTTAGTTTCACTGAAGATTTTTTTGACAGTTACAAATAAATTGATGCATTATTTGAAATGTAATGAAAATTAATCAATGTCACAGTGTTGTACAAAATACGACATGAAAATGTATTAAAGTCAAACCACATAATTTGTAAGGGCTGTTTATTCAGCTTTCTCATTACATGTTCTTTTGGATATCTTTATGGAAACATAATCTCATTACTGTTTATCTGTTTGAAATTACAGGTTCAAGTACATTCATCTGGAAGACTAACTGCAATCCCATTTTGGTACGAAATTTACTTGGACACAGACGTCAATCTAAATACTTGGAACGATACTTCCCATTGGAAGCAGGCTGCCTTTGTTTTGGATAATCCAATCCAAGTTATTTCAGGAGATGAACTTAGACTGAAAATCCAGTTTCACAAAAGTACTATCTCAATGACTGTAAACCATGGATAGTTAATTTTAGTATTCAGTTCGTCATACCAGACTCAAAACATTACTGATGTTTCTCTCTCCACGGATACTGCCAGACCGGCTGAGTTTCTTCAACATTCTCTGTATTTATATCACATTTCTAGCATTGTATTTTCCCTTTGTTATTGTTAATTTTAAAGTTGGGCTCGTGTTTTTAAAAAAAAGTAAATTGAGTGGAGCTCATCTATTTTATGGCATAAATTATTGAGTATCAAACAAGTTTGTCAAGTTGAATGGGAAGAAATACCAATACAAAGCAAAATTTTGTCAGTGTTGCAAATCTGAAATTTAAAAACTACTTTGAAACATTCAGCAGGCCTGAGCACATTCGTAGATAGAGAAACAGAGTTAACATTTCAGGTCAGTGATCCCAACAGAGGTCTTAAAAGGCAACTGTTTGAAATGTTAAGCAGAAAAGATTCAAATAAAACTTTTCTATCCACTGCTAAAGGAAACCTACAGCAAGAAGAATAAAAAAATTAGAATGCTATCCTCAGGCATCCAGTAATACATAGTACTGCACATACAATGATTAGTTGTTGTTAAGCAGGCAAAAGTGGTAGATAATTTAAATGACCAATAACCTCATCTTCTGGTTAAGTGCCCATTTAGTCTTTGGATGAGGACAAAAATGGTGGCCAGGACATCAGAAGAATTGCCTGCACCTCTTCAAATAATGCCATAGAATCTTCAAAGTCCACTGATTTCATCAGAGCAAAACCTTTATAAAGTCACACTTGAAAAACTGTACTTTTAACATTGCAATGTGTTCTTGAGCCACTGTATATAAACGACCATGTGTTGCATATATTCTTGTATATTTGTGCAAGCGTGCTTCTGTCCTCCTTTACTGTAATCACATTTTTATGTGATTTTATCACATTACTCTAATTTGTCAAGTTATTGTTACTTATAAGGACAACTTATTTGGAAAAAAGCTTCTGTTGTGCTTATTTGTTAAAAGGAATTGTTTCCAAAACAGTTTGGCTGGTTTAGAATTTTTTTTATTCATTCACGGGATGAGGGCATTGCTAACCAGCCAGCACTTTACTGCTCATTCCTAATTGCCCAGAGGGCAGTTCAGAGTCAGCCACATTGTGGGTCTGCAGTCATGTGTAGCCCAGATCAGGTAAGGATGACAGTTTTCTTCCCGTAAAGGGGCATTAGTGAACCAGATTTTCCTGACAATTGACAATGGATTCATGGTCATCATTAGATTCTTAATTCCAGATATTTTGTTGAATTCAAATTCCACCATCTGCATTGGCAGGATTCATTCCTGGGTCCTCAAAATGTTATCTAGGTCTCTGGATTAACAGTCTAGTGATAATACCACTAGGCTATTGATGAGATGTTTTGTAATTTTTGCCCCAGTTACAGTTTTTGTTATTGATGAAGACAATTGGGCACAAATCGTCACAGTTGACAACATCTAAAGTAATTTTTTGTTTGTTCATGGGCTTTACCGTCTATGCCAGCATTTATTGCCATCTGAAATTGAGATGAAAAGGTGGTAGTAAACTACCTTGGTGAACTGAGCAATGAAAATTGTATATGTATTTCTCCATAGTGAACATTGAATGAGGTTCCAGTCAAGTGGGTTGCTTTATAAAAACTGAAAGAACTGTGGATGCTGTAAATCAGAAACAAAACCAGAAGTTGCTGGAAGAGCTCAGCAGATCTGGCAACATCTGTGAGGAAAAAATCACGAGTTAATGTTGTGGGTCTAGTGACTCTTAGATCTTTGTTGCTTCAGCTTAGATGATGTCACGCTCCTTGAGAAGTGTTTAGAGCTACATTTATCTGGGCAAGTGAATATTCTATCACACCCCTACTTGTAGATTTTGGGCAGACTTTGGATAATTAGGATATTTATAGAACATAGAATGTGCACATTTCATCCTTATATGCAAGGTCATGGGATCTTGAGTCAATGTTGATGACTCCAAGATCAGCTCTGGACTATGCAATTGCACTGTGCCCCTATGGTGCGTCAGTCCTGTTGGTGGGAAAAGACAATCCCAGGAATGATCATGGTTACCTGAGATAATGGGAACTGCAGATGCTGGAGATTCCAAGATAATAAAATGTGAGGCTGGATGAACACAGCAGGCCAAGCAGCATCTCAGGAGCACAAAAGCTGACGTTTCGGGCCTGGACCCTTCATCAGAGAGGGGGATGGGGGGAGGGAACTGGAATAAATAGGGAGAGAGGGGGAGGCGGACTGAAGATGGAGAGTAAAGAAGATAGGTGGAGAGGGTGTAGGTGGGGAGGTAGGGAGGGGATAGGTCAGTCCAGGGAAGATGGACAGGTCAAGGAGGTGGGATGAGGTTAGTAGGTAGCTGGGGGTGCGGCTTGGGGTGGGAGGAAGGGATGGGTGAGAGGAAGAACCGGTTAGGGAGACAGAGACAGGTTGGACTGGTTTTGGGATGCAGTGGGTGGGGGGGAAGAGCTGGGCTGGTTGTGTGGTGCAGTGGGGGGAGGGGATGCACTGGGCTGGTTTAGGGATGCAGTAGGGGAAGGGGAGATTTTGAAACTGGTGAAGTCCACATTGATACCATATGGCTGCAGGGTTCCCAGGCGGAATATGAGTTGCTGTTCCTGCAACCTTCGGGTGGCATCATTGTGGCAGTGCAGGAGGCCCATGATGGACATGTCATCAAGAGAATGGGAGGGGGAGTGGAAATGGTTTGCGACTGGGAGGTGCAGTTGTTTGTTGCGAACTGAGCGGAGGTGTTCTGCAAAGCGGTCCCCAAGCCTCCGCTTGGTTTCCCCAATGTAGAGGAAGCCGCACCGGGTACAGTGGATGCAGTATACCACATTGGCAGATGTGCAGGTGAACCTCTGCTTAATGTGGAATGTCATCTTGGGGCCTGGGATGGGGGTGAGGGAGGAGGTGTGGGGACAAGTGTAGCATTTCCTGCGGTTGCAGGGGAAGGTGCCGGGTGTGGTGGGGTTGGAGGGCAGTGTGGAGCGAACAAGGGAGTCACGGAGAGAGTGGTCTCTCCGGAAAACAGACAGGGGAGGGGATGGAAAAATGTCTTGGGTGGTGGGGTCGGATTGTAAATGGCGGAAGTGTCGGAGGATAATGCGTTGTATCCGGAGGTTGGTAGGGTGGTGTGTGAGAACGAGGGGGATCCTCTTGGGGCGGTTGTGGCGGGGGCGGGGTGTGAGGGATGTGTCGCGGGAGATGCGGTCAAGGGCGTTCTCAATCACCGTGGGGGGAAAGTTGCGGTCCTTAAAGAACTTGGACATCTGGGATGTGCGGGAGTGGAATGTCTTATCGTGGGAGCAGATGCGGCGGAGGCGGAGGAATTGGGAATAGGGGATGGAATTTTTGCAGGAGGGTGGGTGGGAGGAGGTGTATTCTAGGTAGCTGTGGGAGTCGGTGGGCTTGAAATGGACATCAGTTACAAGCTGGTTGCCTGAGATGGAGACTGAGAGGTCCAGGAAGGTGAGGGATGTGCTGGAGATGGCCCAGGTGAACTGAAGGTTGGGGTGGAAGGTGTTGGTGAAGTGGATGAACTGTTCGAGCTCCTCTGGGGAGCAAGAGGCAGCGCCGATACAGTCATCAATGTACCGGAGGAAGAGGTGGGGTTTGGGGCCTGTGTAGGTGCGGAAGAGGGACTGTTCCACGTAACCTACAAAGAGGCAGGCATAGCTGGGGCCCATGCGGGTGCCCATGGCCACCCCCTTAGTCTGTAGGAAGTGGGAGGAGTCAAAAGAGAAGTTGTTGAGTGTGAGGACGAGTTCAGCTAGGCGGATGAGAGTGTCGGTGGAGGGGGCCTGGTCGGGCCTGCGGGACAGGAAGAAGCGGAGGGCCTTGAGGCCATCTCCATGCGGAATGCAGGTGTACAGGGACTGGACGTCCATGGTGAATATGAGGTGTTGGGGGCCAGGGAATTGGAAGTCCTGGACGAGGTGGAGGGCGTGGGTGGTGTCACGGACATAGGTGGGGAGTTCCTGGACCAAAGGGGAGAAAATGGAGTCCAGATAGGTGGAGATGAGTTCGGTGGGGCAGGAGCAGGCTGAGACGATGGGTCGACCAGGCAGGTTTGTGGATTTTGGGAAGGAGATAGAAACGGGCCGTGCGGGGTTGGGGAACAATGAGGTTGGAGGCTGTGGGTGGGAGGTCCCCTGAGGTGATGAGGTCATGAATGGTGTTGGAGATGATGGTTTGGTGCTCGGGTGTGGGGTCATGATCGAGGAGGCGGTAGGAGGTGGTGTCGGAGAGTTGGTTACCTGAGACTTGTTTGCAAGCAGTGATTACAAGTATGCCTTTGTTGCTTAATTAGCTCATGGGACAACTCTTCCAACCTTGATACAATCCCCTAGAGGTTAGTATAAAGGCCTTTACAGTGTCAACAGAGCTGTGAAAATACAAAAGCAGTAATTCTGGAGGCTAATAGAGTCTGTTTTCAACGTAGACCCTTGGAATCCCAGGTGCTTTTCTGTCTCTCAAGTGTTTGGGCATTGTGGTAAGAGAAAGGGTTTAAACAGTCCTTGGAATAGCATATGGATGATGATGGGATAGTGTAGGGGAATGGGCTTAGATTAGTTCACAGGTCAGTGCAACATCGAGGGCCGAAGGGTCTGTTCTGCACTGTATTATTCTATGTTCTATGCATCTATTCATTGTCTACATAAGAGATTAGAGAGCAAGACTTCAAAAGAAGGTAATCTCAGAATTACTTTTCCAGATACAAACTAAAAGGAAGGAAAAATTAGGGAGGTTACTGCTTGGCTAAAAAGAGACGGTTTCCATTCTATTGGGCAATGGGTAAAATGAGAGCTTATTAGAAGCTTAGACTCCATATAAAGAGGAACTGATGAACTGGCAGAACAATTATTTAGTAGTGTGTAGTTTAAGCTAGGAAAGAGGGGGAAGGAAAATAATATTACAGTAACAAGTACAGAGGTTAGAAAATAGGTAAATGAACAAAATTTAACAAGTAATAAAAAGGAAATAAAGGAGTATCAAAACTTCTGGTAAGGGTAGGACTTCAAGTAATGAATCAAGGTGTCAACTCAAACAAAAAAGAACAATGGAAAATTCTAAATGTGAAGATAAAGTGCACATATTACAGTGCTC
Source organism: Stegostoma tigrinum (assembly GCF_030684315.1). Classification (NCBI taxonomy): domain Eukaryota; kingdom Metazoa; phylum Chordata; class Chondrichthyes; order Orectolobiformes; family Stegostomatidae; genus Stegostoma; species Stegostoma tigrinum. Next base: position 48,482,297 of record NC_081354.1, on the reverse strand, counting down.
AATGAGAAATAAGAACAAGACATAGGAGCAGAAGTAGGCCATTCAGAACATCAGGTCTGCTATGTTATTCAATGAGATCATACCTGATCTGATTACTTCACCTTCACCCAATTGTAACTTGATACTCACTTGTTAAAAATCTGAACCTTACATTTACTTAACACAGCCATGTCAACCTAGTGCAGTAAAGAGTTCACAGATTCACTGTTCTCAGAAAATAATTCCTCCCAATGTCAGAATCCTTACTTGAGATTACACCCTCTGGTCTCAACCTTTATACATCAACCTTGTTAAGCCCTCTAAGAAATTTGTATTTCAATAAAGTCTCTGCTCATTCTTCTGATTTCCAGTAAGTACAGCCTCAACCTTTCCACCTAAGAAACTCCTTCCATGTACAGAATCAGCCTAATTAACCTTCTCTGGACTGCCTCCGAAACCATTTCCCCCTTGGATAAGGGGACCAAAACTACTGTCAGCATTCCACATGTGTGGAATTTGTACCCTTGTAAACACTATTTTTACAGTTCACTTCCGTTAAAGGGCAACAAAAGAGTATGTTATATTTGTAAAAAGCTTTTTGCGATTTATGTTTGAGGACTCCCAAACCCCTTGGTTTGCATCTTTCTGAGGCCTTTCTTCATTTAAATAATAAGTCACTGAGAAAGTGCGTAACTTCGTATTTTCCCACATTATGTTCTATCTGCTAAGATTTTGCCTGCATAACACCTGGCTAAAGCCCTTTGTCGATTGTTGGCATCGCTACTTGCCTTTCCACCTGTTGTCATCCACAAACTTGATTCTAATACATTCAACTACATCATCCAAGTCATTAATGCAGATGCATTTATAGATTATTGTTGTGGCTCCAGCACTAATTCCTATAGCACTTCACTAATTATTGGTTGCGAACTGAATATGCCCCTTTTATCCCAATTCCCTCATCTCAAGTAGCCCTTTATGCAATTCTTTACTAACGTGCTCTATTTGAATTTTTAAAATGCAATGTGCTGGTTCCCCTTTATGCTGCTTATTACCACCTCAAAAAATTCTAATAGTCTGCCAGACATGATTTCCCCTCCTGATTTTGTTTGATTATAATACTGTATATTTCCAACTAAGGTGGGGAAAATGAAACTTGAGGCAAGTGGATTAAAGGCAAGAGGATTAAGTTCGAGAGAAAACAGGAGGCACAACATTAAAATGGAGACAGTATAGGGATCAAAATACGAAAGGAAATCATATTCATGGAACTGAAGTACACGTTCACCAGATTTTAAATGAATTAATTTGGAATGTACTGCCGTATACTGATTGTCAACTTCAAGCAGATCATTTAGCACAATCTTACCACGTCTGTGAAGTATTAAATTAGTGGTTGAAGTTATTAAACAGATTGTATATTTCTCTAAACAGGATTAAACTTAACAAGGAATCAAAACATATACAAGAGTCAAGTTCCACATGATCCATATTTATTAATCAATTGGTAGCTTTTCTTCCAAGTTTAAACTGCTATGTTACAGTTTAAGAAGCAAATTCAAAATTTCCTATTCATTTCTGAATAGTATGTTCAATATATATTGTACAGATAACCAGTTTAGTTTGATTTACATAAGGCCATTTAACATTTAATATTTGTCATAGTTCCATTTTAATTTCTGGACATGAATAAATCTTACTAATAAAGCACAACTGTTTCAGAATATAGGTACACTTCCAATTCACACTGTACCTTTACTAAATCACAGTAATTAGCGTAATACCTCCAATTAGTTAAATTTCATTAGCAGCCCATCATTATAGCACTTCTGATAATTTTTGGAACTTGGGTGGCTCATATTAAAATAGCAATAATTTTGGATAGGCAACAGTCCAAAAGGAGCTTTCATAAATATACAAGTGACAAATTAACATTGTCTGAGTACAGACAACAAATTTTAATTTTAAAGATGCCCGAGCCACAGGTTTATTTTCAGTAATTTGCTTAACAGCAGGAAATGGATCCAAGCTGCTAATGTCACAAAATTGCTGTTTTGAAACAATAATAAGCCACTAAAGTAGGAGCTGCACACTGTTGTAATTACTGTTTGGGGTTGGGTCTCAGAGAATATACTTGAGACTATTCAAAACGTAACAGATGCTTTGTTGTAGTGTACACTTTTTCAAACAACTCTTTTAAAAAGTGAATTTTCATACCACTATATTTGACAAATGGCTTTTGTAGAAAGCGTCACTGGAGCTTTTACATCACCGAAAAGGATAGCAGGGATTTGGGTTTAACGGTAATGCAGTAGTTCCTCATTACCAGAGTGAAGCGTACACCAAGGTTGTGTTCTCAGGATTGACAGGAGGAGCTTTACACCACAGCCTTTTACCTGAAAGGTCAGGGTGCTACTAGTAGAAATAGTGGTATAAAAAGTGATCTTTTCAGAGAGAAATTAACATTAGCAGAGGAATTTTCTTAATTCATCCATGGGATGTATACATCACTGGTAAAGTCATCATTGCCTATACCTAAAATGTGGATTATAAATTGTACAGTTCTGCGTTAAATACAACTCCAATTTCTTTAGCATCCCAGTAGCACAGCAGCACTAAGACAAATTCTAAAACTCAGACTACTGTTGTTTCCAGAAGTCAGGTTTGACATCTCAGTTTAGCCTTTTGAAAGGATGGAAACACAGGGAGTGGATGGCAAATAAGCTACACTGTTCTGATCCAAACTGATTACAAATTGATCTTCAAGTGTGATGCACAATTCCCAAAAGCATCTCAAAATGTAGGGAAGAAAATCTTTTAATTGTTTTATCAGCTTCAACACAGGCATTCTGCCTTTTTTTCCTTAGAATTTGCCAGCAATTATACTGCCAATGTGTGCCACTATGAAATCAAAAATATTTTTGTCCTGTACAATGTTAACACATAGCTAACTGTTTCCATTCTGCACAATTCCAATGCCATGAGTTATAAATAAACTGATGTAACATTTCTGGAGTTTATTCAAGCCTGTCATATTAAATTTGAAATCTTGTAGATAAGTTAGCCAAGAAACCAAAAAAGAATTAAGTAATTCCTGCTTGTTAAATACACAGTATAGTGTTTCTACCACCCTATCTACCCTACTGCCCAGTATTTCCAGATTAGCCAGCCCAAGTTTCTTAATGTATTACAATTCAGGTTGAATTACAGTAAAAAAATGGTTAAAAGTGTTACTACCTAAAAATAAAATTTTTCTTTTAAAAACAAGAGACTGATCTTTACCTACCCCAGTTGCCATGCTCACCCTACTCACTTGTGCAACATTCCTGACATTTATTATTCCTCAGCAAAAACCAGAAATTGTTGGAGAAACTCACAGGTCTGGCAGCATGAGCAAAGAAAGGGGAGTTAATGTTTCATGTTTGGTGATCCTGAAGTTTCTGCAGCAATTTCTGCTTTGGTTCAAATCTTAAAGCATCTGCAGTTCTTTGTTTAATTTTATTTGTTATTTCCTTGTTTAACTGTGCTCACAAATTTTCTAGCAAGCATTACTTTGACAAGACTCATTTATTACCAAATCATTTGCAAACAGTAACAAAATTAAGTTGATAAGTAGGAAGTATAGATAATTGCTTAGTTAGTTTTAATAAATGCGCAAGCAATTTAAGGTAGAATAGAAATGAATGGTATTTATAAAGAACACCTTCCAAGTCCACCATTTCTACCATCCAGCAGGACAGGTGCAGTAGTAGCATGGGAACACTTGCATGATCCTCTCCAGATTACACACTATCCTGACTTGGAAATGTAATGCTGTTACTTCACTGTCTCACGGTTAAAATCCTGGAACTCCCTACTTAGCAACACAGAGAGTGTACCCTAAACCATACCTCAGTTAATTGGACAGCTGTTTTGTGACACAGAATGATGCCAACAGCACAGGTTCAATTCCTGCACCATCAAAAGTCACCAAAGATCCAGCTTTTCAACCTTGCCCCTCACCCAAGATGTGATGATTCTCAGAATAATCACAGCAATTGTTTCCCTCTAGTCTCAGAGGGCCAAAAACTGCTTTCTCATTAGAGTGACTTTCATTTCATTTTAGCAATTCAAAAAGGTAGTTCACCATCACAATCGAGCAACAGATGCTAGCTAACCAGTGATGCCACATCCCAAGAAAGACAAAAAAAAGGTAGTGGTTGCTACTGTATCAAAGGACTAATAAAATTAGCTTCAGATTCTAACAACCCTTGTTAATTTCAGAGAGTTCTGCACATCGATGGATCCTGTAATGCTCTGACCAATATGTTAGCATCATGGGCAGATGGTATACTTAAAATTGTTTTAGAATTCCAGAATTTTGTGCATCTACTTATTCAGTATTCATCATCATTTCTTGTCATCTTTCTTAATATACAGTATTAGATTTCTAAACTTCATCCAAGTTTCAAATTGAGTTCATCCATAATATTCAGTATGGTTATCTATAGTAGCAAGAGAAGCTATATGACCTCAAAAGGAACGTAGGAGGTGAATATCTGAAGTAACAATACACGTCGTAATCAGTTTCATGCTGAATTGTTAGGCACCGGATTTAAGGAGTGTTCAGTTTCTTTCTCTTTGGCTGATTCATCAAGACAGTCATTTGATTCTGGAATAGATTTAGGTTGGGGTGCAAGAACTGCATGTGTTTGTCCAAATCCTTGGTAATGTCCCAGTGGAGAAGGTGGGAGGGATGGAGTATCGGAATTCAGGTCCTGGCTTGCTGAAGACAGAAGGCTGGTGTGTTCATTGTGCTCCTCTTCGACACCAATATTTGTTTTCCTTGGTCGACCCAAAACTGTCCTCCCTTAAATTTAAAAATTGAACATTATTCACTTTTAAACCATTTCTGCAAAAAAGTAACATCTTGATGAAGTGGCTGCCACTACATTTACACACTATACATCAGATTCAGTTGTCTGCATAGATGCTTTCAATGATTAACTTAAACCTGTGCTATACAGAAGAGCATTCTGCTTCATTAGATGCGTTCCTTCAGAATTCTTATCTACAAGCAAGAAATACTCAGGAAAGCAGGTAGGGGACAATCCCTGTCTTCCAGTCAAGTTGGGCCTGACTCCAAATTTGAAAGACAAGGAGACAACTAAAGTCATAAGCACAGCTGCTGCAGTGTTTGAAGATTTCGTACTATAACGTGATCCAGCATCCTCAAGTCATGGGACAAGATTTATTTTGCGCAGATCATATTTTGAACCAACAGCTAGCAACATGTCAGTTCCACACATACAATATTTATTCTTATGTTAACATTGTAACTGTCTTCTACAAAACTGGAAAACAGTGGAGATGATACCAACTCAATTGGGGTTAAATTGGGGTTTGCTAAATAAAGTTTTACTTGCCATCAAACCTATTTATCCCCAAAGATGAACTGCCCATTGGAAAACAACAATGCTAAAATGGTCATTTTCTCTGTTACCAGTTATAAACAATTCTTTGGGGGGCAGACAGGGAGGAAAGAAAATAATTCTTTCATAAGCAATTTGAGACAGACAACGCCACCTTGTGATTGTAAATGGTACAGCAGTAATAGAAACAGTTGGAACCGGATTTTTTTAAAAAAGTGCTAGGGAAGCTGAAGATGTCTGGCAGCAACAGTGAAGAGAGAAACAAAGGTAACTTGAGATAATTGAGATAAACAAAGATAATTTGAGCCAGATTGGGTTCTTATTCAGAAACATCAATAACAGTATTTTACCTCTGGTATTATGAAACCAGGTTTTATTTAAAGTGAATCTATTTAACTGACTAACTTGATTGAATTTTTGGTGAAGTAAAATAAAGTTGTGGAGTGTAATGCAATTGACTTCCAGAAAGTATTTGATCAATGTGTCACATGGTAGACAAAATACAATATAGCTACCTTGGTCCATGGGAAAAGCATGGAAAGGAATATCAGTGAGCTGTTGTTTCTCACCCTTCAGGAAAGTATACAGTGAGGTTCCTCACCTCAGAAAGCTCTCCAGGAATGAATACCATGACCACTTTTTAAATTTATGTTCATGATCTAGAATTGAGTGTGCACAATTTCAAAATCTGTACCTAACATAAAACTTAAGTGTTGCAAAGGAAAGTGATAGATTTTAGTAAATATACAGAATGGTAGAATTGACAGAATATGTTGCAGCTGAACTTTAAACATGTGAGAAATGATTTATTTTCGTTGGAGGCATGTGGAAAGACAGTGCAAATGAAGGATACAATTCAAAAGGTGGGCAGAAACAGAGGAGCCTACGTGCACAAAGATAGTGAAGATAGTGGTGCAAGTCTTGGTCGTCAAGTTTAGTTTTAATTTCATTGATTTTTGAATTGCATCATTGTTTTAAGTAACAAAGTCAAGGAATGTTGTAGCTCCTGTAGTCATTGGACGAGACAAGCAATCCCTGGGTTGTGAATGAGCTCTGTTCTAGAATCCATTCACAAGTCAGTGCACAATGCAAGACAATGTAAAGCAGCTGTTCGTACATACAGGAAATTACAACCATGTGGGATCGCATACATAAATACATGAGCTTGTATGTTATACATTCGTAAATCAAACCTCCTGTATGTATCTTTCCTTCATTAGTTATATATACTTTTAATACAAAATCAAGTCATTGCTAAAAGGAGACAAAGTCACAGCTTGTAGTCTTGTGCACATTAGGACTAGGAAGCAAGAAACCTTACATGAAAAAGTGACAGCAGTTTACACAATATAAAAAGAGGGGGTGCTGTGCGATTGGGCCATTGTTGGCATGGTGATGCAGCTAGGACAGTTAATTGTCAATCATTTCTCTCAGACCAAGCGTGTGGACTCTGATTGGACAGGCTGTTGCCATGCAGAGATTGGCAGTTTATGATCACTTTCGTAAAGCAAACGATGCAATGCATGCACAAATTCTTTTTGCCTACATTAAATAGGATCTTGCCTATTAGTCTATGTGGCTTCTAGCACAGGTAAATGCATCACACTTTGACCCTAACTTAATAATAAACCAATCAAATTGATTTCGAATATAATTCTTGATGCAGTCTGGAATATTTAGTGATTGTTGTCCTGCAGAAGGGTAAAGCCGTACTTGAGATTAATCTTGTGGCATACGAAATTGTAGGAATCCTAACACATATTGTAAACAGACTTTTGACTGGCGACCTAGGCATCTGCTTGTTGTGTACGCATGATCCTGAGATACGGCATATCAAAACTATTTTGCATAATTTTGGCTACATTGATCACCAGTTGCAGTACAACCTGCAAGCTCATGAAAATATGTATAGTCCTAACCCTACTTTTGACCCTGAACAGGTAAATTTATTGCTACTAAATACAAGACTTGTTTTCTGCACCAACAGGAAGCTGCATCAGCCTAAAAGACATTATTTACCATACAAACATCTAATGTTATAGGAATTTCAGTGCCAGTCCGATTCCAAGTCTGTACACTGATGACTAAACAACTGGTAGACCATATCAAACAACATGTCCTCTTGAATATACACAGCAGACAGCATGCTAACTGTGCTCAACCAGCATGTGCTTGCAAGTCATAGCTCATCATATCCAACATTAGATGTGATTCTGCTATTGGACAACATTCACTAAATAGTTTTGTAATAGAGCAGAATAAACTGAAAATGTTAGCAAAGCATCTGGGATCTTGGGCTTTTTGGATACAGGATTTGGGTGTAGAAGTGAGAAAATAACCTAACCTTTACAAAACATGGTTTGGGCATAAGTGGAGTATTATATGCAATTTTGATATTGTATTTTATGAAGAATGGGAGAGCCCTTGTTTGAACGCAGAACAGGCTTACCAACATAGTTTCACGAATAGAGGAATTTAGCTTCTTTTTGATTGGCAAAGCAGGGGTCATTCTTTTTGATGCAAAGGAGATTGAGGGGATATTTGATGGACTTGTACAAGAATGATAGCTTGGACCAAGCGGATAAGGAAAAACGTACCATGGGCTTTTGGGAACAAGGAGACTAAGATACAAAGGTTCTGGACAAGATATGCAGGAAATGTGAGGAAAAACTTCATTTACTCAGCATGTGATAATGATCTGGAACTTCCTGCTCATAAGGGGCAAAAGAACCAGAGACAATGATTTCAAAAAGGAAATAAATTTATAGCCAGAGGGATAGAGCAGAGAATTGAGATTAACTGGATTCATCCACAGCAAACTGGCATTGATTCAATGGGCTAAATATTCTCCTGTGTTGCCAATTAATA